>NC_050444.1:115503507-115807257 GCF_903995425.1 Onychomys torridus
ACAATAATATAAAAATGTAAGAGTCTCACGTGAGGGAATATCAGAGGAAAAAGTCCTCTGTGAGATCCTGAAGAGGTGAGTTGAACTCCAGAGTTAGAACAAAGAAGTTAATCCTTTAGTCTGTGTATATACAGTGGTGTATATACGAAGATAAATCACACAAGGTTCTTTCCCTACAAGAGCCTACAGCCTAATAGGGGGAGTGGATACATAAGCAATTTTGTTTTTTGTTTTTTGTTTTTTGTTTTTCAAGACAGGGTTTCTCTGTAGCTTTGGAGGCTGTCCTAGAACTCACTTTGTAGACCAGGCTGGCCTCGAACTCACAGAGATCCACCTGCCTCTGCCTCCCGAGCGCTGGGATTACAGGTGTGCGCCACCATCACCTGGGTATAAGCAAATTTTTACTACCACCCCCATCTTTAAATCCAGAAGAAAAAATGAGTAAATTTGGAATTGAACTTCGAATACCCAGGGACCCTAAAAGTCAAGGATTTAAGAATAAACAACCTGGGGAATAAATGGGGAGACATTGGAGAGTAGCAGGGGAAGCAGAAGAGACACTCAGACACCCCTAGTTTAAGTGGCAATGTAAAATTGTAACTTAACAGCACAGGGAATAAGACCCAGAACAAGAAATAGAAACGCATAGTACAGCATAACAAAAACAACCTTAAATTTGTATCAATATACAAAAATATCTTAAACAAGAATAGAAACATATATACAGTGAAACAAAAAAAAACCTTACATTTGTATCAATTATATAAAAATTCATACCAATGTAAAATATTTGAGACTAGTAGTTGCTTTTTTAGTTTGAAAGTAGATACAATAATCTACCCTTTTATGTTATTATTTCTATATCCCTCTTTTTCTTTTCAGAATGAGATTCCTGAACCTAATTTATTTTTGGTTAGTATCCTTTCTGACCATGACCAATGACAACTTGTGACCAACCAACCCCCTTAAACAATGACAAACATCCATCGAACAACCAAAAACCACCCACTCCACCTCTTGGGAATGTGGACATCACATTCTTAAAATTGCTTCCTGCTGTGTGGGTGTGAAGATATCTTTAGGGGACCCTGAAAAAAATTGAGATAAAAATCAAGTTCTGGGAAAGCTAGCTGTTGTCCAGTCTTGGTGTGATAGGAGGGTACAAGGCTTACCTGAAGTCCTGACTAAAATAATCTACAAGACTGGACCTACTCTACTGTTTGAGGTTGTCTTGAACAATTTGTAGTCCAAAGCTGTCTTTGGGTGGTGTTTGTCAGCTTAGTGGTATTACCACAATGTGGGTGGATTCATCATTGTGGGGCCCCAACATCTTTTGGAGACTACAAATGTCACTGTTAGAAATGGTCATGGTTCACTACAGGAAATTCAAACATTTTAAATGTCATATGCAACAGAGAAGTTTGTGAATTACCCTTTTTAATTGAAAGACCAATAGCTGTTGTATCCTGCTTATGCACAACTTGAATGGTCTGTGACAGTTCTTAATAATACCTTTTAATATTTCTCTCAGAAGCATTTTTTATGGTTTGTTTCTGAGATGGAGGAATGTTAATCTATGTTTTCCATTGCTGCAACAAATCACATCCCCATACATTCATTGCTGTGTTAGCCACATATGGTTTTAATTTTCCTATCTGTTCTTCTGGCCCTATACACTCAACCCATCTTGCACTTTGTTTTACCTGAGATAAAGTTCCAATCCTGAGAAACTGAACATTTACCTACTGAAGAGGCCAAGATTGTGGTGAAATCATTGTTACATCTTCCCCTGTGTCTACCAAACCCTCAATTTCAATGTCATTTATTAGTATTTTTAGCTTTGGTCTCTGATCATTTATAGCAGTTTGCTAGAAACACTTGTTTTCTGGTCTCTCCTGAACTTTTTGTTTTATCTGTTGAAGCTGTCTGTCTTTGGTTACATCCAGAGCAGTAAGGTTTTTGGCAACAGGGATTGTCTTAATTGCTCTCTGGAGGAGTTTCTCTGATGCTCATAGGGAATGATTTGATATTGGAGCCTGCAGGAAGCCCCTCAGGGCATTTCCCCATAGCAAACTATCTATAGTAGCACTAAACAGGGTCCTAACTCCCTGCATCGTGATATTCCCGATTCTTAACATGGGAAAGATCCCCCCACACACACACACTTTTTATAACCTAATTTCCTGTTTAAAAATTCCCAAGTGTCTTACCAAAGCTGATGAAGCTGACAGTGTAGGTGGAGATGTGTGTGTGTGTGTGTGTGTGTGTGTGTGTGTGTGTGTGTGTGTGTATAGCCAGCTGTAGTGGCGGCACTGTTGGGGGGACAACTGGGTTCCCAGGCAGCCAGACCAGCATGGTGGGCATCGAGGTCACAGTGGGCTGCCACTATGCTACACAGGCTTGGCTGAGGGCACCTGCAGCTGCCTGCATGTAGGGTGTGAAGAGGAGTTCCCTGAGCTGTGCTAATTGCACACTTGGGCTGGGGGAGGGGGTGTCAATGTGGCTGCTCATGTGCCATGTGGGGAAAGGTGTGAGCTGTCTGAAAAAACTAATATAAAGAAACTGGTAGGAGAAACCCTCGAAGTTGGGACACAGCATGGGACAGGACCTGCCTCTATCAGTGGTGGGGTGGCTGACTGAGAGTAGACTCCACTGGCTATCTCTGTGCTGCAAGGCTGGGCATGGCTGGGCCCCTCGGCATCTTGCAGTGGTGGCATCAGCAGCAAGAGCCCAAGCCCCAGCAGGTCTCAAGGTGCTCTGGGTTGGCAGTCCAGGGGGAGGGCAGATGTGTCAGGAAGTGAGCTCATGAGTCGGCGGGGTGCAGCTAACCCTAGCAGATGGCCTGTGGGAAGGGAGATGAAACTCGCCACTGCAGCGGTGGCGAAGTTCACCGCCTTGGCGTGGTTTAATAATGCCACACGTTGGTCACCAGATGAGGCTGACAGATGTATGGATTACCTAATTTGTTCCAGTATAATAAAAACTCGGGAGTCAAAACTTGAGATAAAGACTTGAAAAATCCAAGGAAAGCAGAGTAATTGGCTGACCCTCCCTCCATGTTTTTCCCAACCCCCACCCCACAAGTTCCCCAGAACTCCTCCCACCCCTCGTTTTTGTCCTCTCTAACCACCCTCTCAAGTCCTCCAAGAACTTTATGGCTAATCCCAGTCAGCCAATCACTGACTCCATTCTTTAATTCAAGGTTGCTTTATTGGCACAGTGCCTTGGCTACATGGACAGTTCTCCTGCAAGAGGAAAACACCAAATACTACAAAATCAGCTGAATGAGAGCAATTTGTGCACATGTGTCCATGTCAATTCTGAATATTGATGGAATCTGCTCCTCAGCCCAAACACAAACTAGTAGATTGGGTTAAAAGCAGGGTCAGGGAACTTAAGAGATGGCTCACTGGTTAAGGGCACTTGCCGCTCTTGCAGACAACTCAGGTTTGTTTACCAGCACCTATGTGGTGGTTCAGCACAGTCTGTAATTCCAGCTCTAGGGGATCCAATCCTCTCTGACCTTTATAAGCACCAGGCACACATGTGGTACAGAAGCATACGTGCTGGCAATACTCACACATATAAAATGAAAATAAATAAATCTCTCTTCTAAGAAAGAGAGAGAGAGAGAGAGAGAGAGAGAGAGAGAGAGAGAGAAAGGGAGGGAGGGAGGGAGAGAGAGAGAGGGAGGGAGGGAGGGAGGGAGGGAGGAAGGAAGGAAGGAAGGAAGGAAGGAAGGAAGGAAGGAAGGATCCTGGGGTCAAAGAGATGGCTCAGGTTTATTCATCCAGAGGACTCACGTTCAGTGCCTAGCACCCACATCAGTGGCTCACAACCCATGTAACTCTAGCTTTAAGGGTTCCGACACCCTCTTCTGGCACACACACACACACACACACACACACACACACACACACACACACTATTTAAAACTAAGTAAAAAATAAACAGGATCCATCTATTTGTTGCTTCCTTTAAAAGCCCCTGAAAGACAGCTTCAACCTTAGAATGGTTGTGGAAAAAAGGTATTCCAGGCAAATGGAACTAGGGAACTAACAGGAGTTGCTGCTCTAATATCTGACAAAACAGACTTCAATCAAAATTTAATCATACCTTTTTGCCGCTCTATCTGGCGACGTGAACCTGGGAGAGTGGTGCCTAAAAATGAGACTTCTGACATCTCCTCCCCTTTTATTTTTTTAAATGCAGTTGTGCCAACGTTACATTTTAAGTTTTAATTGTTATGCCTGAGAGATCCATAGAACAAAAATGCCTCTGATCTGCAAGTCCCTTGCCCAAGTACAGTTTCTGAAATGTTGGAGGCTATTGTTTATGGGAGATAATAAGCCTCATGTTTTCCCACCTAAACAAGTTTGTTTGACCCATCTGCACCAGATGTGTTTGATCACATGTGGGCAGGAAATACGTCAGGATGTATGCTTGCTCCTGCCCCTGATTAGATGTAGGCTTCAGGTACACCAGGATGTATGCTTGTATGGGAAATACTTAAACAGCTGCAAACTGTGACTTGGAGCCATTTCCCACCCTCCTGGGAAACCAGAGATGGACCTGGCCAGTATTTAATTAAAGCTTGCCTCAAATTTGGCTTCAAATTGTGGTAGTGGTCTTATTCTTTACTGATGGGATTAACACACTATGTCCAGAGTGGTTTTGGTTTGAGATATTGTTGATAAATCTAAATGTCACTTAATGCACAAGTGTCAAATAAATAAGCAAATTATAAACACAATGAATAACATTAGACCAGAGAAAGGATTATGTATTATACTCTGCCACCAGGAATGAGGGCCCAATTATTAGAAGGTCCAGTTATAAGAACTTTAGGTATTTCATCAGCCATACCCTTGTATACTTGGTAATTGTTGTGAAAATGTCTCAAAAGCTTCTTGCTGTAACTGTTTAACATTGGAACTTAAATTCTTTTGCAAATAATGGAAGTGATATTTAATCTGTTCCCATGTATAATTTTGTTGATTCAGTTTTGTGGGAGTACTATGAAAGGAAGCAGAATTCCAATCTTATCTCATAGACATTTGTTTTTGCATACTTATGAGCTGATCCTCCAGCCTTCTAACTGCCGTTATAACTCTTCTAGTTCTAGCTGCTCATTCGCCAGCATTTGTTTCTCTTACCCATAAATTATAATAACCTTGTTGCCGTTTTTGGCTTTTGGCTTTTTTTTTTTTTTTTTTTTTTTTTTTGAGACAGGTTTTCTCTGTGTAGCCTTGGCTATCCTAAGTGCTGGGATTAAAGGTGTGTGCCACCATCACCCAGCTGTTGCCATTTTTATATGAAGTCATGAATTTGTATTGATGTATGGAATGCTGCACCAACCACAGCAGCAGTTTTTGCAATGGCAATTATTCCTATGATGGCAACAATAAGCCATTCCATAAAATATTTTTGTCCTTTTCAATAAACCTATCAAGAACTTATATCATAATACTAGCAGCAGACCCTTCTTCCCATGGCCCGGCCATATTTACAGGTAGCAATAATCCTATCCTAGACTTTAATAATGGAATGTAAGGAATTCTTGAAAGGAATAGCATTATTGATGCACATATATAATTTACAATCAAAACAACCAGCACTCTTTAAGATTAATGTTAAGGTCACCTATAGCAAAAACAGGGTAATTTTACACAAGATGTAATATGAAAGAAGTTATTAAAGTAAAATGTATAATTACTGGTACATATAAAATTACCAGACTGTCTGTATAGAATTTAATGCTGACAGAATTTCCCAAATATGCTTTTGTTCAGATCTCAGTTTATTAAACCAAATCCTAGACTTTGCAGCATGGGGGATAGGTCTCTCATGTTAAGCTATTAACCCTGTGGGTTGAGAGTGGAAAATAGCATAATGAACATGCCATAGAACCGTAATTACACCATTGACTATTGTCCGAGGAACAGTTAGAAACAAATCTTCCATGAGGACCCTAGTCAATTAACATATGTTCACCATGTTGAGTGATTGTTGTTATGATACGGCCCTTGGGAGGCCCTGGCGGGTAGAGCCAAGGTGCCCCATGCTGGTGAGAGACAGAAATGCCATGCAGACAGCACTCAATGAAGAGTTTTATTTGGTGGGAGGAAGAGAGAGAGAGAGTGAGAGAGAGAGAGAGAGAGAGAGAGAGAGAGAGAGAGAGAGAGAGAGAGGATGCACACCTCGTGGGAACAGAGAGGAAGGGAGGCTGGGGGAGGAGGAGTTTTCTCTTAAAGTAGGCTTCACGCCAGCACATGCAGGGTGGGTACCCAAGGGGCAGGCCAGAATGCCAACATTCCTCCATTTTGATTATTATAAAAAAGTGAGTTTATGGATAGTAAGTGGGGGAATAAGGGCACTAGATTTATTATTATTATTATTATTATTATTATTATTATTATTATTATTGGTTTTTCAAGATGGTTTCTCTGTGTGGCTTTGGTGACTGTCCTGGATCTCACTCTGTAGACCAGCCTGGGCTTGAACTCACAAGAGATCTGCCTGGCTCTGCCTCTGAAGTGCTGGGATTAAAGGCGTGCACCACCACTGCCCTGCTTGGGTGCTGGATTCTTGAGACTGCTTCCTGCTGACTTGGGGGTGAAGTGGGAGGGGGAAGTGGGGAGTCAAGGTCAAACATGACAGGAGGTATGAGTGAAGGCGCATTCATCTGGCTGTCATTGTGGAGATCCCAGGTGTGGAGGTCTCAGGTGTCTGATCCTTGAGGAAACTGAGAAGGCAGGTTGCAGTGGTGAATTGAGGAGTGGAGTGATGTGCTCTTTGGGAGTACATGAGCCCTCACATCTGTTGTTTCTCTGGAGGTGGGGGTGCATCCATCCCAGTTGGCATTTTCAGTCGGTGGTTGTCGTCCTCAGAGCTGGTGCAGGGGCTGGTGTATCTGGTGGGTTGGTCTTGGCCCAGGCGGGACAAGTGAAACTGCAAAATATGCTCAAAAATGGGTCCAAATGGGCTCTGAAGACTGTCAGTTTTCATCCGACCAGATTTCTTGAGACAGCAGCAGAACTTTGCCCAGGAGCCTGCAGGTACCTACCTGTCAGACAGCTGAAACAGATTTACATCTTGATGTCAAAGCAAAAGGCTACGGCTTTGGGTTAAAAGGTATGAACATTCTCTAGGGCCTGGTTTCAGCCCAATGAAACACATCTTTAAATCTATAGCCAGGGGAACTTACTGAAATGGAAGTGGTTGGGTGAGTGAAGGACGAGGAGGAGGGAGGCTTCCCTACCCTCTCCAATGCCAGCCTGTCTCTAAATGCTGGGACCAGTGAAGTCCACAGAAATCTTGGAGTTGTGGGAGAGAGCTGTTAAAACTAGCAGACATCATCAGGTCTGAGAAAGAAAAGTAAGAAAACAGAGTGAGATAGCTTTCCTACCTTTATATAAATAAACCTTAAAGCTGATTCTTTATCTGTTTCTCCAGGAGATCCTGAGAGTAGTCGAAAGTGAAAAGTTATATTGAAATGTATTCTGTGAGTTTATCTGATATGGTAACAAGGTAAATTATGTCCAGACCTAGTAGTAGCCCTAGGAGAGGGAGACCTGTGCATTTTATATAGAGAACTGAGAAGGCCGCTGAAGCAAAGCCTGGTTGTTAAATGGCATCTGAGATCTGAGAAGGACAAATTTTACCTTAGTTAGCAAATGAAAGTGACAGAGACTTACCTGCTGAAGGACCCCAGGTCCTTCATGGTCATTGAGGGCAGAGGTCTCAGAACAACAACATCAGTCTTCAGCTGCCAGGCCTACGCCTGCCAGGTCTCAGAAGATCTGACAGTTGGGGGTAGAACTTGTGGGAAGACCAGACTACCTTGTCTAGGCAGAAGTGAGGCAATGGGTTCCCAGAGTCTTGTTGTCCACAGTCTGAAGAAGACCCTGGCAGCAGTCGAGGTTCTTTTGTGCCCATCTCAGTGGCTGGTGCTGCCACTCTGGAGCAAGTTCTGGATGGAGGTTCTTTTGTGCCCATCCATCTTCTTTGGAAGAAATAAGGGTGCTGCCAGGAGCCAGCCTCTCTCTTTATCATGAAAAGCTTTTTAATTAAACATTTTAAATGTCATATTCTTCAGATCTCTGAAGCATTTGAGGGCTGTCCAGGTATATCTGAATAGACAAACTTGGTTTCTAGTTACTTGTTTTAAGCTCAACCCTGAAAACATATGCAAGGGACTAAATGAAGCTTAACCCTGTAGTTTTGATCTTTGAGTACAGCCAAACCAGAATCTTGAATAATTTATATAGAAGTGATAATTTCTTAAGGTCATATAATACTTCTTTGGTTCTACATAAAGAAGGTCAAGTATCTTATCCTATTGCAGAACCACTTTAGTTAATAAATCTATTAACTCTGGGCCCAATTTTCTGGATATCAAAGGGCATTATAGGTTGACATTTTGTCCCCTATGCCAGGGAGTTTCTCTCTTTTTTTTCTTTTCTTTTTTTTGTTTGTTTTTTGAGACAGGGTTCTCTGTAGCTTTGGAGCCTGTCCTGGCACTCGCTTTGTAGACCAGGCTGGCTTTGAACTCACAGACATCTACCTGCCTCTGTCTCCTGAGTGCTGGGATTACAGGTGTGCGCCACCACCGCCCGGCATGGGAGTTTCTCTTTTACTTAGCCCTGTAGCCTGTTCTGGGGGCAGGGGCAGGAAGCACAAGATGATATATTCTTTTCCATAACTGCTTCAAGCTGAAATGGGGCACAGGTGGTCAGAGCCCAGGGAGGCTGAGGGACTAGTCAAAGGTAAGGAGGGAACCCAGGTGATGGGGTATTTATCAGAAATATGTGGTCATCTGACCAAGCTGTAGAGACAGGGAACAATTATGTTTGGCTGAACTGGTCCACATTTCAGTAAGTCCATGTCTCGTGGGTTGAAATCAGTGCCAGATGCCTGGATGTGTCAGTCAGCCAAGTGGAAAGCCTGTTGAATCATAGACTACAGACAAAAGTTAAAGTTTATGAACTTATTTGGAACCTTTAGACCCACAGTAGACAGAAAAAAATACCATCCTCAGGAATAGACAGGCAAGGAAAATTCCTTTATCTGGAGCAGGGGTGGGACATCTGACAAACAGCAGTAGACTCATATCTATAAGTTTATATTTAGAAGGCAACCAAAGGAAATCCAAAATCCTGAGTTTGTGTTCCAGACTGCATCAGAACTCTATTAATGTTAAAATCTGAACTTTTGCCGGGAGGTGGTGGCACACAACTATAATCCCAGCACTCGGGAGGCAGAGGCAGGTGGATCTCTGTGAGTTTGAGGCCAGCCTGGTCTACAGAGCTAGTCCAGGACAGGCTCCAAAGCTACAGAGAAACCCTGCCTCGAAACCTCCCCCCACCAAAAAAAAAAAATCTGAACTTTTAAAGTCTTAATATAACAATATCATAGAAGGGGAAAGTATTCTGAAGCATTTAAACCATTTATTTATGTCAAGAGCCCTAGTAGCTTTAGAAAAAGTAAGGCTTGATTTTTATAATATGAGATGGCAAGTTGGACATATTGCCAGCATGTGGCACTGCTGATGCCCTAGAGCCCTGGAGGAGAGAAGATAGGTCTCCGGGACCCACCCACACGAGCACACTAGTGTCAGCAGCAAGCAGTAGCTGAGGAACACCAGGCCCTGACCCTATCAGCCTGAGCACCAGATACCCCTTCCATGCTTGAGCCAAGGACAGGAAGTGACTTTTTGCTGCCCTTAGTAAAGATGGCAATGAGGTTATATGACCTGTCCCTCTTTGACCTTAGCCAAGATGGCACCTGCCTGACCATGTGATGGCATGGCCCTCTGGCACCTGATCATGTGTTCACATTTTTTAAAGACATATAGATGTATCAAACTGATAATAGAAAAATAAATTAATTAATTTACCTAAGAAAAGAAAAATTTGAACTATTAAAACAAAACAAAACAAACGTATTTTGCTTAAAGCAAAAAGGGGAAACTAGGGGCTCATCATCCCTCTCCACATTCTATTCTTTCCTTTGTATTATATATTTTAAAATTTTTATTGGTGGATTCTGCTGGAGTATCCACTACAGACAACCACTGGAGGGCTCCTGTTGCAAATCACCCTCTGGAGCGATGGAAGGATCTTTCTACTAACACTTGGAGGGGAACCAATCTGGTGATGGTGTGGGCCTGGGGTTCTGTTTATGTCTTTCCTCAGGACAATGAAATTCCTCATTGGGTTTCTGAGCGCTGAGTGCACCCTGTGGCTGCAGCTGAAGCCCAACATGGCAGAGACCTATTGGGCCTTCACGAAAAACTCTCCCCTTCTGATGCCGATCAGGATTGAAAGCCCAATAGGGCCAGCTTTGGCAAGTATTAACGTAAGCCTAGGAACTGCAGCCATGCAGTTGGATTCTCCAGAAGGTAATGTACGGTAACTGCTTTTTCAAGTATGTTTGAGAATGAGAACATGTCACCCAGACACCTAGGAGATTAAGGATAACACTGAAGGTCACTGACCTCCATTTATTAACAGTAGCATGCCAGCTAAGCATTTTCATTCTCACAATCCTATTCAAGCTGGAGCAGTACCTACTTCTCAGGAGTGGCTCTGTGCAACAACTTTTGGCCTCCTGAAATTCATTTAGCCCCCTTTGAAGATACCTTAAAATTTGTGAGTCTGGGGGCTGGAGAGATGGCTCAGGGGTTAAGAGCACTGACTGCTCTTCCAGAGGTCCTGAGTTCAATTCCCAGCAACCAAATGGTGGCTCACAACCATCTGTAATGAGATCTGGTGCCCTCTTCTGGCCTGCAGTCAAACATGTGTATACATAATAAATAAATAAATAAATCTTTAAAATTTGTGAGTCTGAAAGTAGCCATTATGAAACCATTAGTTCTGCTCCTTGTGAGCTGCCTGTTTTTCCTTTATGGTTCTTAGTTGTTCTTTTGCAGAACTGCCAGCTTAAGTTGTGCTGGGATCAAAAATAATGGGCCTTGGCAGTTCATGTTCCTGGAGTTGTGTCCATGCCAATGGATACCCACATGTTCCAGAAGAGAATTTGACATCACTGCTGCCGTGGTTGCTGTTATAACAGTGATGACCACTGCTACTACTGTTTCTGGGATTGCCATTTCATAATTGGTTACTACAGCTAGCACAGTGGAGACCCCAGCAACAAAAGTAGCTACCACAGTTAATTAATTTTTCATTCTATTGGGCATGACAAATTTAAATCAATAGTTACATACATTTCGATTGGCTTTGAAAGTTATAAATTTGCAAACTCAAGTTCCATTTGCTCTTGGGATACCATCTTACAAGGACTCCAGTTTGCAGTAGTAAGGCTTGTTAAGGAAGGGAATGGCTCAGTTGCCTTTAGCCTACTGGCCATGGATGGGTTAAGACTTCTGTTGGTCTTTTCTGTGTCGAACACACAGATTGCAAGCCCAGTGCCACTTAGAGATCTTTGGCAACAGTTAACTCTGCGGCTCTCACATTATTGAGCCTGTATGATAATGAGTATTCAGAGATGGGTTATTCCTGGGGGGGGGCCGCTCACCAACCTAAGACAGAATGCCTGTGTGGCCTGGACATGTGTCTCCATGACGGGTAAGGTGACCTGCTGATGTCCCCTGCAAAATAAGTCAGAAGCTCATTTTTTAGTAAAAGTGGGTAACTGTTGCATTGCTTGCCGACCTTGACCTTGATATCATCCCTATGCTAATTCCCTGTGAGATTCCACCCTCCTGAATGCTTAAGGGAAGCTCCTTGTCTGTGTATCCAGCATATTGGGCATTAACAGCTTAGATGCAAGATTATAAAACATCAGAAGCGGGGTTGAGAATTTAGCTCAGTGGTAGAGCACTTGCTTAGCAAGCACAAGGCCCAGGGTTCGATCCTCAGCTTAAAAAAAAAAAAACCATCAGAAGCAAACTTCTGCCCTCTGGGGTTCTCCCCTTGTGCTGTAAGCCTGTATTTAAGACCTCCTCCCTCCTTCAATAAACAGCATTCGGCATTCAAAAGAAGAAGAAGAAGAAGAGGAAGAAGAAGGAGGAGGAGGAGGAGGAGGAGGAGGAGGAGAAGGAGAAGAGGGGATCAAGATCATGATGGGGAAACCCACAGAGACAGCTGACCAGTGCTAGTTGGAGCTCACTAACTCTGGACTGACAGCTCAGGAACCTGCATGGGACTGAACTAGGCCCGCTGACTGTGGGTGACAGTTGTGTGGCTTGATCTGTTTGTGGGGTCCCTGGCAGCAGGACTAGGACTTATCCCAGGTGCATGAACTGGCTTATTGGAGCCATTCCCTGTGGTGGGATACCTTGCTCAGCCTTGATACAATGGGGAGGGGCTAGGCTCTCCTTCAACTTGGTATGCCAGACTTTGTTGACTACCATGGGAGGCCTTACCCACTCTGAGGAGTGGATGGGGGTAGAGTGGGAGGGAGGTGAGGAGGCGAGAGAAGGGGAACTGGGTTGGTATGTAAAATGAAAAAAAATTAATAAATAAATATATTTTTTTAAAAAGACATATGGGACACATAAACTCAATCATTCAAAAGTCAGTCAGGTGGCCACCTCAATCGTACATTTCCATCCACACATACAAAATAAACTGTTTTTAACAGAATGACAGACAAAATGCCAGGAAACTGTCAGTTGGTCAACTTAAAAAAGCCAGAGATTAGGCCGGGCAGTGGTGGCACACGCCTTTAATCCCAGCACTCAGGAGGCAGAGGCAGGTGGTTCTCTGTGAGTTCGAGGCCAGTCTGTCTGGTCCACAGAGTGAGATCCAGGACAGGCTCCAAAGCTACAGAGAAACCCTGTCTCGAAAAACAAAAAACAAACAAAAAGCCAGAGATAAGAACTCAGAGTATAAACAAGGAACTGTAGGACTGCTGGCTGAGAGGCAGCAGGGCCAGGAAGAAGCAGAGGATAAGAGAGGAACCCTGCGTCCCCGGAGTGGTAGCAGTGGGGGCAGGGGCCATGATCCTCCCAGCTCACCCCAACACTATGACCTGCAGCATCCGCAGCAGCTGAAGGTGGCAAAGAGAGAAATTGGCATCTGGCCAATTTCCCGTGAAGTGAGGCAGAGGACTCAGGCTGCTGAACTATTTGGCAATCGCAGACCAGGGGCCAGAAGGAGGCTGAGGTCCAAACGAGGCAGCACAGACTGTTGCAAATGTTTCATCAAACAGAGAACAGAGATTGGAGGGACACGTGGTTGCTTGGTACTGAGACTGATGAATGGAGCCAAGAGGTGGGAGACCACAGTCAAGAAGAGATGAATTCTCACTCGTGGGAAATGGCCAGAATGGGGTTCTTACCAATTACGCCAGTGTTGGATGAAGTGTTGAAGGTTCCAGGGCTCCTAGCGTGTCTAGATGGCCATCAGGCAGGAGAAATGTGCCAGGAGGGCCTTTGCTGAGTCACTAGCACTAAAGTTAGGATATGGCCCACAGGAGGCCCTGGTGGGTGGAGCTATGGTGCCACCACAGGTGAGAGACAGAAACGCCATGCAGTCAGCGCTCAGTGAAGGGTTTTATTAAGTGGAGGAAAGACAGAAGGAAGAGAGAAAGAGGGAAGGGGGGGGGAGAGAGAGAGAGGGAGAGAGAGAAAGAGGATGCACACCTCGTGGGAACAGAGAGAACGGGAGTCTCTTAAAGTAGGCTTTATGTCAGGATGCTCAGGGAAGATCCCCAAGGGGCAGGCCAGAATGCCAACAATTTTCCCTTTTTTCACTTTGGCATCTGGATCAAAGAACAAGGATATATTTATAATTTTCACAAAAACATTGCCCCTTTTTATTTTTCAATAATTGTGTTTTAATGTTCTCTGTGTGGTGTAGACTGCATGGTGACTATTGCTGCTTGACAAAGATCCAGCATTTCAACTTTACAGCTCACAGCTCTCCAGCACTCTTTCACTTTTAATGAGTCTCACTAATATGTTTTTCCCTTTGGGAATTTTTTTGCAGGCTTTGGTGAAGGGTGAAAATGTGTACAATGGAAGCCTATCTAAACAAAATAATTCTTTGGAAAAAACCCGCCACCGTGGAACCGTATAGCATTATAACTCTGCCTACTCCCACACAAGTTAACACCAAGCTACTAAAATTTTCAGATAAGTAGCATATGCTTGATATTTGATAATCAAGATTTATAATTCCTAGGGTCTACTCAAGTTCACAGTAGTGTTTGTCTAGCCTCATCTTCGTTCACTTTAAAGCTGTATCTATTTGGATAAACTAAGCTATACAAGAAACTACAACATTCTATAATGGAGTGTCTGATCCCCCAAGAAAGTCCTTTTCCCAAGGTCAGACATTTAGACAAGTCTCCATCCCCTCAGGGGCTTGAAGAAAGTTCCTGCTTTCTAAAATGGAAGCAAATTCTTATCTCAGGCAAGAGGAACTTGTGGCCCTCTCATTAACAGATGACTGATGCCTATTGTCAAGGTCAATGCTAACTTCCTAAACTCTGGATCTCACACCCTGGCTCACAGGTCCCCTTTCTCCCATTTAATCCTATGTACACCTCTAGAATTTATAAGGTACATTATTTTTGCTTTTTTCTTTTCTTTTTCTTTCTTTTCTTCTTTTTTTTTTCTTTTTGTTTTTTGAGACAGGGTTTCTCTGTGTAGTTTTGGTGCCTGTCCTGGAACTCACTCTGTAGACCAGGCTGGCCTTAAACTCACAGAGATCTGCCTGGCTCTGCTTCTGAGTGTTGGGATTAAAGGCATAAGGTTCATTCTTTTTCAATAAATGGTGCGGGCAGCCATTGCAATTCACCCTCAGATCATGTCTGCCTCCCCTCTCCCTCCCACTGACTCCACACAACTTCTATGGGACCTAAACACCACCCCTCAAAGCTGTGCTCTTTCAATTATGCCTGGACCTTGAGGCTTATAGGGAATACCTGCAATAGGATTAGTATTCCATTCTTTACAGAAGTTTTAAAAATATTTACTACTATCAGCTGGTCCATTATCAGTTTTTATAGAAGTAGGTACTGTTAATCCCAACAGTGAGAATAAGATCATTACCACAAATTGAGACAAATTCGAAGCAAGCTTGATTTTTATTGGGGTGCACTTGAGAACTGGCCATCGACTGCCGCCCAAATCCAGTTAAAGAGAGTAAGTGGCCCCAAATCTACCTCTTGGGCCCCTTTTAAGGAGTAAAGTCACAAGCAGTTTTACAGAAGGGAGACTATGGGGCAATAAGGAAATACAAAAAAAAAAAAAAAATATGTGGCCACGCACCATGTGATTAGGGAGGGGTCAGGGAGGATCAGGGTATTCTTAAAAACAAATCAAGGTCTCGGGTTGGGGAAGGGCAGGTTCCAGGAAACAGAAAGCAACTCAACTCTCACAGTAAATAGAAACTTATTGGGAAAAACACAGCATAATGGCTCCTGCCTTCAAAATGGAGTCAGGCAGGCTGCACAGATACTCCTCCACTAACAACAAAGTGTGTGTGTGAGGCCCATGGCAGCAAAGTGAGCGACGTCCACAGCTCTGACATTAGCGCTAGCTACATGACTTTAACAGTCGCCTAGTTCCCGATACTCTACAGTGTAAGTGCACTCTGAAACAATTTTTAAGGGTTTGTGAACTAACTGTAATAAATGAATCAAAATGGCCAGCTCCATTTGTCGTTCTAAGGTAAATGAAGTATTAATAGATTGATGAATACCTGTCCCATGAGTCCCCCCCATACCATTAGATGAGCCATCAACAAATTAAGTATCTGCCTGTGTAATGGGAGAAGGTTGGACATTTTTTGTGATCACAAGTTCAGTTTGTATGAGAAAACTGCATGGTCCTCCCCTGACTTACTAATTAAGCAAGAAGGGTAAGGTAAGCAGTTGGTATCTTATGGCTCTTATGGTGTAAATAAATTCATTCTGGATGTTTGTGTCTTGTGCTATAATACCTGCAGGAGACAATTTAGTGGGGAAGATAAACAAGTTTAAAGGCAGTGAGGGACCCACACAATATACAAATGCTGCTTTTAGGCTGGATTGAAATAGCTGCAGTTCTTTCTTGAGTAGCGGCTTGTATCGAAAGAATAGATTGATTACTACAATCTGAAGCTGGCGCAAATGTTACTGTTTGGCGATTTAAACTCTCGAATTTTGTGCATTCACTTGTTGTAAGGGCAATTTACATTGCTTTTTAATCTCTTACAGCCTTAGCAACAGACAACTCACTGCACAGCCCTTTGGAGCATCAGCAATAGACAGAGCTGCTCTGGTTTTCCTCCTAGACAGACTTTTCCTGCTTGTGTTCTCTCTCTCTCTCTCTCTCTCTCTCTCTCTCTCTCTCTCTCTCTCTCCCTCTCCCTCCCTCCCTCCCTCCCTTCCTCTCTCCCTTCCCCCTTCCCTCCTTCTTTCTCTGCTCCCCCCCCCCCCCCCCCCCCCCGTTTTGGAGACAGGATTTCTCTGTGTAGCCCTGGCTGTCCTGGAACTTGCGCTGTAAACCAGGCTGGCCTCAAACTCACAGACATCTGCCTGCTTCTGCCTGAGTGCTGGGATTAAAGATGTGCTATATACAGTCACAATGGCCAGGTCACATGAGTCGTGCTTGGAAACAGCATTCTTAATAATAATGGGCAATCTAAAACAAAACCCACACATATATATTATATATATGAAAGTCCATCCAAGAAGAAATCTGTGTTATGAAGGAACAGAGGGCATATGACTCTTGTCTTGTTCACTTGGAGTTTTCTTAGAAGCTCTCAGAAATCTCCTGACATGGTTTCATTCATGGACCTGTTCCAACAATATATGATAAAGAACACTTCAAACCAGTCAAGGGAATGATCCATCAAGATGCCATTAACAATTTATATAGTGAATGATTTCAACACCACATTTCCCCTAATAAATGGAGTGTCTCAATTAAGAAAAAGACTGAGTTAGTGGTTTCATAGGTAAAATGGACTTAACAAACATCTACAGAGCATTCAGCTGAGGAATATACAATTTTCTCTATATCCCATGAGACTTTCTCAAAAATAGATCAGATATTAAAATACAACATGTCTCAACAAATATAGGAAAACCGAAATAACTCCTTCTTTTCTACTCAATCACAAAGGAATAAAGCTGTAAATAAACAGCAGGAGAAATGATAGGACATACACTGGTTCATGGGTATTAAACAGTGCTCCCGAATGACGAGTGGGTCATCAATGAAATTAAGAAGTGAAAAAAGTTCTTAGAATCAAATCAAAACTAAAACACAACGTATCAAAACCAATAGGCTCCACTGAAAGCAGAAAGAATTTTATAGTTGTAAGTGCTTACATTAGAAAATTAATGGGCAGAAACTAGTGAAATGGAAATGGAAAAAAATATAAAGAATCAAAGAAGCCAAGAGTTGGGTCTTTGAAAAGATGAATAAGATCAATGAACCTTTAGCCAAATGCAGCAAAGAAGAGACAAGAACTACATTAATAAACCTGGAGATGAAGAGGGTGAACAATGGATACCGGTGAAAGTCTTTAGGACATAAAATAAACTTATACTCCACTAAATAAGAAAATCAAAAATGAATTGATGAATTTTCAGATGCATATTGTTAATGAAGTGAAACGGAGTGAGAGAGGCCTTGGCAGGTTTGGACCAAGGTAGGTGCCCCAAGGCAGGTGAGACACATCATGTGGTCACGGTGGGTGGTGGCGTTGCACAGTAGAAAGTTACTCACAGGGCAAACTTGATGTCCATGTGGCAAGTTTTATTAAATAGAAGAAGTGGGGAGGGGGAGGAGGGGGAGGGGGAGAGAACAAAGGGGAGGAATTTTTTCTTAAAGGGGATATAAGATGACATCAGGACACTGGGCAGGTCCCCAAGGGGTGGGTCAGAATATTAACACATATGACCTATCAAAATTAAGCTGAAATGAGATTTAAAACTGTAAATAAATCTATATCAATAAAATTGAAACATTAAATTTAAAAAAATCTCCTAATTTAAAAAAGTCAACTCCAGTTGGATTTAATGCTGAATTCTCTCAGATCTTTCAAGCACTAACGCTTTTGAAACTGTTTCATAAAACAAAAAAGAAAGAAATGCAACCAATTTTTTTGTTTGTTTGTTTTTTGAGACAGGATTTCTCTGAAGCTTTGGAGGCTGTCCTGGAACTCACTTTGTAGACCAGGCTGGCTTCGAACTCACAGAGATCCACTGCCTCTGCCAACTGAGTGCTGGGATTACAGGTGTGCACCACCACTGCCCGGCTATCCAACTTTTTATGAAGCCAGTTTTACCCTGTTACCTAAACCAGATAAAGACACACTCGCTTGCGCATGCACCTCTGATTCTAGAGTCTTTATTGGTAAAATCTAAGATATAAATTTGGATAAAAACAACAATCTGTGATATGTTTGTCTGAAGTCCTTTTGGTAAACCCAGGATTGGTATAGCTGGTTCATATGATAGATCGAATTTTAGTCTTTTAAGAACCCTAGGGTTAGGGTTAGGGTTAGGTTTAGGGTTTAGGGTTTGGGTTAGGGTTAGGGTTAAGTTTAGTGGCTGGAATATATATAAAAATAAAACCATTAACTTCATATATGACTTCCCTTTTGTCCATATCTAGCCAGCATTTGTTGTTATATATTTTCTTAATGATCTTAACTTCTGAAACTGCCAGAGAAAAGAGTCAGGAAAACATTTTAAGATTCTCCTGGAAAGACAAAAACAAAACTCTGTTCCAACCATAACTTTGGGGAGTTCCTTTTTTGGTGCATTATATCTTTAAGGCAAAATGGTTTTTGGCCACAGAAGAAGTATTGTCTCTTGATTAAAAGTTTTTTGAAATTTTGAAATCAAATGTATCTTAGTATGTGTGGATAAATATACCTATATGTCCTTTTCTATTTATATATAAATTTAAGGTTAAGGTGTATTTATTTTTAGATCATAAAGGACATTCATTTTGAATTTTAGCTTGTCTTTTTAGTAACCCTGTAGAGGATTTTTATTAGTTGTAAATATGACATATGACTTCTCTAGTGTGCAAACTTACCATTTAGGAGCTGTATCTGAATTTTGTCTCTGGGTGGTGGAATTAAAGGCATGCACCACCACACCCAGATCTAACTTTTCTTTACCTCCTTTTTACAGTTTGGTAACTTAGCTTGTGGGATCTTGCCCTGAGGTCACCACTCCCCTTTTTTTGTGGGATGTTTTGATCACACGCTGACACTCCCAAGATTGACAATAAAGTTTACTTTGAACCAGAAGACAGAGCTAGCTACTCACCGACCACAGTTAGCTAAGGAGGTTTTGAAGGACAGAGGACATATAGAGACATAGAGGAAGTAGTCGGGTGGGACTTAGAAGGATTCTTGGCCCTTGTTTGGGATTGAGGAAGGAGAGAGAGAGAAACGGTCCCTGGTCACTTCTCCACTTCTCTGATCATTCAGGTTTTTACCTGGACATCTGACTCCATATCTGACTCGATATCTGAGTTTTTATTGATAAAGAATAATTAGATAATGCTTCATCTGGCATCCAATGTGGGGCATGAAATCACGAGGCAGCTGATCACCACTGGCTTTGTAGCTGCCAGAGTCTCCCCTGTGGCTGACTTGCCCTCCTCCCCCAGGCCCTCTGCGTGAATGTGGGCTTTTCCTCTTGTGTCTTATCAGTCAATTTCTCATATTCAACCCAATTATCAAACCATTTTTTATATTTGGCATAAAAAACACTGTGGCTATAAAGGATAAAATATGAATCACCAGACTGATAGTAGTTCTCATCAGCATATGTCACTCCCAGATAAGTCATCTACCCCTCAGTTATCGCTTCCATTTGCAAGCCATCCAGAGTAGCACTCCCCAGGGTCCTAATGTCCTGTATCGATATGTCCCATCCTTAGCATGGGACAGATTTCTCTTTTTAATTTACTTAACTCTCTCCTTTAGGACTTCCCAGTTGTCTTGCCAATTCTGATGACTTCCCAGTTGACTTCCCAGTTTGTCTTCGGCAGAAGTAGTGGTGGCAACAGAATCACACAGGAACATAGTGTCCCATGTGCGTGTTTGGAGGTGTGGCGACAGCAAAAGCTGCGTGCTGGCTGGCATGACCTTATGCCACGGGTTAGAGTGAAAGCTGTTGTTTTAATCTAAATTTATATCTTACAATTTTACCAACAAAGACTCTGAATTCAGAGGCTGGGCTGAAAACCTGCTAGCTCAGAGAGGTTCAGGAACAACAAGCTGACCTTCCTCCTTCATTGAAATCTCAGAAAAAGAGGGTTATTTTGCCGCCCCAAACCAAAAAAGACCACCACAATTAAAGTCCCTCCCTATTACTTCCTGTGTGTGTCTCTATCCATCTTCTGGACTCCCTCTGACTCTCTATGACTACTTTCTGTCAACTAGTTGCTGGCTCTGTCTCCTGACCCAAGGTTGATTTTATTTAATTAATGCAGTCTTGGGGTTCACAGTGTGATTGAATATCCCATAAGAACAGAGACCATTCCATATTAATGTTTATTGATTAATAGCTAAATTATGGAATCACTCTAATAGTCTTCTAATACGGGTGTGGATTATAAAGAATTGGTGTATATTCACAATGGATTTGTTTTCAGCAACAAAGAGAAATGAAGTTATGTTGTTTGCAGAATAATCAATGCAACTAGAGATAATTGTTCTTAGATTTTATATATACATGAAATTACTTATGTCTAGAGTAACAAATGAGCCTAATAGGGAAAATGGAACAAAAGAAGGGAGGAGGGAGGAGTAGATGAGGGGAATAAGCTCAACATACAAAATATATTTGAATGAAAATCTTCATATGTGACATAGTTCTATTTACAATGAATATAAACAATAAAAATTTAAGAAACAAATAACCAACAATATCAGAAAAAAGAACCATGATATTTATACACAGAGAACTCAACAGCTCTCTGATAGGGCTGAGTATAGTGGGAACCCATCACATGAAGATGCTGTGATGAACTCCATTGTCAATGAGGCCTTCTTTGGCTGGAACGCTAGTTTCTTTAGGGTATAACTTTGTCTTATTAATTTGAAAGCCTCCAGGTTTTGCAAAGGGTCTGGAAAGCAGTGACACACCACAACTCCAGTCCAAGGAAGGACAGGACAAGAAAGGCTTCCAAGAAGACTGAGTTAGGTATTTAAAGTAAGAAAGAGTCTTCAGGGGTACCGTCCAGATAGAACTGGGGGAAAAGGGGCCAAGGACAATTCTGAGAAGACCCCGAAGATTTGAGAAGTAACATCATCCCAATAGTTTGGTTTATTTGGAGAGTAACCCTGGGAGAGAGATATGCTTTTTATTGTTATCAACCTGAGAGAATCTAGAATCACTTGGGAGATGGGTCTCTGAGCCTGCCTGTGGGTGTTGCATGAATTCTAAAATGGTCTTACAATAAAGACCCAGAGCCAGATATTGGGGTAAACCCTGAAAGATCAGAGAGACAAAGGAACAAGCCACTAGAGAAGCTTCTCACCACTACTGAATCCTCAGACTGAAAGGGAGGCAAGATCCTGTCTCCACAAATCCTCAGACTGAATGCCACTGAGTCCTCAGCTGAAAGGGTCTCTAGTTCCTGTCTCCTCAGGCCTTATATGCCTTTCTCCACACAGCCAGTTCACTTCCTTCCTAGTGCTGGGATTAATGGTGTGTGTGCTTCCCAAATACTGGTAGCAAAGGCATGAGATCTCAAGTGCTGGGATTAAAGGGGTGTGATTCCTAAGTACTGGGATTAAAGGGGTGCACCACCACTGCCTGGCTCTGTTTCTTTCCTAGACTGAGTCAATCTCACGTGGTCCAGGGTGGCTTTGAATTCACAGAGATCCAGACGGATCTCTGCCTCCCAAGTGCTAGGATTAAAGGTGTGTGCCACCACTGCCTAATTTCTATGTTTAATCTAGTGGCTGGCTCTGCCCTCTGATCTTCAGGAAAATTTTATTAGAGTACAACAAATTATCACCACATGTGGGGGATTGTCTTGGAAGACTTGCCCACCATGGGTGGAACCATTCTCTAGGCTGTATAAAAGGAAGTGAACCAACCAGCAGCTGTTTCCCAGTTATGAATGCAATGTGAGCAGATGCTTCATGCTCCTGCTCACCTGATTCCCCTGCCACGAAGTATTTGAACTGTGAGCTTAAAAAAAATGCCCTTTCTCCTTTAATTTACTCTCATCAGTCAGAATATTTTATAACAACCACAGACAAAGTAAGGAAGACAAAGGAAGTGTAGGTCACTGGACTGAATAAATGTGAATGAGCCTAGGTCTTGGAAAGGATTGCTGCCATCCACCAGGGGATTAGTACAGTACTGATTATAGATAGATGTGAGTTTAGAAAGACAGTTCTTCTGACAATGGAGAGGATGGGTCAGAGTGAGAATACTAAGTCAGAGAAATAGGCAAGCAAAGTCAAGTGAAGACCAGAGGAATGTGTGGGGAGATAAAGACAGGTTCCAAAGATTCTCGTGATGCCTGGTTTGTGATTTAGAGTAGTGGTCCTGATGTTATCTTGCTGGAGATCTGGAATGACTGAGCAAAGGTACAGAACAAGGAAAAGTGTTTGCTTTGGCCTTGGCTTAGGAGAAGGATGTTTTAAAAATACAACAGTTTTATTGATTCTTTGGGAACTTCAAACATACATGCAATGCATTTTAATCACACATCACTACTTCTCTCGCCTACCTTCCAGATACTCTTGAGTCTTTTTCAGAAAATAACTGATGGAGCCCAATTTGTGCTGCCTGCATACTCATGAGTGTAGGGCCATCCATTCATGCGTGAGGTAGGTCACCCTACTAGGAAGGTACAAGTTACTACAGCAGGTACAGATCCATTATGAGGAAGCTTTGAAAATGTCTGCAACTCCTTCTTTTTGCTCTATCACATTTTCTCCCTCCTGTGGCATCCTAATTTTGAAGCAAACTGGAGCTAAGTTTGTGTCGCCTAAACTTTTGTTATGCTTGTTTAAAATGATCTACGAAAAGATCTTGATCTCTCTCTAGGAAGGAGAAGTGTTCAGCGACAGTGCTGTATACCTCTGTCTGGTTATCTCCAGTTCCCATCGAAGACTAAAACACTAACGTGCCAAGTCTGAATGAGTGCTATGAGATTGTATCATAGCATGGGCCTGGTTTGCCTCTATGAGGACATTTGGATTATGCAGATGTCTTCTTTCTCAACATTTGATGTTCTTTCTCTAGCCATTGTTAAATTGCTGACCAGAAATAAAACAGCCTCTGGCAGATTTTAGTATACTCTGTGTGAAGCCTGGTTTCTTTCAACAGCTTGCGGCCCCCTGACCTGGAGTCCCTTTGTTTAAAAGATGCAAAGCTGGGAAGAACATTAGCGTTTCTGACAAAACCCCTAGGTCCTTCGAATCACTCCTGGTGGCCTTCCAGGAGAACAGCCTACCATGCCTCACTGCTTATAGATCTGCTAGGCTGATTTGTAAGTTAGGAAGACATGAGAAATGGTATTTGAAGTTGGGGGAAATGCACTAAGAGTAGCTACTTTAACAGTGAGGTGGCTGGCTGGGGCCCTCTGCTCTACCCAGATAGAAGTAGTGGGTAGGCAAGAGAAAGATCCCTCGGCATTTGATGGCAGTGAGTAGCAGCAACCAGCAGGCAAGAAGAGCCCTATAATGTTAAGTCTCTCATGCCAGCTTCTAGTACCAGAACCTTTAGTTCCTCAGATGTTCTAGCTGTAATCTTGACCCAGGGCCTATGTGTGTTATGGCTCCTGTATAGGTCATTGGCTTCAGCTGGTTTGGGGATTCCTCAGCCCTAATCACTGGCCAGTGTTGTAGCTATTGGCCTGGAGTGTCTAGACCAATGGTTCTCAACAAGCAGGTTAAGACCCACCGCGGGGGTCAAATGCCCCTTTCACAGGGGTTGCACATCAGATATTTACATTACAATTCATAACAGTAGCAAAGTTACAGGTATGACGTAGCAATGAAATACTTATAAGGTTGGGTGCTGTGGATATCACTCTGTATAAATAAAATGCTGATTGGCCAGTAGCCAGGCAGGAAGTATAGGCGGGACAAGGAGAGAGGAGAATTCTGGGAAGTGGAAGGTGAAGGCAGAGAGATACGTCCAGCCGCTGCCATGACAAGATGTAAGGTACTGGTAAGCCATGAGCCACGTGGCAAAGTATAGATTAATAGAAATGGGCTGAATATAAGACTAAGAGCTAGACAATGGTAGGCCTGAGCTAATGGCCAAGCAGTTTAAATAATATGAATGTCTGTGTGTTTATTTTATGAGTGGGTTGTTGGACTAATAGGGCTTGGCGGGGGCTGGAGAGAAGCTCTCCAACTACAGTTGGGGGTCACCACACCATGAGGAAGTGTATTAAAGGGATGCAGCATTAGGAAGGTTGAGACCCACTGGTCTAGACCATTGACACTGCAGATTTGATAGAGTTCTAGTGACCAAGGCTTATAATTTCCCTGCATCGTCTATGCCTTTTCAGCCTCTGCTCTTTGTTTGTGCTCTCTCTTCTCCCTACGCCTCCCAGCCTCCCATCCTGGATGTCTGCAACGGTTCAGCTGCCGCTGCTTCCGCTGTCAGGCAGCCGTGTGTGCGCCCATGTTTGTAGCTTGCCCTAACATCTGCTCTTTTTTTGCAGCTTTATTTTTGTTTCCAGATCATTCTGTACTATCCAACCCCCGGGTAGGGGTGGAACCACTTGAGAGAAGCCTTTTATTGGATCTGATATTGTAATACCAGAGGGCGTCCACCAGCTGACGCTCTGAGTGAGCCCAGATAGCCTGCTGGCATGGTCCAAGGAGAGCCACTTGGACCAACCATAGATACCTCACAGGCAAACAGAGGTTTGTGTTTGCACCAATTGTAGCCAGGCCCCTTCAGCACTCCCAGTGGTCGTTTGTCTGCTAGCACCCCAGGGAAAGTTTGTTTGCTAGCACCCCTGGGAAAGTTGGTCTGCTAGCACCCCAGGGAAAGTTTGTCTGCTAGCACCCCTGGGAAAGTTGGTCTGCTAGCACCCCTGGGAAAGTTGGTCTCTTGGTCTATATGAAGACAGTTGCAATGTCATCTGGAGTTCAAAGAGGCTTTTGCAGCAAAAAGTCGTGATTGGGGTGCACTTCAGCAGCTGGGATCAGTGTGTGGTTTCCTCAAGGCCTCTGCTGAAGACTCACAATGGACAGTGCTGGCTGCTTAACTGATAGTCCTTTTGTTCTAGGTGACCAGGGCAGTGAGGGAGATTCCAACTGCTTCCAATTTGGAAGTCAAGTTGCTATGCCCCCAGTGTCTTTTCTTTATCACGGGAAAATGAACATTAGAAGGAATGCTTACAATAAGAAATTTAAAACATCAATTTATTTATTTTTTGTTATTTATTTATTTATTTATTTATTTATTTATTTATTTATTTATTCATTTATTTATTTGGAGCTGAGGATCGAACCCAGGGCCTTGTGATTGCTCGGCAAGTGCTCTACCACTGAGCTAAATCCCCAACCCTAAAATATCAACTTTTAGCAATGATTTTAACAGATTTGTTTGTTTGTTTGTTTTTAGAGACAGGGTTTCTCTGTGTAGTTTTGGTCCCTGTCCTGGATTTCACTCTGTAGCCCAGGCTGTCCTCGAACTCACAGAGATCCGCCTGGCTCTGCCTTCTGAGTGCTGGGATTAAAGGCGTGTGCCATCACTACCGGCCTTAACAGATTTTAGATAGAGCTTTACTGAGGAAGAGACAGTTTCTCCCCTCTGTCACATCTCCTTACACAAATTGGGATGTCGGCGCTCAGGGCTGTGCAAAGATCCAAAGCACTAGGTCAAAACTGGGTTCAGCAAGGCAACTTTTGTGGCCTCTTCCAGAAGTCCATTGCCAGCCAGCCCTGTCTTCTCCAGGAGGATTTTGAGGATGAGAATCTGGAAAGTTTGTTGTTTACACTGAAAAGGTTTTAAGCTAAGAACACACTCAGCCTGAGTGTGCTGGTTTGTGAGAATTGAGAATATACTGTTATGTTAGTAAGCCTTTTTACCCCTGGGACCAATACCTGAGCGAAACAGTGTAAAAGCAGAAGGAAGGGTTTGTCTTGGTCCACAGTGTCACTGATTGCAGAACCTGGCTGCCATAGTTTTGGACCTGAGGTGGAGCAGAATGTCCTGTAGTGGAGGCATGGCAAACGCTGCTTGCCTCACAGCGGCCAGCAAGCAAAGTCCAAGAGCAAGTCTACTCCAGCAGACTTCTTCCATCTTGTTTTTGTTTTATTGGAAACCCCAGCTTATTGGATAGTGCTGCCCACATTGTGTGGGGATTGGGGTGGGGATTGAGAGTGGGGGGTAGGGGTGGGGGGAGGGAGAGGAGGAGGGGTGGCTTGTGCTCCCCTTGACTGCTACCCTACATTTCAATTATCTCTGGAAATATCCTCATAGAATCACCCAGAAATGTCCTTTACTAACCTCCTAAGCTTCTTTAGTCCAAATAAATCAACAATAGAGATTAACCATTATTCCTTGGTAAATCAAAGCTGAGTGAAGGGGCTGGAGAGATGGCTCAGCTGTTAAGAGCACTGGCTGTTCTTCCAGAGGGCCGGGATTGATTCCCAAACGTGGCAGCTCACAACCAACTGTAACTCCAGTTCCAGGGGATCTGAAGCCCTCTTCTGGCCTCTGTGGGTATATATATATGCAGAACACATATAAAAATAAATATTTTTAATTTTACATATAAAAATAAATATTTTAAAGGAGTTAAAACACATATAAATTAACACATTTAACAAATGTATAATTGCCAATTAGTAAATACTAGAAATTAGTTTACCACAAGTAATTTGGGACAATCTTAGACATGCTTGTACATCCAGCTCAAGTAAGAGGATACTCCATTAAGTCCCAGTGGGTTGGAGTGTTTAATGTATAAGGAACAACAAATATTTGTGAAAAGATCTGGAATTTAGAAGTTCAGGTCAGGGCTGGAAAGATGGCTCAGGGGTTCAGAGCACTTGCTGTTCTTGCAGAAGACCTGAGTTCAGTTTTCCCAGCACCCACATGGTGGCTCACAACCACCTGTAACTCTAGTTCTAGGGGAGCCAACTCCTTCTTCTGGCCTCAAAGGATACCAGGCACACATGTGGTGCACTTACACACATGTAGGCAAAACATCCATACACATAAAAAATAAAATAAATAAATCTTTAAAAATAAAATGGAAGTTCAGCCCAAAGATTTTCAGCAACATTGAGTAGTTTGCCTATCTTGTTCGTTCTTTATGTTTCAACAGACTAGAAGAGATTAAAGAGCAATTAAGAGACAACAGAAGTTATTGTAAATTTTATAATGCAAAGTGGTGGAAAATTTAAAGATCATAATTATTAACATTGGCTAATAAACTGTTTGCTTTTACAGAAAAATAATTGAAACAGTATGACCTCAATGCAATGCAATTTACGCAAATGTCTTCTAAGTGACTAAATTTGTCAAGTTGATAGTGAAGATTAGCATCCAAGAGCTCATAGATAGCATTTTCTTTAACCTTACTAGGTGGTTCTAAAACTGATTTTCCTGTGACAACCTTTGTAGTGGATAGCCATCCCAGCATTGGCCTGGAAGTTCCAACCCCCATTGAGGCTTCGGTAATGATCACGCCCACAAGGCGGGGCAGAGGAGGGAGCAGAAGATGGAGGATCAAGAGGAGGTCGCTCTCTTGGTTCCGGGACGCTGGAGGTAGACCGAGCAGAGTTCTCCAGAGAACACCGCCGGACTGCGCTATACCTTTGCCAGACCCTGCAACCTACCCCTTCATTTGTAAGTTACCCCACAAAATAAACCTCCCTTTTAACTACGTGGAGTGGCCTTAATAATTTCACCAATAAACCTTCATTTATTAGTTTTGTTGTATTTTAATATTCAATGGCTTTAAATTTTTCTTGACCTTAGGGATATGTCACACACACACACACACACACACACACACACACACACACACACACACACACACACACACACACACACACACACACATACACACACACACACTGAATTTTTAAAGGAAAAATAGTTGGATACTTAACTGTCTATGATAAAAGATAAAATGGGCTGAGTGTGGTTGAACACATACTAAAAGCCCTGGATTCAATCTGCAGCAACAAATAAAAATAAATATGACACTGGGTCTTAGTCAGTGCTCAATTCCCATGAAAAGACACCATCCATGCTCATGGCAACCTTTATAAAAGCAAACATTTAATTAGGGCTTGCTTATAGTTTCAGAGGTTTAGTCCATTACCATCATGGCAAAGAGCATGGCAACATGCAGGCAGACATGTTGCTGAAGAAGTAGCTGAGAGTTCTATATCCAGATCCACAGGCAGCAGGAAGAAGAGACACTGGACCTGGCTTGGGCTTTTGAAACCTCAAAGCCCACCCCCCAGTAACACACTTCCAACAAGGCCATACCTACTACAACAAGGCCACATTTCCCAATCCTTCTCAAGTAGTGTCATTCCCTGATGACTAAGCATTCAAATATATGAACCTATGGGGGCCATTTTTACTCCACCACCACACACTGGAAAGTGCATAATTGTATATTAAGGCTATAATTAAGAGGCTATTTCCACCAAATCTTATCTAAAATTCGATGTAAATAGTAGTGCGTATTGCTTAAGGGGAAGATGTTTTCTTTTCAGTTCATTTACACTGTGTTAATAATCATGGAAACACTCACACTAACACTAACTAGCCCCAGACTGTCAGCCCCAACACTTGAGTAGTGCCTACTCATGCTGACTCCAGATTTGACTATAGGATTTGCTTTGGTCAATACTGTGATCTATCCAGGCAGAGGCTCTATGTCTACATGCTGGCACGCTGGGACTTGCCCTCTTATACTGACACTGTTGTCACTGTATGAAGCTAGATCTAGCTCCCTAGAGTGTAGAGACCATTGAGTTCTCCAACTGAACTCAACTCTAGTTGTCCAAAAGAACCCAAATGAGACCAGGAGAAGCATGCCACCAAACTATAGAATGAAGAAGAACTTGTTATTGTAATAGACCACATTCAGTGGTGATTTCATATCAAGGCTTACACAAAATCTAATTTCTAGATATTTGACCTGAAAGGAAAATACATTATGATGATCAATATAATTCCCATGCTAAAGCTAACCATATACTTGTATAATTAAAAAATGTAAAAGCTCTTTTCAATGTTTAAAATTAAATAATATGCAAAAAATAGTATGGTATGCTTGAAAAGATTTATTTTCTAAAATTAAAAGCCTTTTAAAATATTATGATTTGAATATGTGCTATAGTAAAACAATATAAAATTTATTGAAGTTAGTAAGATACTTTTAAAGGTGGGCCTGGGATTTTCCAAAAGGTAAGGAAGGATGTTAACATTTGAAAATATTGAAAGAATATAAATGCTACTTTAAACAGAGTTCCCCAAAGTTAAATTATAACCCATTCTTTGCATGAAGAATGAAATAAAAATTATACTTTATTAAAACAAAATTATAATAAGCTACAAGTCAAAAAAAAAATTTAATTTATCTTCAAATACCTAGTGCTTAATTAAATTCTATTCAGAAAAGAAAAAATAGTGTTGTCACGGTTGAATTGCAGGACTCCTTGGATGGCTATAAAGGCTAAGAGGATCCTAAGGACATGAGAAAGACAAGACTCCTTTCCTACGAATATTAATAGTCTGGTGAGACTTCCTGCTACCCCCTCAGCCTCACCCACTTACCGGACACTCACCCACTCACTACATTGCCACCAGACATCAAGACACAAAGCAAAGCATTCCTCCCGTAACCTTGGAAGGACCTTCCACTTACCCTGGGGCTGGAGACGAATAAATAAATAAATAAATAAATAAATAAATAAATAAATAAATAAATAAATAAATAAATTCTGAAGGCAAATGTATTTTGCCTTCCAAGTGAACTTTAATATTTCAACGTGATCCTTTTTTATTGAGATTTAGTTCTTTGAGAGAGGTTTGATCAGGTATTTTTGGAGTATTTATTTTATTTTAAGTGCACATGTATATGCTTGAGTGTATGTGTGAGCACCATGTGCCTGCAGGAACTTGTAGAGGTCAGAAGGGGCATTGGATCTCCTGGAACTGGAGTTATTGAATGGGTGTAAGCCTCTGTGTGAGTGCTGGGAATTGAACCTGGGTCCTCTGCAAGGGCAGCCAATGCTCTTAACCTTTGAGCCATCCCTCCCGCCCCTTGCTCAGCTGTTTTGAAGTTGGTTGCCTTTATTAAACATGCAGGATGAAGCCAAGGACTTAGTTCCTGAGTCTTCCTTTAGTTTACAGTTGAAAGAATTCACTTCAACCCCAAATAGCCCGGATCTGAAATATAAAAACAATTCTTGTACAGAGGTTTCTTTCCTTCTTTCCTCCTATTTATTTACTTATTTATTTGTTTGTTTTATTTTACAAAGTTATTTTTCTTTTCTTTTCTTTTTGTCTTTGTTTTTGCTTTGTTGTTTTGTTTGAGACAGGGTTTCTTTGTAGCTTTGGTGCCTGTCCTGGATCTCACTCTGTAGCCCAGAACGGCCTCCAGCTCACAGAGATCTGCCTCCCGAGTGCTGGGATTAAAGGCATGCACCACCACCACCCAACTTGGTTTTTTTGTTTGTTTGTTTGTTTGTTGTTGTTGTTGTTGCTGTTGTTTATAATGTTATAGATGTACATGATTTAGAGGACCTAAGTAGTTTTGACAAGAATCCACATTCTCCCGAGCAATCACTTGCACTGGCACTGGCACATCAGTCACTGGAAGTCAGGGTGGAAAATGAAAGTTAACTTTTTTTTTTTTTTTAATAAAGACAATGTATTTCTACATAGCCCTAGTTGTCCTGGAACTATGTAGACCAGGCTGGCCTTGAACTCAGAGAGATCCTCTGGCCTGTGCCTCCCCAGTGTTGGCATAAAAGGCATGCAGCACTGTCCCCTGCTCCCTTTACCTTTCTTTTGTATATCCCCACACCTTCAGCATGCATTTGTCTTCTAAGCCTCTTACACAGCTATGCTGTAATTTGTCCATTCTGCCCAAGTAAGAAAATGTCACTGATACGATGAGCCAATGTGATGCTCTGCAGGATGTCCAGAAGGTCCAGGTCTCCAGGCTACTTCATGAATGCCATTAGAAAAGTCCTAGGACCAAATTGCAAATGTGCCCTTTTCTTTGTTTTGTGTAAATGCTGACAGTTTCTGGTCTTTCCTTATGTTTGGAATAAATAAAAACAAAACCAAACTCCATTCACCAAAGTCAGTGATGCATACAAATTCCCCAGGCTGTATGACTCTGCTCTAGAAAAATCCCTAATTCGGGTACAGCAATTCCATTCTTACCTACTAATAGGGTGAGCTTGCAGTAATCTGTCATTCCTCAACATCCGTTGTTTTTTTGGGGGGGCGGGGGTAGGGCCAGATGGTGAACTAAATGGGGATACACTCTGCAGGTCTGTTTCCCTTAGATTCGTAAGAGTGGTCCTAATTCCTGCTGTCCCCTCCTGAACACAAAAGTATTTGTTTTCCTGTATGTTCAAAGCTGATTGCTTGTGATGGTATTTGTGAGTTTCTTAGAGATAAATAGTTTATTTTCTTTGTCCTTTTGGTCTGTGGTAACATAAAACTACAGGCTAGGTGGTTTATAAACATCAGAAATATATATCCGATGGTCTTTCGGGGTAGGAAGTCTAAGAGCAAGGCGCCAAGAGCATCTATATTTGGTGAGAGGCTGCTTCCTGGTTGAATACTTTTGCAGGGGAGGGACGAAGACATTCTCCACAATCTTTTGTTTGTTTGTTTTTGTTTTTCGAGACAGGGTTTCTCTGTGTAGTTTTGGTGCCTTTCCTGGAACTCACTTGGTAGCCCTGGCTGGCCTCGAACTCACAGAGATCCACCTGGCTCTGCCTCCCGAGTGCTGGGATTAAAGGTGTGCACCACCACCACCCGGCACAATCTCTTTTTAAGGGCAGTTTATCCCATTCCTAAACACCTCCAAAGGACTCTGCCTCCAAATGTCACACTGGGAATTAGGTTTTACTATATAAACTATAGGAGATACATAGTATGTATTAGATGAGGTCATGAGAGTGGGCCTTTCAAGATGGTGTGTGTGTGTGTGTGTGTGTGTGTGTGTGTGTGTGTGTGTGTGTGTGTCTTTTTGAGACAGTGTCTCATTATATAGTTTGGATCATCTCCAATTTATGATCCCCCTGCCTCAGTCTCCTGAGCGCTGGGATTATAGGTATGTACCACCATCCATGTAGGGTAAAAGGGCCAGAGAAAGAACACTCTGACCCTGACTTGACTCTGAGGGCCAAGGACTTGAAATCCCACCAATACCTGAGCTTGCCCTAGAGTCTGACCACAGAATCCCACCAATCTCTGAGCACAAAATTCCACAGATCCCTGAGCTTGCTCCAAGATCAGGTCACAAAACCCCACCATTTCAGGCCACCCTGGAAAGCTCTGTCCTGCCCCCAGAAATCCTATACAAACTCAGCAGTCTGTTCAGTTCCCTGCTGCTTCTCACCCAAGCAGAGGCAGGCATCCTCCTGGTGTTTCCCCCGCCTCAATAAATATCTTGTGTGAGGTTTGTTGTGCAGTGGTATTCCCTGGCTCCCATTTGCCAGGATACCTCTCAGAGCAGAGCTGTAACACTTTCACTGGGGAATGCTCCCCACACCCCCATGCTAGAGCAGAGCTGTAACTCTTCTGTTGGGGAAGCCTTCCCCTTCAGAGCTGCAATACATACAATGCACAACATACTACTATCTTAATTTCTTGAGTGTTGTCAATTAATTCCTTGAAAATTTTGTACAATATATTTTTATCATATTCACCCCCTACACCTCCTACCTCCATCCCTACCTTCCTAAACCACAACTTCTCCCTTTTAAAATTCTTTTAAAAGAACCCATTAATTCCAGTTTCTACTGCTTATATACCCCTGGGTATGGCATCCTCCACTGGGAAGAGGTCAACCTACTAGGGGCCACATTCTTAAAACTGACTCTCCCTTCTCCAAGCAGCCACCAACTGTCCATAACTCCTTAGTTAAGGGTGAAAGCTTGTGAAAACTGTCCCACTCTATGTTTATATCTTTGTAAAATGAGGAAGATGGATCAGAGTTCTTTTTCCATGCACATACGCCTAAGGACATAGTGGTCATATGCCAGAAAGAACTTGCCAACACACAGTCTTGGACTCCCTGGCTCTAGAAGCATGAGAAACTACTGTTATTTAAACCACTTGGTATATTTTGTGATAGTGGCCTGAGCTAAAACATGGTACCATGTTTGGCTGGAGACAAAGGCAGTTCAAAGGCTTTCTCTTAGAAATCCCATCATGACAGTTTTATTAGTTTGTTTTTTTTAACCCCTCCCTCCCCCCATCAAAGGTTCTAATGGGTTTGTACCAGTAGGTCATGTTGCAGGATATTTGATCTCACTGCGAAACTCCAAGACTGTGTTAATAAAATCAACCTTGGATCAGGGGGTGGAGCCAGCAACTAGTTGACAAGAATTACCCATAGAGAGGATGGAGGACGCAGGAATAGGTATAGAGAGATGCATAGGAAGGAGTAGGGAGGGACATAGAGATGCTTCTTGCAGAGCAGAGCAGGGCTGTAATGGCTCTTGCCTGAGCAGAGCAGGAGCAGAGCAGAATTGTAACACTTTGGGGAAACTTTCCCTTGCTGGAACAGAATTGGCACACTCCAGGGAAGCAGCAGAACTGTAACATTTCACAGGAGCAGAGCTATAACAACCTCACCAGCTTGAGCAGAGTTGTTACACTTGCATTAGGGAAGCTCTTCTCAGAGCAACACTGGAACAGAGATGTAACATTTCTTTTGGGATACCTTTCCTTTCAGAGCTGTAGGTATTCCTTGGCTTCTGACTACCAGAATACCTTTCCCTTCTGACCTGTAGGTATTCCTTGGCCTCCCACTCCCAGGGTACCTTTCCCTTCGGAGCTGTAACATTTACAGGTATTCCTTTGCTTCTGACTGCCAGGATACATTTTCCTTCAGAGATGTAACACTTACAAATGGATTGTAGTCCTCTAACCTTTCAGAGATCTGCTGGATATGGTATTTAAATGTTTAAGTTTTCTGCAGTGAACTGTGAACATTCATAAAGCAACCTTTGAAGTCTCCAAAAAGATGATGAGCCTCTGCAACAACAAATCCATCTGGACTGTGATAATGCCATTAAGCTGACAAACACCATCCAGAGATCAGCTTTGGACTACAAACTGCTCAGGGCAGCTTCAAAGTGATTAGCTAAGGTGGTCCAGTCACATAGACTACTCCAGCCAGGACTTCAGATCAGCCCTGCACTTTCCCATCGCACCAACACTGGACAAGAGCCAGCTCTCCCAGGGTTTGACGGTCATCTCAACTTTCTCAGGGTCCTTTGAAGATGCCATTGCCCCCAGACAACAGGAAGTAATTTTAAGAACACAACACCCACATTCCCAAGAGGTGGGGTGCGTGTTTTTTGGTCATTCAGTGGGTTATTGGATGTTTGTCATTGTTTAGGGGGGTTAGTTGCAAGTTGTTATTGGTCATAGTCAGGGAGAAGATTAAACAAAGGAGGTTGGATTAAGGGATTTCTTTTTCCCCTCTATCCTTCTTTCTTTCCTACCTAGTGAAAAAAGGGATATTTTACATTAGTATGAATTTTTGTATATTGATACAAATTTAAGGTTATTTTTGTCGTAACATACTGTAGGTATGTTTCTACTCTTGTTTAAGGTATTATGCCTATGATGCTCATTTAAAAATGTAATGTTAAGTTCTAGTCCTTGAAAGCTATTATTACAAACTGTTTAGGATAATTAAGAAATGCAGGTTAGTTGTTTGTGATCTATTACAACCAAACTTTTAATCATGTTAGGTATGTTTTCAAGTTCAAACATAGATTATATTTTAGATAGGTGGTTTCACACATTTCAGAGATCTACAGCATATGACATTTAAGAAGCTTTAATAGCATAAGGCCTTACATGACAGTGAAATCTGCCTGTTTCTGGCAGCACCAATCTACATCAGAGAAGATGATGGGCATCGATGAACCTCTATATGGAATTTGCTTTAAATGTGGCAAAACTGCTACTGGGCAGGAGACTGCCTTTGCTTCCACTGCTGATAATATGTTGTCTAAATTGGACAAGCAGGACACAAAAGAAGGCAACTGCCAAACTTCCCCCAAAACAAGGTAGGCCCGTCCTTCAAAATTCCTGCTTCACAGAAAAGTCTGTCAGATATTCTAGGCCTGTAGACTGAAGATGACTGACAGCCTCAATGTTGCAGAGGAAACTTGGGTGACTGTCCAGGCAGCCAGCTGTCTGTTTCATTTCTACAGTTTTAGAAGTTTTAAAATGTTTTAAGGTCTAAAAGGATATTTTTGGGCTGGTAATACAAGTTATAATAGAAAGTGGTTTAGGTATAAATCTTTGGACTCACAATGATAGGATAGATAATAGAGTACTTTCTCTGAATTTTCCAAAAATTAATGGACTGAATATTGTGAATATAATTCTTACCTGGCAATTGTTCTTATTGTATATAGGTTTACTCTGTTAAACTTAAACCTTTCCTTTTTATTAAGACAAAAATGGGAAAATGTTGTGGAATAATATTTGGGGGGTTTGAGACAGGGTTTCTCTGTGTAGCTTTGTGCCTTCCCTAGAACTCTTTAGCCCAGGCTGGCCTTGAACTCACAGAGATCCACCTGACTCTGCCTCCCTGGTGCTGGGATTAAAGGCATGCACCACCACTGCCCTTTTTGTATACCATGAAGATGTATATCTGCCAAGGCACCTTCTGATTGGTTTAAGAAAGACCTGAATGGTCAATAGCTAGGCAGGAGAGACTGGGATTCACTAGCCAGACATGGAGGAAGTGGAATGCATGGTACTGAGGTAATGAGCCACATGGCAGAATGTAGATTAATATAAATGGGTTAATTTAAGCTTTAAGATCTAGTTGGGAACAAGCCTAAGCTAAGGGCAAGCTTTCATAACTAACAAGAAGTCTCCATGTCATTATTTGGGACTAAGAAAGTCCAACTACAAGGTCAATCATTATATACTTGGAAAATGGGGAAATGACCACTGGCTGGGGCCTCAGACCTAGTAAAGCTATCCTAGAACTCAGACTTATCAGAGGGACTCAGCTCTCCTTGGGGCACTAAGGCAGAAGTCAGGCACTGTTAAGCATCCTTAAATACTATCAATTACTGTTAAATGCTAAGAGAATTACTGGCCTTTCCTTTAGTCTTTACTATAAACACCCCTTTAATGTTTTCTATGAATAATGAACTGCCAAGACCATATAGACCCTTCTCTTATGTTTGGTAGCCTTGGGTTGGAACTGTCAGCCAAGTAGCCCTTTTATTGGCATCCATTTGGACTCCCTCATGGCAGTCTGTCTGGATATTTTACACTCACTCTGAGGTATAGGTTGAGTTTTCCTGTGCTGGCAGCCACTCTCAAATAGCCACTCAGAGTCTTAATATTAACTGTAAATGCTTGACCAATAGCTCAGGCTTGTTACTAGCTAACTCCTACATTTTCTATTAACCCACATTTCTTATCTGTGCTTTGCCATGAGGTTTGGTACCTTTTCTCAATGCAATATGCTCATCTTGCTTCTCTCTTGTCTGCTTGGCTCCAGACTCTAGCCTTCTTCCTCCCAGCATTCTCAGTTTGGCTATCCCACAGAAACTTATCCTGCTCAGCTGTTGACCAGTCGGCTTATTTATTAAACCAATAATAGCAACATATATTCACACAGTGTAAAGGAGTATTCCACACTGAGGACACTCAATCATCTGAAGGCTGAAGATATGCCCTAGTTATGATCACTCCAGACAGCCTGAAATGGTATCGAAAGCAGACTGTAGACAAGCCTTGGTGAACTCTAGATGATCCTACTTACTCTTCAGCAATTGTCACTCAGGTGAGAGGGGAACACTTCCTCTGGTGTACAGAAGAAGGCCTTGATCAGCAAAATTATCTTCATTTGCATTAAGGGCTGTACTATAATTGGTACAAGCATCTTTGCTATAGCTCTCATCAGGGAATCCCCCTGAGTATATGCCCTGGCTGTTCAGCTCATTTTGAGTCAGCTAGGAGATATGGTCTTATGAAACCTCCTGGTGTTGTAACATTAATCATATTGAAAAATCTTATGCTGTAGACCAGGCTGGCCTCAAACTCAGAGATCTGCTTTCCTCTGCTTTCCAAGTGTTGGGAAGACATGCATCACTACTACCTGGCAAAAAAACCTTTCTCTCAAGTACTCCTTCCATTCCTACTTTTGACCTGCATCTTTGTAGAGTAGGCTGTGCCACTAACACAGAGCTGAGAGAGAGGAGCAGAGCACCAGCAGTGGTAATGTAGCAGCAGGAATGGTTGCAACATTGAGGAAGTGTCTAAAGAACTCGAGAGTAACAACCACAGGGAGCAGAGTGCACACAAGCAAGGCTGCAAAGATAACAGTCTCCAGAAGAGCTCAGAGAACTGCCAAGCCTTAAAACCAGACAGCTGGAACACAGGCCACTGTGGGAGCTGAGGGTCCTAACTCCTGAGGGCTGTTCAATGGTTGTAACATTACTGGGTGCTGCTTGTGGTTGCCTGTTATTGGAAACTGAGGATTATATAATAGCTTCCACAGTGCTGGTCCCACTAGTGTTTAAAATCTAGGGCTATAAGCCTCTAATCTGAGTATTTAGAAACATATTTGTCATCTTGAGCCTGGGACATAAGCTACTAGGTCTTGCTCTTCAACGGACAGGTCTGTCTCTAGGCTTTGGGCACTAAAGGGCCCCATTCTGCCAATACTAGCTTCTTATTCTCACCTAGTTACGATTTCCATCTAGATAGAGCAAAAAGACCCTAGCTGGCTGATTGATAATGACCCCATTTACTAACTGCCTTCTCTATGTTCATGCTAATGGAAATATGATGCTTCTGGTCCCTCGATATCAGTGTTAGACTCTATATCTTCCACCTCTTGAAACATTTGGCTATACCCATTTCCTAAGGGTAAAGTTAGTCAAGCACATGGCCAAAGATCCCTTTTGTTGGCTCCAAAGGAAACTCCAAAAGGCAGTCCAATGAGCTCAGCTAGGACTGTAGGAGGATTTCTGGTGGCTAGGTAAAAGCCAGCATTCCTCAGCAACTTGCAAAACTTGCTTCCATCTACCAAAAGGAATAATTTTCCTCACCTCTGACAGAAAGGACACATGGCTACCTGTGGCACCTATCAGCCTATCAAAGTGCATGCTGGCCCCCAGGTTCCTTCAGTACCACAAGTACCTGTTAAACCTTTCAAAGTCCATGCTAACGTCCTAGCCCTTCTCATCTCTTCCTCTGCCCTAAACTCCCTCCAGCTCACAGGCTTCACTCCGTGCAGCTGCTCATTCTCCTTATAACCCTGCTATTCCTGATTTGTTTGCTCTCTTTCTTTCTCTGCCCTACTTCTCTCACTACGTTTTCTCTATTCTTTGTCCCTGGTTATTCTCCCCTCTCTCACAGATAGCCCTGGCCATATCCAGGTTGCTGGCCATATTCAATTTACCTCATTCTCTCTCTGCTCTGGACTCTTTCAGACGGTTCTGGCTGTTCTCTCATATCTACAACACAAAGCTTCACCTTAACCATACCATGGAACAGTCACGTCATCAGTTTATAAACCTTTGAGGAAGAACTGGGGTGTTGGGGTTTCTATTTATGTGATAAAACACCATGACCAAAAGCAACTTGTGGAGGGAAGTATTTATTTCAGCTTACAGCTTATAATCAGTCCCTCATGAAGGGAAGTCAGAGAAGGACTTTGAGGCAGGAACTGAAGCAGAAGCCATGGAGTGTTTATTGGTGTGTTGCTCATGGCTTGTTCAGTCTGCTTTGTTTATTTGAGACAAGGTCTCACTATGTAATCCTGGCTGGCTCAGAAATTTCTATGTAGACACTCTGGCCTAGAACTCACACTGATTCACCTGCCTTTGCCTCCTTAGTGCTGAGGTTAAAGACACATACCACCACACTCAGCTTTTTAGTCTGGTTTCTTACATAACTCAGGACCACCTGCCAAGGGTTGGCATCACCTACAGTGACCTGGGTCCTCCCACATCAATCATTAGTGAAGACAATACCCCATATAGTTGCCTACAGGTCAAATTCATTATTTCAGTTAAGATTCCTTCTTTCTAGATATGTCTAGATTTGTGTCAAGTTGACAACAACAACAACAACAACAAAACCAAAAAACAAAAACAAGCAAACAAGCAGCACATGGAGAAACCATTACCATTTATAAGTGTTGAGGTTTACCAGAGCTCTTTCTCCTGGAAATATTTCAATAAGTGAATTCCAGGCTTGCAAACAAACTCGGGTCCGTAAATTTAGCAGTTCAGGATTCACTGGATGATAGTCTCTAGCATCAAGGCCATGGAAGGAGCCTCTATTATTCTTCCCTGATAGCATAAACTAAGAGGACTTTCTTGGTTGCCCATTTTGTCCCTTGCAGCCATTTCAGTACCTCCTTGAGGGTCGGACACTTTTAGCAGAACAGCACAACTCCTTGACTTCTGGTAATTAAGCACTGCCACCCGGCCCTGATTATCCTAGCCTCCTATTATTTCTGCTATCAGTGAGTCAAGGTCTGTCAAGACTCTGTTACCTTTGGTTGTGTTTGCCAAGAGCCATGACTTAACTTCTTAGCAATGATCCTGTCCTATGTATTAGCACATCTACGTGGGCTGAGTAAGTGCAGTACAGTCTCCCCTGGGCCCTTCCTCAGAACAGACGGGCTGGTTTGTATGAGAATGGCCCCCACAGGCTAAATATTTGAATGTCTGTTTCCCAATTGGTGGACTGTTTAAGAAGGGTTAGGATGTGTGGTCTTATTGGAGGAGATGAGTCACCAGGGGTGGGCTTTGAGGTTTCAAGAGCTCATGCCAGGCCCAGTCTCTCTCTGTCTGCAACTTTTGTATCAGATGTGAGCTCTCAGCTACTGCTGCAGTGCTACACCTACCTGCCTGCCACAACACTTCCTGCCATGATGATTATGGACTAACCTTCTAAAACTGAAAGCAAGCCCTCAATTAAATGCGTTCTTTAATAAGCTGCCTTGGTCATGGTGTCTCTTCATAGCAATAGAATAGTAACTAAGTTGCCAGGTGGTGGTGCACAAGTCTTTAATAGCAGTGCTTGGGAGGCAGGGGCAGACAGATCTCTGTGAGTTTGAGGCCAGCCTTGTCTACAGATTGAGTTCCAGTACATCCAGGACTATACAGAGAAATTCTGTCTCAAAAAATCAAAGCCAAAGCCCGCCCCCACTACAAAAAATAGTAATTAAGTCAATAGTGATATAACCTGTCTGGTTGTACATAATGTATCCATTCTAGCACACTTACCTTCCTCAGCCTTTGAATCCTGTAGGCAGAGTTTTCCCATCCCAGCAACCACTTCCCAAATAACCACAAGAGAGTCTTATTAATTACAAATGCTCAGCCAATAGCTCAGGCTTGTTACTAGCTATAACTCTTACATTTAAATTAACCCACATTTGCCACATGGCTTAGTACCTTTTCTCAGTATGGCATGCTCATTTCTACAACAGGATCCTTTCTTGTCTCTTCTGCCAGCCCTAGCACTTTTGGTATTTCTGTTACACTTAACTTACTAAGATCGATTTTCTATGCTTCCAGGAGTCACTGTAGCAATAATTTCACACCAATTCTAGGTGTGAGATTCTTGACAAAGTGCTAATACAAATTTTGTATTTTAGGAGAATGATTCCAATGTAGCATAATTTTCCCTATCTAACATTATGATCTGGCTCCTGATCATATCAAGTATCTCTGAGTTCAGTTTTATGCATACTTCCTAAACTCTTGTAGGGCTAGGTCTTGCAAAATCTTTGGGTAGTAGTTCTTTTTTTTTTAAAAAAGATTTATTTATTTATTTATTTTGTATACAGTGTTCTGCCTTCACTGCAGGCCAGAAGAGGGCATCAGATCTCATTACAGATGGTTGTGAGCCACCATGTGGTTGCTAGGAATTGAACTCAGGACCTCTGGAAGAGCAGCCAGTGCTCTTAACCTCTGAGCCATCTCTCCATCCCATTAGCAGTTCTTAATACCCATCATCAGCCACAGCACTTTCCCAACTAGACTGTAATTACAGGCATACTGGACAGAGGATTAGGTGGAAAGCAGAGTGTGGGATAAGAAAGAACAAGTTGTTACTCAGTAGATGCCTCAACATGTCTAGCATGACAAAATGACAATTTTTAGTAGGCTAACACTACAGGCACCAAAGGAGTTTGGGGAACAACAAGCATTTCAGGACACCACCCAAATAGTTCCTCAATTTGTCAGGATACTAGATTCTTCCTAAATATGGCCATAATCTTGGCATATCACACCTGCTATTAGGACATTTGACTATCTTTTAAGCTCGGTCACTCTAAAATTCTCTTGGTTTTTAGTTTTCTTTCCAACAGATGAAAGTTTCTCTGATTGTATTGAAAAGTATTCTGGCTTCCACATATTTCATATTTTAAAGTTTCTACTTCTGTCTCAAATATCTGCTTGTATATTACCTTTTTTTTTTTAAGTTACATTCATTGGATAAATAAATCAATATTTTTTCCTAAAATTACATTCATTGGGCCTGGTGGCATATGCATGCATGCTGGTTAGGCTTTTTGCTGTTTTTATTGTCTTTGTTCTCAACTTGACATAAGGCAGAATCATCTGAGAAGAGGGAAGCTCACTTAAGAAAATGCCCCCACCAGATTGGAGTGTGAGAAATCCTGCGGTGCACTTTCTTGATAAGTGATTAATATGGAGGGCTCAGCCCACTATGGGTGGTACCAATACTGGGCAGATGGTCTTGAGTTGTCTAAGAAAATGGGCTGCGGAAGCTATGGGGAACAAGCTAGTAAACAGCTCTCCTACTTGGCTTCTGCTTCAGTTCCTTCCTCAACTTCCCAGTGGTGAACCACTACTTAGAAGTGTAAGATGAAATAAACTATTTCCTCTCCAAGTTGCTTTTAGTTGTGTTACCACAGCAACAGAAACCCCAAAGCAAGAATTGGTTCCAGAAGTGCGGTATTGTTGTGACAAACATCACCATGTTTTGGGGAACACTGTAGAAGGATTTTGGAACTTTGGGCTAGAAAAGCCATTGAGTGTTCCGAACTCAGCTATTATTGCAGTCATTTAAGAGAGAATGCTGAGAGCAGTGCAGATGATGGCTGCCTCGCTGCGAAGTTTCAGAGGGAAGGTTTTAGAACCCATTAAAGAATTTAGTGCGACCATTCAGTATTTTCAACTAACAATCTGTGGTTCAGGTCAGCTGGGGCTGAAAAATTAGTTGTGATTAAGAAGAGGCAGGCATCATTGAAGCAAAATCTTCTGGGATCATTGAAGCAAAATCTTCTGGGAAGTGTTTTCTCAGGATCAACACACAGAACCTATGATCCAGAGGGGCCCACGGCTGCTGTACCTTGTGCTGGCAGCTGGATTTGGTAATGTGTAAGTTTTTTAGCTTATATTGGTTTTGAAGGTCATGGACAGCAGCTAAGGCTTGGCACCATGAGAGACCATTGGTGAAGGTACAGCCTCAGTTGCAGTAGGATCTCTAGGACTGAAGGGATCATGGACAACACACCCCCATATGTACATGGGGGCAAATGATGTCTAGTAAATTCAAAGAGCCAAAAGACGTCCTTATTCCACGTTTTTTACCTTCTGAGAAAACTTCACTAGCTGTTTTGTTTGTTTGTTTTGCATGATTATGTGTAGTGGCTGGTTTTGTGTGTCAACTTGACACAAACTAGAGTCACCAGAGAGGAAGGAGCCTCCATGAAATCCAGCTGTAAGGAATTTTCTCAATTCACCATCAATGATGGAGGGCCCAGCCCCATCATGGGTGGGGCTGGTGGTCCTGGATTCTCCAAGAAAGCAGGCTGAGCAAGCCATGAGGAGCAAACCAATAAGCACTCCTCCATGGCCTCTGCACTAGCTCCTGCCTCCAGGTTCCTCCCATTTGTTGCTGTCCTGACTTCCTTCAGTGATGAACAGCAATGCTGAAGTGTAAGCCACATAAACCCTTTCCTCCCCAACCTGTTCTATGGTCATGGTGTTTTGTTGCAGCAATAGAAATCCTAGCTAAGACAGGAAAAATATAGCAAAGAATGCTAATTGTCCCTTTTATTATTTTTGGTTGGGCATATACTCTTCCAGAATTAAAGTTGTATGAACTAAATATGGATACTATAAACTGTTTATAGTCAGATCTCAAGGAAATGGAAAATTAGACTTGGTTAGCCAGATAAAGTTTGAAAGTATCTCTTATTTTGTGTCTTAATTAGTTTCTTTTCTTTCTTTTTTTTTTTTTTTGGTCTGTGTAGTTTTGGAGTCTGTCCTGGATCTCACTCTGTAGACCAGGCTGGCCTTGAACTCAGAGATCTGCCTGGCTCTGCCTCCCAAGATTAAAGGTGTGGGCCACCACCAACTCATAAACCAAAACTTTTAACTGAGGGGGGCTCACTTATAGTGTTAGAGGTTCAGTCCATCATGGCAGAGAGCATGGCAGCATGCAGGCAGATGTGGTACTGGAGCTGAGAGTCCTACATCTTGATTTAGAGGCATCAGGAAGTCAACTGACAGTCACAGAGAGAGAAACTTGAGCAAAGGAGACCTCAAAGCCTGCCCCCACAGTGACACACTTCTTCCAACAAGGCCAGACCTTCTAATAGTGCCACTCCCTTTGGAGGCCATTTTCTTTCAAACTCCCATAATCTGTTAATATAAAAATGTGGCCCGGCCAGTAGTTTGCACAGGATGACAACCTAAGACTGATTTATATTATTAGCTCTAGCTTTGTCTCTTGTGTATCTGCTGGTTCTGGCCTTTGTCTCCTTTGGTATGTCTTATGTGAAATAGGCAACTTTATCTTTTCAAACGTTTCTGTATGTGAGTGTAGGCATGTACCATGGCATTCGTGTAGTCAGAGAACATTTGGAAAGTTGGTTTTATCCTTCCACAGAGTTTCAAGGTTCTCTGGCATTTTTGCCCACTGAACCACCATGGCCCTGGTTGATCTTCCCTTTCTCTTGAGATAAGGTCTCACTACATAGCTGAGATGAGCTGTGACTCATGATTCTCCTGAGCCTTCAAAGTGCTAGCATAACAGGTATATACTATATCTCAGTATGCTGAAGAACACCGGATCTTTGGATTTCTGGTAATTTTCTTGCCTCAGCCTCCTCAGTGAGGGAATTACAGGTGAGCACCACCATTCCTGGTGTGACTCCTACTTACATGTTGCCATTGTCACCTTATTTCAAGTCACCATTTATTCCTTGGCTTTGTGAACCATCCTTTTTGTGGATCTTTCTGTTTGTGCCCTGAGGTCCAGTCTTCTCCATCACAAGTCACTTTAAAAAAATTTTTATTTTCGAGGACAGGGTTTTGTGGTGATATTGTGTCTCCCAATATATTGTGCACCCTAATGAACTTATCTGGGATCAGAGAACAGAACAGCCACTAGACAGACAAGGAGGCCAGAAAATGGTGGCACACACACCTTTAATCCTATCACTTGGGAGGTAGAGATCCATTTGTCTCTCTGTGAGGTCAACTCCACACTGGAAATAGCCAGGCATGGTGACACACACCTTTAATCCTAGGAAGTGATGGCAGAAAGACTAAAGACTAAAGGCTTTTAAGCTTTTAGCAGCAGTTCAGCTGAGATCCATTCAAACGAGGACTCAGAGGCTTCCAGTTTGAGGAAACAGGATCGGCTGAGAAGTTGGCGAGGTGAGTTTAGCCGTGGCTTGCTCTGCTTCTCTGATTTTTCAGTGTCCACCCCAATACCTGGCTCCAAGTTTTTTATTTAATGAGACAGTTTAACAATTAGTTTACAGGGTTCTCTGTGTTAACAGCCCAGGTTGTCCTGTAACTCGCTCTGTAGATCAGGCTGGCCTTCGAACTCACAGAGATCTACCTGGCTCTGTTCCTGAGTGCGGGGATTAAAGGCGGTGTGCCACCACTGCCTGGCTCCAAGTGAGACTTTTAAATGAAGTGTTAGTTTTGTTTTCCTACCTGATAAAAATCAGTAACCCTGTGGACTAGATTTTTACTTTACCAACTGTAATCCTGTCAGGAGCCCCCTAGAAACCATTCAGAGATGTCATTTCCGGTTTCTCAGAAACTCTTCACAAGCAGAAACTTCAAACACCACCAAAATCCTATTAATGTCTGTCCCCTGAGTTTGTACTCACACACACTCTCTGAGACTCTTTAAGAAGCTCACACCCATGTTCCCTTATGTCTTACCTTTCCCACTGAGCCTCTCTGAACCCTTATCCTCACCCTAACATTAATCTTTGAACTCCAACCTGGTTCAAACTGGCCGGTCTGAAAATGTGTTTCTGTGACTAAACCATGAATCCCAGTTTGGACTTTGTGCAGTCCCTAAGAGTTGAGAGGGACTCCTTAGGCTGCTGAGGGTGACTCTGGGAGGAGATGTGCCTCCTGCTTGCCCCCAGGAACGCTCATTTCATGGCCAATCCTCCAGTCTTCCTTAGACTGTCCGTGCTGAAAGCATCCTGCCCTCACTGCTTTCCCCAACACCAAGCTCCTAAAGCTTCAACGTGTTAAGACATTTGTGAGGGGCAGCTCTTCCTCTGCGGGGACCATGCCTTCCAGGGTGCGCTTCCTGGAGCTGACTACCCAAACCTCAAGTCTTTCTAGACTGTCCCATCTAAAACAGCGCTGCACTCTTTACCTACCATTTCCATTATTTCAAATCACCAGCTCAACTTCGGTCTCCGTAGACTCTAAAGCAGGGAGTACACTTCACGTGTTATCTATCCCTACCACCCTCAAAACAGCCCGGCAACGCAGTGGTCACCAGAACCAAACCAAACGAAACCAAAACAAAAACAAACCCCCACCCGAACGGATTTACTGCGTTCTCATCAACTGCAGCACCGCACAGTGAGATCCTCTCACAAAGGCACAGCATACAAAAGCAAATCGCCCAAACAGGCACGGCCGTCGGGCTGCCTTCGGGCCATTCGGTACCAGCTCGCGCCAGAAGCCGTCGAAGCTTCGGCCGCGCGCGACCAGCGGGAAAAGCAAACCCGGAGGCGCGGCTCCGCAGCGTTCGGCTGAGCACCGCCTGTAGGGCAGGGCTTGTTTTTACCCGACGGCCTGGGGCCGGGCCGCGGCTCCCGCTGCAAACTGGACGCGCCGCCGGCGCCGAGCAGCGAGCGAGCCCGTCAGCCATTTGCCGAGTCTCTCTGGTAACTCCGCCAGGAAGCACACGCAGAAAAAAAAAAGCGGGGAGGAGGCGGGTCTGCGCCCGGGCCTCCGTCCGGGAGCCACACCCTCCGGGGTCGCCACCTCCAGCGCTAACAAAACGCAGAGCGGAACTCTAACCGCCGGCGGCGAAAGCGCGCACTGGAGCGCCAATGAGCGCGGCTGGAGGCGCTCCGGACGCCGCACGCCCAACCAGGACGGGCCGGGGCTCGCTCCCTCTACTTTTTCATTGGCCAGAGTGTCTTCCTGCCCCCTAATTGGCTTTTTGTATGGGTACTTCTGATTGGCTCCTCCGGCTGGGGCGGAGGGCCGAGGTTTTGGAAATTGTTCATCTTGGATTGGCGCATTTGAGCCCCTAAGGAAGGGGGCTTGTCCCAGCCCCTCCCTGTCCCATCTCCCGACCCGTACGCTCCCACCCCTTCAACTCGCGAGTATGAAGGTTTAAAAAGAATTAAAAAAAAAAAGAAGAAGAAGAAGAGGGCGTGAGCGAGGCTCCTGCGCGCCAGCCCGGCCCCCTGCGCAGCGCGCGCCTCTGCGAGGACCCGCGCGAGCTGCCCGTGCCTCTGCCTGCGCTGTTTAAACTGCAGAACCCGTTAGGCCCCGGGGGCGAACTACCGTTCCAGCTGGTTCCGGAGCCGAGCGTGCCGGGGGCGAGGGGCGGTCTCGCGGCGGCTCGCGCCTTCCGCGTCTCTGCAGCGTGGCGAGGAGAACCGGCACTTTCCGAGGACGCCACCTCCAGCCGCGACGCTGGCGCGGGCGGGGGTTCACTCGCGGGGGTCCTGAGACTGAGGAAAACGCGCCAAGTTCCCCCTCGGTGGCCGAGCGGGGACCCTGCGGCTCGGGAGCGCCGCCACCGCCGTGCGCCCGCCCGTAGCCTTCGCGGCCGGGCTGCGCCGGGGATGTAGTGGGGCCGCGGCGGGCAGGACCGAGCGGCGGCCCGGCTCCCGCTCGGCGGACGAATGGTCACTCCCGCGCGGGAGGCACCCACCAGCGATCCCTCTCCCGGGACGGCGGCGGGGCTCACCTGTCGCGCCCGCACTCTGCCCGGCTGGTCTCCCCGGCGGCGGCGCCGCGGACTCGCTCAGGGCCATGACCGGGTAAGGAGGGTCGGGGGTTCGGGGCCCGCGGCTGCGGGGCAGGTGCGGACCGTGGGGAGGCCCCTCAGGCCCGGGCTGCGCTGCGGGGGGACGGACGGACGGACGGTCGGACGGACGGCGGGCGGGCGGGCGGCGACCCCGGGGCGGCCACCCGGCAGCTTGTGCCCCTCTGCCTCTCGTAACGGGAGCGCCGGCCGGGAGGAGAGGTGTTTGCGATCGCTGGGTCCTGGGTCGGGGTTTGCGAAATGTTACCGCGCGTTTTCTTAGAGTTTCCCCACAAGTGTGTACGGCGCCACGTGTCTTAACCCTGCGCCCAAGAGCTTGTCTTTATTGTTTCACATTTTTCTCGGGGGGGGGGGGAAAGTTGAACCCTGCCGTTTTACGCAGATCTGCAAAGTGATGGGACTGGGGGTTCACGGTGTCATTTGGTCAGGAAGGTTCACCGTTAAGTTCACTGTACGAAGCCTGGGTTATAGGGTTCGGGAGAGACGTTTTTGACCGAAGGCTCCTGCTCGGGAGGGGCGGCGAGGGCGTGGGGTTGGGCACCTGGGGAAGTGTCACGGTCTCGGTGACCGTCAGTGCTGGCTGCTGGTTGGCGGGAGGGGTGGCTGGCCGAGGGGACGGTCCGCTGTTTGAGCTGGCAGGTCACTTTTCCCTTCTCTCATTGGCTCCCAGGAAGACACCTTTCTCGAGTCATTAAAGCTTGGGGATCTCCGACAGTTTAGGGAAGGCTGATTTATTAGTCACAACATTAATGTCCTGTTTTTATTATCAAGTAATAGTGGCATCTTATTATTCGTCATGTTTCATGAGGAACATTAAGGGGCCAGGAGACAAAATTGAAGTTGCGGGCAGGGTGGGAAAATTTGTCATCTATCCAGTTCTTCCTGAGTTGGTTCCCAAAAAATGGTTTCACTGCAGTGTACACTGGAGTGACATGTTTAGGGGTAGAATTTGATTTTTCTTTCTTTCTTTCTTTCTTTCTTTCTTTCTTTCTTTTCTTTTCTTTTTGGTGCACCTCAATTTACTACTCAGGTACCTACCTACATTTGAAACTTACTCGTTCGTATTTTAGGGACACTGGGATAAAAGGATATTTTTCTTCTAGATGTCCCAAATGAAAAATAGACTTCTGTAAAGTATCACAAATATTGCCGCAAGCTTTTTTTCTCCCGTTTTGAAATTTTACTTTCTAACAGGGTAGAAAGGTTCTTGTTCAGTGCAATTTTAAATCACACAGTTTAGAAACTATTGGAGCTGGGTGTGGTGACTCACAGAACTTTCATACCAGCGTTAGAGAGGCCGAGGCAGGCGGATCTCTGAGTTCCAGGCCACTCTGGTTTACTATGTAAGGCATTCCAAGACAGCCAGGGCTACAGTGTGACCTTGCTTCAAAACAAAAATGGAAGGCTAAAGTATGGTAATTTTTAGTTTTTCCAACCACTGTTCCAGCTTTGTGAGTGTAGCTTCTTTCAGGTTTTTGTAACTGAAGGCCTTTCTCTGTAGTGAATTACACTTGACCCCTTTTAGAGACTGTATTGTGTATATTCATTATTGACTATAAATGGCTGTAGAAAGAAAGTTTGTAGTGTCCACTGCTACTTTGAGTTCTCAATCATCCCTGTCGTGTGTCCTCCACCTCCACCCCCAACCCCACCCCCGCCCCCGGGTTTCTCTGTGTAGTTTTGGTGCCTATCCTGGATCTCAATTTGTAGACCAGGCTGGCCTTGAACTTCCAGAGATCTACTTGGCTCTGCCTCCCGAGTGTGCTGGGATTAAAGGTGTGCTCCACCACCGCCTGGCTCATCCCTGTGTTTTTTTTTTTTTTTTTTTTTTTTAAACTTATTTATAATTAGAGATGGTTTTGTAAACCTATTTTTTATTTTCTTCTTTTTTTTTTTTAATCATTGTGTGTGTTTAAGGTCAGAGGGCACCCTTCAGAAGTTGAGTTCCAGGATCAAGCTCAAGTTGTCAGGCTTAGCAGCAAGTGCCTTTTACTCACTGGGCCATCTCACCAGCCCTGGGTTTTTACTTAATTCTATGACCTTACTGTACTCTATGTATGATTTTACTAAATGGGTATTTTGTGATATGGTCCTTAATGTATACATACTAAAGTAATAAGAATTTAGTAGTATATCTTAAAGAAAGTTAAAACAGTGTAGCTTCATTTAATTTAACCCCCAATTAAACTTGGGGGTTGCGACTTCTGGGGGTTCAAATGACCATTTCTTTCGTAGGGGGTTGCATATCAGAGATCCTGCATATCAGATATTTACATTAGTATTCTTAACAGTAGCAAAATTACAGTTATGAAATAGCAAAAACAATAATTTTATGGTTGGAGGTCAACACAGCATGAGGAACTGTATGTTTTCAAGGGTCCCAGAGTTAGGAAGGTTGAGAGCCACTAAGCAATAAACCTGTGTGAACTGTCAGGCATTAGGTTTTTAAATATGATGTCCTGATTTGTACCACCCTCTTGGTAAATTTTCCACAATTGTTAATTTTGTCACCTATACCTGATACTGAGGACTAATGAAATCTTTTTTTTGTGTGTGATTAACAGATATAATTGGTGATTACAGCTGCCTTCCATAAGTTAATTCTCGTCAACTCCTTGCAATTTTAAAAGAAAATGCCTGGTGTCATACCTAGTGAAAGTAATGGGCTTTCAAGAGGTAGTCCATCGAAGAAAAACAGACTTTCTTTGAAGTTTTTTCAGAAAAAGGAAACTAAAAGAGCTTTAGATTTCACCGATTCTCAAGAAAATGAAGAAAAAGCTTCTGAATATAGAGGATCTGAGATGTATGTATTTTATTTTAAATCTATTTCTGTACTTTATTTTGAATCAATCAAGGAACATTGTGCTTGGGTTGAAACTTCTGTACTGACTTGACAGTTCACACAGGTTAGAAGAAAATACTCATGAATTAAAGTGTCCTGGTGATTCCTCATAGGATCACATCCACAACGTTAACTTATTAGCATTAACATCAGTGTTGGGAGTGGTTGAGAGTAACTCACATTATCGACTGAAACTGTCAGTTTATGTTTGATACTTTGCAGAGGGTTTTCTTTGATTTGACAGTTACACTCCAAAACTACTCAGAAGCAGGACAGTTGCAAATTATATTGAAACTGGACTTTAAAAATGGCTTTCTAATTGCACATAAATTCTTTAGCCACTAAAAAGAAAGATAAGGAGAGAAGGAATGCATATAAAGTACAGATGAGTCCAGTCATAAAAGAGGCTATAGAGCTAATTATTTTGTATGGTGGGTAAGTGCACAGGAAATGTCGTTGATGGTAGAAGGATAAAGCAGCTCTAGGTGGAACTCATCACTTCCTAATGGCTGTCCTATAGGACCGGAAGGGTTTGAGTGGCCCTTGTAGTCTATCTAGCTGCAGGATGTTTTTATTTTAATTCATTACAATATAAAATGCTTTTTTTAAATTAAAAAATAAAGAGTAAAGGTGAATATTCCAAATTGCTGTAGCTGGAGTCTGTCGTTCAACAACTGGGCAGTCTGTTGGGTAACTAAAGTAGATTTTATCCCACGTTTTTCCAGTGATTGTTTAGAGTTAGGTCTATAGCTCAGGATCTCCTGGTTCAATCCCAAGTACCAAAGATGGAAAAGAGATGACCTATTTAAGTGAGGAGCAGCAGTGTAATTTTCCTCACAGACTTTCTTCACAAACCTTTATGAACAGGACTTTAGTATAACCTCCTTAAATAGTGTTGCTAATTATTAGCTCATTCCCAGGTTTATATTCAGAATTAAACTGATTAAAATGTCACAGTAGGTGAAGGAAACCACCCTATCAGTTCATTTACTTTGTGGGATTAACATTCTCTTAAGGGAATCATTGTAGTTTGTGGAGTAGTGATGTTTTAAAGTCTCTAATGAGGAATCTATGTTACATTTTGGATCTGTAATGATTGCTCTTAAAGTGTCACCTGACTGTGCATGCCATACCTCTGTTGTAAAACTAACCCGAGGGCAGTAGTGTTTTCACTCTAAGATGCCACTTGTTTATTTCTTTTCTTCCCGGTGTTAATAGTGACCAAGTTGTTCCTGCGGCACAGTCCTCACCAATAAACTGTGAGAAGAGGGAAAACCTGTTACCGTTTGTGGGACTGAGTAATCTCGGCAACACTTGCTATCTGAATAGTATTCTTCAGGTGAAATGAAGTTGTGTTTAATGTTTTTGAAAATTTTAGATTATTGAGTGGTTTTGTCTATACTTTACCTTTCAAACCAAATCAGGCTATAATAATACTCTATACTGCACATTACTAAACTTCTCGTGGGCTAAGAAAAAAATAAAGGTGAGATATTAAAATTGAGTAGATTAAGAAGATACCAAACCTTTTTTTTTTTTTTCCTTCTGCTTCATTCCTGGTGCTGTGTCCAGTTAAAAACTTCTGTTACTTTGTGTCCTTAAAATTTGTTTGCTTTTTTTGTCCTTGTAATCTTAATCTTCTTAATATGTCTACCTAGGTTCAGAGCTAAGAGCTACTGAGGGAACAGTGGGTTAGAATTGATGGGGTAGAGAAAGTAACTTTTGATTAAGGGTCTTAATATCTTAGTGTTAGGTGATATACATTAAAATTGCCCTACAGAAGTCATTAGTGATTCTAGGTGTATTGTTTGCTCAGTACTTAGATACTGTCTCTTTTGTAGGTGTTATACTTTTGTCCTGGTTTTAAGTCCGGAGTGAAGCACTTATTTAATATTATTTCAAGGAAGAAAGAAGCACTGAAGGATGACTCTAATCAGAAAGATAAGGTAAAAAGATAAAAAGAAAATTAATTTTAAAAGCAACATAAGCTAAGGAGAAGGCCATGCAGGTGGTGCACACCTTTAATCCCAGCACTTGGGAGGCAGACATAGGTGGATCTCTGAGGCTGAGGCCAAGTCTGGTTTTGTCTCTAACATGATTTCTTGGCCAGACGGCTATACAGTGAGACCCTGTCAACAACAAAAAACAACTCACACAAACAAGAAACTAATGGGAGGAGTTAAATTTATTTGTTAAATAAATACAAGGTTAATAGATTAATATTAATGTTAAATAAAAGGTAATAGATTCTTGAGAGTTCAGGACAGTGGTGGCAGATTATTCTGTTAATTTATAAGCTTTTCAGTATTATTGTATGTTGTCAGTATTTTTCATTCTGATAAAATAGTTTACCAGATTATTCAGTCTTGTATTTTTTCTGTTTTATTTTTATGCATTGTTTACTCATCAATGAAGTTCTACCACTGAGATATACCCCTAGCCTCAGTTGCAAATAAATATATTAAAAGAAAACTGATTAGAAAATTACTTTCCATTTAAAAGCAACTGGAAAAAACTCTAAAATGAAGAAAAAAAGTTGACTTGTATGCTTAATAGAATTTTTGTTGTACTGAAATTAAAATTAGAAGAGCTACATTGTTCAGTGAGACTAAGAAGTAAAGAGGTACTTACTTAATTTTTTTTTTCTTGATAGGGAAGCTGCAAAGAAGATCCTTTGGCAAGTTATGAACTTATATGCAGTTTACAGTCCTTAATAATTTCAGTTGAACAGCTTCAGGCTAGTTTTCTCTTAAATCCAGAGAAATATACAGATGAACTTGCTACACAGCCAAGGCGACTGCTTAACACACTCAGGTATAGCCTCTCTAACACAACTTTACAGTTGATAATAGGAATAAATGGCAAGAAAAGTGAAGCTCTGGGCTCATGGCCTTTTATATCCCAGAGGTTTTGAAAATTAATTTTTAAATATAAATGATACTAAATTAGATCAAATTTATATTAGCCTATTTATATTCTTTACTTATAGTTCTTCCTGATATGAATTAGTAAATTTTCTGTCAAAAGACTGATGTGATTTTAGGGTACTGCCCCATATGTTGATGATTCATACTTTTATTTCTGTGCTATATTGCACTCCTTAAAAAAAAAAATACAGGTATATAAACTCCACACCAAATCAGTCTCTGGTAATAAAGCCCATATATCACTAGATTACTCATTTTTGTGGTACTGAAGATTGAACTCAGGCCTTGTACATGGTAGAGCACATACTCTTACCATTGACTAGTATCCTGTAGACCCATATTGCCATTTGAAAGTGAAAATACCAGAATTCTTGAACACATGTGGTCCTAAGGATTTCAGATTAGAAACTGCAGGTCTGTATGCAGAATGTGTCATGTGTAAAAACTCCCAAGTTCTAAATACTTATTATATGTGCTTTAAAATAAACACATACATATATGTATAATAACACTGAAAAAATTTCATAATGAGACCTTACAAAAAAAAGTCTTTTTGTTTTTGAGTAGATATACGCACAGGACATTTATTTACTTTTGTTAAGAGCCATTATAAAAAGGTGGCCAGGAGCTGATTCTGGACCCTCACTTTGCATCTTTTATGACTCTATTAGGCAAGTTATTTAACCTTGTGGCATCTGTCAGTAGTAACTAGTAATAGCAGTTACTGTGAGGGACACGCACAGCATTTTTAATAAAACCTGGTATATGGTAAAAAAAAAAAAATAGCAGTAGTTATTCATAATATTTAGAAGAGGGTCACGGTATTGATAATAAAAAATACAGTAAAATTGGTTTCTACTTTTAACTGTAAATTTAAGTAAAAGGTTTCAAATTAGAATACTTAATAGATATTTAAAATAGTTGATGGAAAAATTTTATGTTACTTTACAAAACTGGGATTAGCTAAAAATGAACACTTCTATTCATAGAGAACTCAACCCTATGTATGAAGGATATCTACAGCATGATGCACAGGAAGTGCTACAGTGTATTCTGGGAAACATTCAAGAAACATGTCAACTCCTAAAAAAAGAAGAAGTGAAGAACTTGGCTGAATTATCCACTAAGGTAGAAGAACAATCTCATCAGAAAGAGGGAATGAGTGGAGTTAACAGCACGGAGATGGACAGTATGAGGAGTCTGGAGGACTTTAAGGAGAAACTCCCAAAAGGAAACTGGAAAAGAAAAAGTGACAGTGAGTCTGGTAACATGAAGAAAAAAGTTAAATTGTCCAAGGAACCCCAGTCATTGGAAGAGAACCAGAGACAAACTAGATCAAAAAGAAAAGCTACGGGTGACACAGTTGAGATTTCTAAAGTCATCCCCAAGTGTGCTTCTGAAAATGAGAGTGCTAGACCCTCTCAAAAGAAATCAAAGGTTAAAATCAACTGGCTAAAGTCTACAACTAAGCAGCCCAGCATTCTTTCTAAGTTCTGTAGTCTGGGGAAAATAACAACAAACCAGCGATCCAAAGGACAACCTAAAGAGAATGAGGATGACCTGGAAGAGGACTTAGGGAAGAAGAAGGAAAGTGAGAACACAGCTAATGGTGGTGTGCTCGAACCTCCAGGAAGCAGTGTTAAACCTGTGAATGTTAGTGAAGTTAAGCCCATAAACAAAGGTCAGTGTAGTTATTAGATTGACAAGTTTTGGGATATTAATAGCTATATTTGAGATTCTGTTTTGAGAAGGTAGTTTACCATTAGATGTCAACTGCAGTGTTTAATAAAGTGTACTTGAGTGTGTGAACATGTATTATGTAATGCTCTTGCCATTAACGTTAGGATTATTTTGCTTGATGGTTTTTAAACTAGGGAAGTTCAGTTCAGTATATTTTTAATGGAAAAGCTGTGGTATTTCTGCCCCCCCTCCCCATGTACACAGTATGACATAAACTCATAAAGGACACATTCAGTGAATCTTAATTGAGATTTTGTTTATACATGTATGCATCTTAGGGAAAAATCTGTAGTTAATATGGTTGATGATTGTACCAAAGTTCTTTTTCTTTCTCGAGGGCAGTTCTATAAGGACATGTCTTTGGGAAGCAAGTTGAAGACTAAGGATAGCAATTTCTATGTAAAAATTCTTTTGGTAGTGACTACATTTCACGAATAAGGAAGGCACTGCTTAATTAGATGTGAAAATGGGTCTTGTGTTCATTCATGATATACTTTATTTCAGTGAGAAATTGTTGAATTGGACTATACTGAAAAACAAATCTGTGTACACTTAATTTTCCTGTTTTTATTTTAGGTGCAGAACAAGTTGGTTTTGAACTCGTAGAGAAATTATTTCAAGGTCAGCTAGTATTAAGGACTCGATGTTTGGAATGTGAAAGCTTAACAGAGAGAAGAGAAGATTTTCAGGATATTAGTGTCCCGGTACAAGAAGATGAGCTTTCTAAAGTTGAGGAGAGCTCTGAAAGTAAGCAAGGGGAGGCGTTGTGGACCATGGGCTAGTTAGTTTTCTCCAGAATAGTATAGTATCCTTGGTATATAATATATAGTATAGTGTCTTGGTATGTAATATATAGCTTACCTATTTTTTATTGCACCACTTGTTAATTCCATTTATGAAGTTGTAGCATTTTAATGTAATATGTTGGAATGCAAAAATGAAATACTTTAACATTTGAGTTCTTAATATTTTGGTAACTGGGGTAATTTTAAAATGAATACTTGAGCCACTGTTGTGTGCAGATGAAAAGTGTGGAATGTCCTAAGGAATCGTGAGATGGGCTGTTCTTACCTGGAGAATACTAGAAGTTGGCTTAGACTGAGCACAGACTGGGTTGACTTGGCTTTTGCTGTCCCTAACATTTTTTTCTTTTTTCTTCTTGGCTAATGATCTTTAGAAGATATGTATGTGTACTTTAGGGTGACTGAAAGTAAAAGAAATCTCTTTAGATGTTGGGGATGGGTTATTTGAAACTGAATAATATTACTCATGGAACTTTGTTAATTTTTGACTGTCTGATAGTATGAGTGAACAATTCTGTTTTATAGTTTCTCCAGAGCCAAAAACAGAAATGAAGACCTTGAGATGGGCAATTTCACAGTTTGCTTCAGTGGAGAGAATTGTAGGGGAAGATAAATATTTTTGTGAAAATTGCCATCATTATACAGAAGCAGAGCGAAGCCTCTTATTTGATAAAATGCCTGAAGTTATCACTATCCATCTGAAGTGCTTTGCTGCTAGTGGCTTGGAGTGAGTATTGTGAATAAACAGAGGGAAATAGTAGCTGTGTTTCAGTGCTGTGTGAAGTGAAGTCATGTAAGAACCACTCTGCTCTTAGTAGGTGGGTTGTTTGGGTGTAAATACATAAATATGCTTTTGGGGACTGGTGACACAGCTCAGGTAGTGTGCTTGTCTAGCAAAGATGAGGTCCTGGATTTGATCTCGAGAACTAAAAAGAAAACAAAAAACCAAACCCCACAAAAACCCAGCACAATTCTCAGATCTATCCTTTTAAAGTCATGTAGGTGCTAGGAAGAGTATTCAGGAACTGCCTGAAGGGGAGAAAGCTTTAATATTCCTTTTTTTTTTTTTTTAAATTTCCCTTCCCATCCCCTTCTCTGAGACAGGGTTTCATTCACTGTTAGAGCAATGGTGGCCTCAACATGCAGTTGTCCTCACGCCTCAGACGCTAAAGGAATAGAGGTGTGAGCTACCAGACTCATACTTTTTTGGGGGGAGGATAATAAAGCAAACTCAGTTTTAAGGAAAATTAGGAAATCTGACTCATCTCTGAAAACTTTGGGAAATTTTATAGTTGAGAATTTGTGCAAAAGCTATTAAAAATAGATATAAAAATGGATGTTTTTGGATAATCTGTCTTTTCTGAAATGCTATTAGACACTTCATGGTTTCCATATTTATTTATTGATTTGTTTGAAATTACCATGAGAACATCCTAGTGGTCCTCAAATGTCATCAAAGAGATGTAGGGTGTTTTCTTTAGTCATTTTTAACATATATTACATGAACCAAAAATAGAATATAGAAGACTTTGGTTTTGAAAGTTTGGTCTTTTAAAAATGCTTATTTCCTAGTGTTGTAAATCTAATAAAAGAATGAAGAAAATATACTTTCCACAGAAACACCCAAATATCAGATATTTGAACTCTTTGCTTTTTAAAAAGAGGCTCCCCACTGTGTAGCCCTGGCTGGCCTGGAATTTGCTGTGTAGACCAGGTTGGCCATGAACTTGATCTACCTGCCTCTGCTTCCTAAGTGCCAGGATTAAAAGTGTGTACTACTATTATCGTAGGCTCTATTTTACTACTTTTGTGTATGAACTTTTTTCAAAATTGAGGTCTCATTCTGTCTTTGCTCATAACTAAACATTAAGGACTTAATACATGGTTTCACATTGTGTGTAAAAGTTTACATTTAAAATGTAATTACAGGAAGCCTTTTTTTCCTTCCAAAGGTTTGATTGTTATGGTGGTGGACTTTCCAAGATCAACACTCCTTTATTGACACCTCTTAAGCTGTCACTAGAAGAATGGAGTACAAAGCCGACTAATGACAGCTATGGATTATTTGCTGTTGTGATGCACAGTGGCATTACCATTAGTAGTGGGCACTATACTGCTTCTGTTAAAGTCACTGACCTTAACAGTCTAGAACTAGACAAAGGGAATTTTGTGGTTGACCAGATGTGTGAACTAGGTAAGCCAGAGCCACTGAACGAGGAGGAAGCAAGGGGGATGGCTGAAAATTACGATGATGAAGTGTCAATTAGAGTTGGTGGAAATGCCCAGCCAAGTAAAGTTTTGAACAAAAAAAATGTAGAAGCTGTTGGACTTCTTGGAGGACAAAAGAGCAAAGCAGATTATGAACTATACAACAAAGCGTCTAATCCTGATAAGGTTGCCGGGACATCGTTGGCTGAAAATAGAAATTCTGAAACTAATGATACAAATGGGACCCACGAATCCGACAGGAACAAGGAATCCAGTGACCAAGCAGGCATTAACATGAATGGATGTGAGGACAAAATTTCCTGTGTAGTGCAAAGCTTAAAGGAGTACGAGGGGAAGTGGCTGCTCTTTGATGACTCCGAAGTAAAAGTTACAGAAGAAAAGGACTTTCTGAATTCTCTGTCCCCTTCTACATCTCCTACATCTACTCCCTACTTGCTATTTTATAAGAAATTATAGTGAGCATATTTTCCTTGTGTATATATTAAACAGACCTGGACAAACATTGGTAAAGTTGATTACACCTAAGAGTCTTATCTTAGTTTATCTCTTGAAGCTATCGGATATTATTGGTCTCTCTAGGCTTTTATATAAATAGTGAGATTTTAAATACTGAAAACCATGTTAATTTTTAGAATCATTTTCCTTAGTAGAGACGAGTGACGCATAATAAGCTCCTGGGAACAAACTTGTATAGGTACTAAATGATCCAAAATGGAAGCTTGGAAGCAGTTAACACTTTTGGATTTACACGATCTTTTGTGTTTGCTTTTTAAAATAAAGTGCTTGTATTTGTATTCTCCATATTTTGGAGTAATTATCTACTTGATGTTTATAGGTCTGGCTTTTTCACCTGAGAAACAGAATCTCATTCAGTGTATTTAGTTTTATAATAGTCATGGAGCCAAATCTTTGGGCTGTATCAGAGGCACAAAGCCTAGAGTGTGTATATTCACAATGGTGTATATTTTGTGCCTTGAATAACTTTGGAAAGTGTCTCAGAAGACCTGGCAGTCCCTTCTATCTTCATAAGGATTTTATATGTATTTATGAAGATGACTCTAGTCAATCTTTTGGGCATGACTAATTTGTATCTCTTCATACTCATTCTGCACGATCTGTATATAGTACATCGACCTAGAGGTGTGACCTTTAATTTTTTTTAAAAACTGGGAGGTCAATAAAATTTAAACAGTTTAACAACCATGTATACATGTGTGATTTTTTTTTTTTTAAATGCATAACTTCTTATCAGAGTTCTCTCTTTTTTTTGTTTGTTTTTTCGAGACAGGGTTTCTATGTGTAGTTTTTTGCGCCTTTCCTGGGACTCACTTGGTAGCCGAGGCTGGCCTCGAACTCACAGAGATCCGCCTGCCTCTGCCTCCTGAGTGCTGGGATTAAAGGCGTGCAGCACCACCGCCCAGCCAGAGTTCTCTTCTTAAAGGCAAATGTGTGCATGTAAGATAGAATAATCCCAGTACTTTGCTATAAGACCACACTCAGACGGGTTGGGGATTTAGCTCAGTGGTAAGAGTGCTTGCCTAGCAAGTGCAAGGCCCTGGGTTCCATCCTCAGCTCAAAAAAAAAAGAGAGAATAATCATGCATAATTACCTTCGGTACTCAATTCTGGCAGTGGAAAGCAGAGGTTAAAAAATATTTTCAGAGGACAAACTAGTTCTTCCAAGTTGTCTTAGTTTTTTTTGCCAGAGCTGAGGACCAAACCCAGGGCCTTGCGCTTGCTAGGCAGGCGCTCTACCACTGAGCTAAATCCCCAACCCCTTGACTAAGTTTTAAGTCATTCTAAGTCACTTGGTTTAGGACTACAAGGGACACTATTGGTGTTAAGCTTTTCTTAGAAATGAGGTATATAAATGCTTTTGGAATAACATCTCATTTTGGCAAGAAAGACTGCTTATTCAACTAACATTCTCCCACAGATGGTGTGATAGAAATTAAATCCTGAGTCTCCTTGCCTTTAGTTTAGAATCACTGGTAAACCTTCAAATAACCAACTGTGCTATCAATTAGAGCTGAGGTGAGAAAGATGTTTTTAGAAAACATTGTCAGGAAATAGAACAAAATGAGTAAGAAGTCTCCATTCTTACTCATGAGAAAATAACTGGTATTTCATAACTAAATCATAATTATATAAAAATTAAAGTCCTTCGTACTCCCACTGAGATGTGAAACAGTTAAAGTAACAAGTGAGAAGTGACAGGTTTACTTAGTGTCTTTTCTCTACTGGTTATCTCCTTTACCATCCCACAGCCCACCAAAGAGGGGAAAGGATGTCATTTCAGGTGACTCAGCAGCACTCAGTTAGGGTATTATGTTTGGAACATTTAGAAAATGTGAATATTCACTGGGGTAGTTGTGCCAAGTGTGTAAAGTGTTAATTTTCTCTGTGTACCTTTTTCATATTGAAATTATAATTACTTTGATGATAGCAACTAATTTATGCATTTTGTAAAACCAAATGACTTCTCACTTAATTGGTAGAGTAAAACCAATGAAGCGCTAGCTCTGTGTTACCTTCACTGATATCAAATAGCCTTAAAGCAGCTTTCTAGTTAATGGTTCAGTCAATAAACATTTGATACATGAATTTGAGGCACAGAAATAAGTTTAAATTGCTGATTCATGAAGTTGATACTAATAAAATGATCCATAAAGATCAAGCTGCTATCATTACCATGTCACCAGTATTAGATATTTTGGTATGTAATCATTTATAGAAATTATTTTGGGGTTGGGAATTTAGCTCAGTGGTAGAGCGCTTTCCTAGCAAGCACAAGGCCCTGGGTTCGATCCTCAGCTAAAAAAAAAAAAAAAAAAAAAAAAAAAGGAATTATTTTGGTTCTTTTGTTTTTTTGGGACAGAGTTTCTCTCTGTAGCCTTGGCTGTCCTGGAATGCACTCTGTAGACCAGGCTGGCCTGGAACTCAAACAAATCCGGACTGTCTCTGCCTCCTGAATGCTGGGATTAAAGGCGTGTCCCACTACTGCCTGATTTTATGGGGATGCTGAATTAAATACTTTTTTGGTAATTCTTAACAGGTCTTTTTGGGGGGTAGTATCTATTACCATTAACTAATTTGAGGCAGTTTTGATGCCAGGTTAGAACCAGTTTTTGAACAATTCATTCTTTCCCCATTGTAATAGCGGAAAAAAAACCAAAACCCCACTCGTTAAAATTAGTGTAAACATTCACATATTTAATAGTACCTTTAAAATAAGCATTACTACATTTAAAATGGTTCCAAAATGAATGCATCTATAAATGGTAATATAAATTAAAAAATAAGAACTTAAAGTAAATAAATTTAACATTAGCTATGGTATAAATAAGTGTAAATGTGTACTGTACCTTTGAATCATTAACTTTTTTTTTTTAAGATGACAGCATGTTACCAGAAGGTTAGAAACCACAGCCGTGAGCCTCACATGTAACAGCCTGCACCTGGTAGCACATTCTTCAGGGAGCAGATCAGTGCTATTGCTTCCAGAATGATACCCAAGTCCTATGTTTCAATAGAAGATCTCATGTCCATGTTGAATACATACATGGCTCTTTTCAAATGGAGAGAACAAGTGTATATTTCAGAGTTCCATTTTTCGAAGGCTCATTCGGCTGAAGGAATCTCTGAGGAAAATAAGAGAATATAGTTAACAATTTTTAGAAGGTACCACAGCATTTTTTCATAAACATTAAAAGGGTTTTTGTTTTGTTTTTCCTTCCAGAGATACCTCAATGTTAGATGCTCATCTTACATTCTCTATCATATTCTGGTTTAGATTTCTCTACAGATTAGAAGTATGTGATAGCAGCCACTTTGCCAAATATATTATTTGTCCAAAAGGTTATTTCGATAACTACTTAAGGTGTCATGAGAGAGATTTCTGAAGTATTTGGGATTATTATGGTAAAAGGCAAGTGTCTCTTTAATCATAAACTTGAAACCAAACAAGTAGTTCTTAAACTACAAAATCTTTTATGTGGATTTATATATTACTATTTACCATGTTTGAAATTAAAATGGGAAATTTAAGTTATTTTATGAAGTAACTAATTGTTATATTTTATTTAAAAAATTTTTGCAAGGTCCAGGCATGGTGGCTCACACCTTTAATCCTAGCACTCAGGAGGCAGAGACAGGTGGATCTCTGAATTTGAGGCCAGCCAGGGCCAAAACAAATTGCAAAAACATTTAAAGAGTAGCACTCACATGATGTCTGGCATAATAGAAGGCCTAAATTCTCCAGCCTGCCTCTACATACAGTCAAGCATTTACAAGCATCTCACCCAATCTCTGGGAAAGTCCCTTCTACCCATAGGAGAGCATGAAGGTGGTCAAAGTCAAGGTCTCAGATCATATTTGACAATCAAAACAACATTCCAGGTTTTTTGTTTTGTTTTGTTTCTTCAAGACAGAGTTTCTTTGTAGCTTTGGAGCCTGTCCTGGACTAGCTCTGTAGATCAGGCTGGCTGAACTCAGAGATCCACCTGCCTTGCCTCCTGAGTGCTAGGATTACAGGCGTGTGACACCACCGCCTGGCCTCCAGGTTTTATATTTTCAGCAAAATTAAAATCCTAAAACATTTTTTTTTAATTTCCTGAATTCTAAAGACTTAAGGAGTTTAATCATGAAATGTCTCTAAATTTTCCTTCCTCATGAATTGGTTTCTTTTGCTCATCCTTCCTCATGTTAGTTAAGTAGGTGCCGTGGGAGTTTAGGAAAGGTGAAAGCAGTTACAAAGAAAATGACATTTAGCTTTACTTTTTTAGTTCCAGGAGAGAGTTTTAAAAGCTGGGTATTATTCATCAAGAAAAGAGGTTGTTAAGCTGGAGAGATGGCTTAGTGATTAAGAATGCTTTCTGCTCTTGTAGAGGGACTGAGGTTAGGTTCCCAGTACCCACAGGTGGCTCACAACCTTCTGTTAACTCCAGTTCCAGACCAGATGCCCTCTAGCCTCCAAGGGTATGTCTGCACATGGTATACAGACTCATTCTCTCTCTCTCTCTCTCTCTCTCTCTCTCTCTCTCTCTCTCTCTCTCTCTTAAAAAAGAAAAGGGTTTCCTATATCTGGGCTTGGCAATGTATACCTGGGAGGCAGATGCAGGGAAATGGTCAAAGGTCAACCTGGTTTAAACAGCAACACTCCAAAAAACTGCCACCTTCCAAACAAACCCACCAAACCAAACAACAAACTACAAATTCCTCAGAGAACCAAAAATTGCCTGTTGATATTAAGTTCAGAGGATTAGACTAAGGTTATCAAGCAGTTTAGTTGGTTTATCAGTATACTGTTTCAAAGAAAAGGGTGATAAAACAGTGCCACAGTAATCCAACAGTTAGAGAGAAATTCAATATAAAAATGTGAAAAAAGGGCAGTTTATTCTTAGCAGTTTTTGTCCAGTTTCCAGAGCTCAGGTGTACAGAATGAATGCCAGGCCTCACTGTAGGCTCTTCATCTGCAATGGCATCTTCACCATAGCCCCCTTCAGGGTACCTGTACTAAACATGAGGCAAGTACTGCTCACATGAAACCAGGATTCAACTGTAGAAAATCCAAGTCCGTCCTTCTGACTTGTCAAAAAGAGAAAAGTACTGACGCCTCTGGGACAGCCAGGTCACCTGCTTTAATCTGTGGCAAGGTTATGCAGAATATTGATGGCTCTGGCTGAGGAGAATGCAGGCCTTGCTCATGAAACACCAGTGAATTCTCTGACAGAGGAGCCAGAGGCCGGGACAGGACTTGGATGGGTGTATGAAGGCAGACTTAGTACTGTCCAGTCAGCATGGCTTCCACAGGGAAAGCTGACATTCAGACTGACTGGGGACAAGGGCTCGTGTACTAGTGGGATCTGTTAGGTTTCTGGGGACACAACATCTGAAATGTATAGAAAAGGCTTCAAAACTTCCAATCAAACAGTTCTTCTTTCCCTAAAAAGCTCTGAGGAGGAAGCAGAGCATACCTGTGGCAGGTGACGGGCAGTGCTGCCTTGTATAGCTGAGGGATTTTTCTGTTTATCAGAGGCTGCAGAGCCTCTTTAAGGCGGTGATAGTTTCTCTCCAGTTCTCTTTGATACTCCTTTTGATCTGGCCCAATTAAGCTCTTATTTTTTCTTAAGGCATCTTCACACCTAGGGGGTGAGAAAACACATGTTTAGACATTCCCCTCCTGGAAATGTGTAGTCTTAACCACAGACACACACACATTTACCATGATGAGGACATTTCATACTTCAGCTGAAAGCAAATGAGTCTTGTTTTAGGTTTGTGGTGGTGTTATAGTTGAGTATAATATGGCCCCATAGACTTGATGTGTTGAAGGCTTCGTTCCCAGCTCATGATATTGAGAGGACTGGATCATTCGGGAGCTAACTTCATCAGTGGGTTATTAGGAGGGTGGCCTGGATAGAGAAGTATGACTCTGAAGGTATACTGTGCCCTGGCCAGTTGCTCTCTCTCTGCTTCCTGTCTGTGATAAACACTTCTGTACTCATTAAGTACATATTTCATTAATTCATAGCCCAGGCTGGTCTAGAACTCGTGATTCTTCTGTCTCAGCTTCTGAGTAGGGGAAATGTGTGCCACCATATGTGACTTTCACAGTGTTGGGGGATCAAACTTCAGGCAAGGGCTTTCCCACTGAATTGCTCCTGAGCTGTCTATGCCAACTGAAGTGCCCCCCCACACACACACACACAGTTTCTAGACCAGAAAACTCTTTAGTCGCTCATCTGTGTACCAATGGCATAGGCACTCTTCCGCAAACCCCCATATTGATATAAAAGGTTTGGTTTAATAAACAGATCATGATTATCATCCAATTTATTTCAAATAGCTAAGAAAAAATATCTGGATCTCAAGATAAAGACAAGACATTTTAAAAGTAATATACAGGCTAGAGTGGTGGCACACACCTATAGTTCTAGCAGCTGAGGAGCTGAAGCAGAACAGCAAGTTCAAGGCTCACATGGGCTGTCTCAACACAACAAAGCCGTACCTATATGTGTGTATCAACATCTCCTTGCTTGTGAATGCAGCTCAGATGATGCTTAGAGAAATGCATAGCTTTAAATGCTTATACTATAAAGAAGAGACCATCAAGCTTGATAACCTGATCGCAGAAACCCACATGGTGGAATTTGTCTTCTGGCCTCCACAAACAGGTCCAGAGCATTTGCATGTGAGTGCACATGCACACACAAACACAAATAAAATGCAATTTTAAAAATAAAAGTGTTAATATTGAAAAATAAGCAATTTGAACAGACTAAACTCAAAATATGAGTTAATGTATTTTGGAAAAAGCATGCTATTACTTAGGTGAACACAAGAAACCCAAATCCGTTGTACATTTGGTATCCCATTCAGACATTCTTCTATGTATATGTTTTGTATGTATATGCTTTGCAATAGGAGCACAGCCAGGAGTCTCCAAGTATATCCAAAATACACCAGTTGGAGGAACAAAAGCACATATATTCATATAATGGAACAAACAGAAATTAAGTAAAACAACACTTATCATCACTGAAGACAGCGTATGACAGAAACCAGTACATACTATTCATTTATATAAGGTTAAAAAATGTAAAACAGCACATCATTCAGGGATTCAGTATTTCTGATAAAACTGTACAGACAAGAAAACAAATGAGAAAACAGAAATTTAGGACATTTCTGGAAGGAGAAGAGTATGACATCAGAGTATAGAAATAGATTATTTTAATTCAAGATTTAATGACAAGTTTTAAAGATAAAACCTTGGACCAAAAGTAAGTACACAGGAAGTATTATTTTTAGTAATTAAGAACAAACCAAAGTGTCACTCAAAACTGACCTGCAGAAGATGCCTTATTTGTATGGGTTATATAACAAGGCAGGGGGCTGAGACTAGAGTACCTTGCATTCTTGGCATTATTAATACTGAGAAATTTTGGGGTGTATACTATATTAAGAGCTAATAAAAATGTTTGTGTATTTTCACTCAATCATTTCATGATGTAAACTTTAATTCAACAAAAGAAAGAAGACCTACTATAAATTACACCGTATTTAAATTCAAACCGGAGAAAACAATATCAAAACAGTTAAACTGATGAAATAATAGCACCATTTAAATAATGGTTCTAATTTTCATTGAAATAAAATTTAAGATTACAAGCAAACTGAACTATGGTTGTGTGTGTATTAGTAGAAAAACATGGCTAACAGAAAAATAAAAATGGAGTATTAACTCTAATTCCTTCCTCTTCTCTACTCCCCCACTCTCCTTTTCTTTCTTTGAAACAAGATTTCAGTCTGAAGCCCAAGTGGGGTGGATCTCACTATATAACACAGGATGACTTCAAACTCACAGCAATCCTCCTGTTTCAGGCTCCAAGTTGTAGGGCTTGTGGGCATGTGGTGTACCACACTAGTTATGTAACTTTCTCTGTAAGGTTTATACTATGAAGCATTTAAAAACTTTTTGGCCTTTTTTATAATAAAAAAGAAGAAATTTCTCTATCCTGACAGTACCACCTAAGGAGACCTGTTGACTGTAAGAGTTCATTCCTCTGAAGTAAGTCTATTTAGGCTTAGGATGCAGCTCAGGAGTCCTGTGCATGCCTTGTTTGTGTGAGACCCTGCTTTTTATACTAAGCACCAAAAAGAAAAAGCAAACAAAGTAAGTACATCCCAAAAGACAACTGTTTACAATTGCAGTTCTGATAAAATATCCTAAAACAATAGCAAGCAGAAAGTTATCTGATCATCTATTATTAAATGCCAATAACCCATAGGAACTTATACTGTGCCATGATCACCTGGCCCAAAGACAGCAGGATTTATTTTGTTGTTTTAAACCTCCCGAATAATGAAATTAATATCAGCAATCTGTGATTTCCATAAGTATGAAATATGTACATCTGCCAGTAAGTGGCACAGGTCTTGTGTTCACATGTTAGGAACTATGTTTCTTGCTGTTTTCTAAGACCAATCCCATGAAGCCATCTAGTCAAATGATTACATTATAGGATACAACAAATTAAAGATCTTCTTATAGCAAATTCAGGAAATAATAGAGTGAAAGAACAACTTACAGATGGGCAAAAATATGTGCAAAATATACATGTGACTCAGGGTTTATATCCAGGGCACATAAGGAACTCAAATGTAAAAATCCAACCAAGGACAAGATGTGAATACTGATCTCAGAAGATAGGCAAATGGACAACACACACGCATAAATTAACAACACACTAATCATTAGAAAAATGCAAATCAAAACTACCTCATCCCATTTAGAAGAATGGCTATTAAAAAGACACCAAATAGCAAGTGATAGACTGTGGAGAAAAGGCTGCTCTTGCACACAGCTGTCAATGCACCCTCTATAACAAACAGCCTTCAAAAGCAAAAGAAAAGGGGGCTGGAGAGATGACTTAGCAGGTTAGAGCGCGTGTAGCTCTTGCAAGGCCCTGAGTTTGGCTAGGGCACACACATGGTGGCTCACAACCATCTGTAACTCCAACGCACAAAGCTCCCTCTTCTGGCCTCTGCAGGCACCAGAGACACATATGATATACAGGCACACAAATAGGCAAAACACTTGTACACATAAAAAGAAGCTTAAGAAACAAAAACAGAACTACCAAATGGCACAGCAACCCACAACCAGGTATACGCCCAAAGGAAACAAATCAGTATGTTAGGTAAAGAGATGTTTATACCTCCACTCCCACCCTGTTCACTGGTGCATGATTCACAATAGCCAAGAAGTGGGAACAAACTACGCCAGCCTTCTACCAAATGATGAATGGGGTTAACGGGTGTGCAGAAGATGAGAGGGTAGAGGATGAGGGAATTCAGAATGCATTATATAATGTATGTAACTGTCAAAGAACAAATTTAATTATAAAAAAGGGTGAAAAGATGGTTCATCTGGGGATCTGGGGATGGGGGAGGTAGCTGTCCAACCATGAAGACTGAGCCCAATCCCCTAGCACACGTGAAAAAACCAAAATTACCACCACAACAATGAGGAGCCAAATTATGTACAAATTAATCTCAGTGGTGGAAGGGTGGAGTAGAGGGAGGAACCATGGGCCCACTAGCCAGCCAGTCTAGTTTGCTCAGGTAGAGACTTTTTCAAAATAGAAGGTGGAAAATGCTTGAGGAAGACATCTAATGTCAACTTCTGGTCTCTGTGTGCATGCATATCCAAACATACAAACATGGTACATATACACAATGGAATGCATTTTAGCTTTAAAATCAAGTCTTATCCACAATGCTACATAAGAAAACAGATACTGTGCAAAGTGAAATAAGTCAAGCTCAGGAAGACAGGTATTGCACATGTGTAATCTAAAAATGTGATTCCCAGAGAAGTTGGGACTAGAACAGTGGTTACCAGATGTTGGGGAAAAGGATGGAGCAGAGAGAAACTGACAAAGGATGCTCAGCTACATTAGACTGGAGTGAGACAGCATGGTATGCTATTACAAAGTAGGGTGACCACAGACAACTGTATTATACAGTATGTCCCAAAAAGTTAGAAAAGATTTTGAACATTTTCTCTATTAAGAAATGGTAAGTATCTGAGGAGATAGATATATTTGCTCCCGATTTGAGCATTATGTAGTGTATTCATGGATCAAAACATCATATCAATGTATCAGTTAAAAATAAATTTAAGTAGCTGGGCACTAGTGGTACACACCTTTAATCCCAGCACTTGGGAAGCAGAGGCAGGTGGATCTCAGTGAGTTTGAGGCCAGTCTGGTCTATAAAATGAGTTCCAGGATAGCCAGGACTGTTACATAGAGAAACCTTATCTTGAAATAAATAAATAAACAAATGAAAGTTTCATGTAACTGGTTGATTGTTTTTGGTTTTGTGACAGTGTCTGACTCAGTCCAGTCTGGCCTCAAACTTCATGGATAAAGTATGTCCCTGCACTTCTGATCCTCCTCTCAAGTACTGAGATTACAGGTGTGTGCTAACAGTTTCATGTAGTCCTGCAGATCAAACCTAACAGGACTCCATGCATGCTTTACAAACACTCTACCAGCTGAGCTGAGTCCCCGGACCCCTGACGAGTGTCTGTAAAGCTTGGCTGGAAGGAACCCAGAGTTTTGTAAAGCTGATGCAATGAAAAGGCAAGTGGCCGCACAACCCATTTACTGATGATAAAACCAATGTCCAATGAAGTTATTTCTAACTTAATAAACACATTCAGTGTAGATGTGACCAGATAAACAGTGTTAGGAAGTACAGGACTGAGTTCTCTGGCTCAAGCTCTGTGCTTTGTTATCTGGAACTCAGTCACTCTGTCATTGCTCAATAGTCCAGTGGCTCTCTGAGAAACTTTCAGGAGTGTGGGGGACTGAATCCGGTGCCTTGAATGTCTACCACTGGGCTGCAGCTACAGCCATGACACGCTATTCTGACTGCAAGTGTTCCTTCCCAGGTGGTTCTCAGACCCTACCCCATGGTTCTACGGTTTCAGCATCACTGGATCACTGACCATCCTTACACAGGCCCTACCCCAGGGTTTCTATGGTTTCAGCATCACTGGATCACTGACCATCCTTACACAGGCCCTACCCCAGGGTTTCTATGGTTTCAGCATCACTGGATCATCCTTATACAGGAACTGAAGTTGGCTCATGGTTTTTCCTGGTTTGGTATATTGTTTTACTTTTTTTAAAATCTAAAACCTAGAATTAACTCTTCAAGGTACACATAAAATGTGTGGAATCTTTCCTGACACTGTCAAGTTACATTAATCATTCTCTCTCTTTTTTTAAAAAGATTTATTTATTTATTATGTATACAGGAGAAGGTGCCAGATCTCATTACAGATGGTAGTGAGCTACCATGTGGTTGCTGGGAATTGAACTCGGGACCTCTGGAAGAGCAGTCGGTGCTCTTAACCTCTGAGCCATCTCTCCAGCCCTCATTTTCTCGTTTGTGATCATAGTGTTAGTAAATAAAACTTAGGAATTAAGTAGTGAGTTGAGACTTCCCCCTATTGTTACAAATTCAAATATTTATTGAATATCTATTATGTGCCAAATATTAGTCAAGCAATACTTTGAAGTTGGTTTTGTGCTGGGGGAAGTTAGGACTATATACACTAATACTGCTGTCCTTAGAAGGCCTCATTACAGAGCTGGCTCTTGGCGGGCCTCTGGGAATCTGGATTTGGGGAGGGGCTTGCTGTTCCAGCTATGTTCCTATCTGCCTCCCTCCTGCCAGTTTCGTGCTTCTGTCTGCCCTCCCCAGAGAGTTCCCCACTCTGTTAGGTTTACTGCTGGAGGACTCATCACAGCCTGTGTCTATACTGGTAGAGGGTCCTCTGAGCTCTGGATCATGTATGTGCTCCTCCCCTTGGTGACACCATCTTTGTATCTTTTCTGTGCAACAAGTCACAGTGACCAGAACAATTGCCTGCTGCGTCCTGGGAGTCTTCCTGATCATTCACTGGATGGGGATATGCTTGAGACCCTAGACACCCATTGATAGGAAATCACAACATGTCCACACGGTTGGGCTTTCCCAAGGACCGCCTAGTTATTTCCAGTTCAAAATAGCCATTTCCAGGTCAGAACATCTCGTGTGGCTAGGACTCCGTGGCTTTACATGGTTGTGTAAAGCGTGCGTGCGTGCGTGCGCGGCCATGTAATCTACGCGCATGCGTGGAGTAGCCACATACTGTCCTGTACGCATGCACGGCTCACTCTTTAAAAAGCCGGGACCATTTTGCACAGGTCTCTCTTCTTCTCCTCTCCTCTCCTCTTCCTCTCTTCTCTTCTCTCCTCACTCACGTGTGTGCTTCACACAGGCCTGTCACCTCTATCCTATATTAATAAACAGCTCTTCTGTGGATTTGTTGTGTTCAGAACGTGTTCCTCACAGGATAAGAGAGCCAAAATAAATAACTAACACCCATGTGTTACTGAACCCAGTTTATAAACCTCTCTATGAGAGGAAGATTATCTTTCATGTGTTAGGAAACTGAAGACTAAAAGACTAAGTGACCTGGATGAGGACATACATACACTGATACAGCTAGGATGTCAACATCTTTTGCTTCCAGTTCCTTGAGAGAGGGCAGCTGGTGCTACCTACTGAAGTATAATACTAACCTTTTGGGCATAAACAGCAGCTTTCAAGTTAAAAGAGTTGGGTGTAGGGTGCAGGTATATGCTAGTAAAGAACAGTAAAAACATGCAGATCGCTTTTCAGGATGAACCAATTCCTGTCTTCTCTTTTCAACAGTTACCTGTGGCTCTTATCTTAAATGAGGGCATTGGCCACTCTTAATTTTAAGTTCTTTATGCAAGAAGCCTCAGTTACCTTTTGGTAAAATCCTTGAAGCAAAGGCGCAGTTTGTTGTGATGTCTGAAAAGCTTTGGATCACCAGGTATTTCAGATAGGAAGACTTGGGCAACCTCCAGAGGTCCCTGGAAAATAAAAGGGAACAATGAAGTGTTTTTATTCTTTAGAGTCACAGAGTTTACCCGTAGGGCCAACTGACGGGGCTGAATTTAGCATGTCTGTTATGACTCCTCAGGGACTGAGACGGCTTCAGCCTTTCCTAAAGTCCCAGCTGCATTCTTTCCTCCTACAATCAGATTAGTTTCTTTCTTTTTTTAAATTTTACTATTTTATGTGCATGGGTATTTTGCCTGCATGTATGCATATGTATTATGTATATGTAGGACCCACTGAGACCAGAAGGCACTGGATGCTCTGGAAAAAGAGACAGCTGTGAGCTACCATGTGGGTACTGGGAATTGAACTTGGGACCTCTAGAAAAGCAGCAAGTGCTCTTAACCACTGAGCCATCTCACCAGCCCTAGATTCATTTCTTATTGGTTTATCCTTCAAAGAAATAAGTAAGCCTTTCAGGATGGACTACTGACTTCATCAATGTACTTTGCCTTGTATTTTTGTTTTTAATTATTCTGGATGCACAAATTTCAATGTACCTTCCAATCCACTGGTTATTACAGTTGATTTTTACAAAAACAACTTTCTTCAGCATTGCAAAGGTTATTCCTGATGCAGTAAATTAAACAAGATGATCTTTTTTGTCTTCTAAATCATTTGAAGGGAAAAAGCAAACATCATTTATATGTTTAGGGGCACAAAGGTCTTATTTCAGTTCTATACTAGAGCATTTCTCAGCACTGCTCTTTAATCCAAAAGTAGTTAAGACATACGCAAAACCTGACTAAAGCTTTTCTTGATGTCCCTTTTTTTTTTTTTGCCAGAGCTGAGGACCAAACCCAGGGCCTTGTGCTTGCTAGGCAAGCACGCTACCACTGAGCTAAATCCCCAACCCCTTCTTGATGTTCTTAACTGGGGGTATTCTTTAAGACTGGGGCCATGCCTAAAATCATGAGCAAGACTATCTAAGCCAACCAACTATAGGGATATCACAATGGCTTCCAACATGCATGACAAACAATAGTGGTATCTTATATGCAAATGTAATTATATTTTCCAAAATGGCTCCACACTATTTATTCTATAGAAGTCATTGTGAAGAAGACCTGGACAAGGAACACTACCAAGAATCTTAAGAGAACAGAGGTTCACATGTATTCAACACAGCTCTGGAATGAGTATTTTTTGAATCATGTGTACTTTTTTCAGGGAAGAAATTATTTTGTTTTATCAGACAGGGTCTCATGATGTAGCCTGGCCTGGAACTTGCTCTGGAGACCAGGCTGGCTGTGACTCCCAGAGATCTGCCTGCCTCCGTCTCTCCAGTGTGGGATTAAAGGTGTGTGCCACCACAACTGTCTAGCAAAGACTATTTTAAGTGACCAAATCCCTACAGTATAATAAACATAAGCACAGGCAGTGGAAAAGGGAGGTAAGAAAATCATGACAGAGATGCTATTAAACTCCCATTTCTCAATTTACCTCCATTTATACTTCAGTACCTTGTGATTAATCCACTTGATCTGCATGATTCTGTCATTCTGTAAACATCATAATATTACTCCAAGTCCAGTTTGTAAGTTAAATTGCACACATTCAGCAAAAAGTACCAACCTGGTTCACAGTTGTGCCTACAGAGCCCTGGAGGACCATTTGAAGCATTTTGGGGTCTGCTGGGTCCTGATGTGTTGCAAATGCCAATTCCTGTGTCTTCTTCTGCATGTCTTCGATAGCAACTTCAATCGGTGTTAAGATTATCTAAGGAAAGCAGTAGCAATCAGGTTAGGGTACTGACTGAAATTACCTAACGAGCTTTAAATAATAAAGTCAGGAGAAATGGGAAGCCATAAGCTTTCATATAACAAAATTCTAAACCTCAATCCCTAAGTTAATAAAAACAAAAAACAATAAATTATAAAACACACAAACAAATTAACAACCCATAAACTGATGCTGAATTAGGAACTCAGAAGACAGCCAAAAAGGAATGTGTAACAATGGCAAAAATCCTAGTATGCGAAGTGGGTGGGATGTATTTTCTACTAAAACCATATGTCAATTCACAGCATGAATATACTTGCTTCATGAATTCTCTTTCCTAAGTTGTGGACTTACCTCTTCTTTGTGAGTGACATTGACCCTCGTCTTAATGTAAGGAAAGGCGTGTGACGTTGTCAGAATGGTCTTCCGTTTGAACTGTTCATGAAGTTCCCCATGGGCACGGCCATCTAAAGTGAAGGGTGTACAGTACATGAAACGGCGGAGATTATAATTCTTGTCAAAGTACGTGATTCTGTCCTTCATCTCATAGGTGTCGAAGAATGGCTCCACATAGGTAATCTGAATGTAGGCCTGGAAAAGGGAAAAGGTCCTTATTCACGGACAGGAATCTGTCACCTAGTATCTGTCAAGCAAAACAACGTGGAGTTCTTCAAAGACGCAACTACACATCATTACAGTGTAATCAACCTACCTTGTTAGGATCTAGTTTACACTTGTCTACAGGATTAGAGTCCTTGATTACTTCAACCACATCCTCTCCAAATCTTTCTCCATAAAACCCCTGTAATGAAGAAAAGGCAATCTTTTACATGAATTTTCTAGGACTAGGAAACCTGAGTAGGCCTGGAGGGAGTTTTCTCAGCAAGACTGGGGGACTTGGCAAGTTTTGTTCTGTCATTTCTATCCATACAATTAAATAACTGCCAAAAATAGATACAACTTTCTCCAATAAAAACTCAGTTTTTACAAGGGGTCCTCAAGAGAACCGCAGCTTGAGGCAATGGTCATGGCTCTTCAGAAGGAAAACCTAGGCCATCAAAGGAGGTGGCCTTTAAATCCAGCCACTCAGGAGGATCTCCATGCGTTATCCCCACACCTTCTACAAGGGCTTTATATGACAAAGTCTGGGAAATGCAGTCTCAGTATTTCTCAAGACTTACCTAATTCATAAAAAGTAAAAAGTCAGACTTTGAGCCAGTTCATGAAACCCAAGCCCAGTAACGCGAGCTGTAAGGATTAATACCAGCTGAGACTAAAAACAAGCCTAGAGTCCTGCTTCCTGAGCTGTTCTGTGCACACAAGTCTCTTGGGGAGCCTGTCAAATGTAGAGTCTGGGGATTCTACATTTGAAGCGATCTCCTAGGTGGCACTAACACACTAGAGACCCGAGCCACACTTGCAGCAGTAAAGAAGGTTCAGGAGAGCAACTGGAAAGGAAAGATACGTTAACACAATCAGTACATCCAGGAGAAGCGTGGGGCTCAAGCAGGGATTCTACCAGGTGTTTCCAGGTGGGACTGCAGCGGCTAATCTCTGAAGGCACCTCACTGGACAGTGAGACAGCAGAGACAACACTCAAGTCAGCTCTTCCTGGGCCTCTGCTTCCAGTCTCAGTACACGCTGCTACTTAATGTCTCGTCTCTTTCGCAAGAGTAGACGAATTGGAGTATTTCCGAAGGATAATGGAGCTTAGTAAAGGGTGAAAATAAAGCCTCAAAAGTACAGCTAATAATATTTACTCTTGTCATAAAAGAATTGCAGGCTTTGAAAGGGTGTTGTTATAGCTCTCAAACATTCCTATATACCACAGAGGACATTTATCTGGCTTATTTAATAATAAAAACTGGCTGTGAAAGTCTATTCATTTTAGGAACATAAGAGGACATTTGTGAACCAGCACAGCATTCACCTCCAATCTGTGAGAAATCTCTGCGAGTTTGGTTATTGCAGGCTCCTTGTACACAAACTCCTGTTCATCCAAATCCCCGAACCTGGTTCCATAGAAACCAACACGGAAATAGGTGCCAAACATCCGCTTACCATCCTAGGTTTAGGAGAATGAGAAAATTTAATATGAAGACTTTTTGCATTTTTACATTATGCTTAGATTGCTATATTGTAAAATTTCCAAAACACTGCAAAAAGTTAACTCAAAATTATGTTTATTTTTCAAATGAGGATAAAAACAAAGAAAATTATTTCTCTTCATTATTTCTAACAATGATTATGCAAACTAGGCTTTTGTTTGGTTGGGTTTTGTTTAACCAAATGAAACAAAATAGTCTTTGTTTTTAAGTCCATATAGTTGGGCTATATTAACTTATTTTCCTTATTGAACCAGTCTTAATATAAAAGTAAGCCAAGTTAATTTAAACACAGCACTAATATACTTTCAAATCAATACTCTCCTCATAGTCTCTTTGAGTATATTAAAAAGAGATCATAGGAGTCAAGGACAGCATTTGGCGTAGAGTACAAAATCAGTAAAGGGTCAAGATCCTTCAGGAGTGGAAATGCAAAACAATAATTAGTATCATTCTGCTGATAAAAATAACTGGGTGTGGAAGAATAAAAATGGAATGGAAAGGAAAAAGCTGAGTGCAAGGCAATAATAAATTTTGAGATGAGCTGCTATTTAAAGACCACCAAAGCACTCTCACTGAAGTCCCAATTGCTGACCTTTGTATAAGAAGAAGTACTACCCTGCTTCCATTTTACTGGTCTCTTCAGTGGTGCCCTGTATGACACCACAGAAACACACAAGTGCTGTGACAGGACCTAGCATTAACCACACACTGCCAGCAGGCACAAGGACAGAAAGGCACACTAACTCTCAGGGAACCAATTCTATCAATAAAGATAACATCCGGACATTTCCATGCAATTTTTTGAGAATGCAGTCCTAAAGCTGTTTCAGAAAGGTTTTTACAGTGACTTCGATATATAAACCACATAAAGTATTATGTACCTCTGAATTCTCTTTAAGTCTAAATGGTTTTATATTTATTTTTACTATATAGGAAAGACTGGATGGCATATACATTTAAAAAAAATGAACAACATGTTATAAATAATTAAGCAAAATGAGAAACTTTGATCCTAATTTACCAGTCTTATATTACTGAAGCAAGAAAAATTACAATAGCCCCATAGTATTGGCTATAATAAGAAAAGTCACTTTGGAGCTAAAGAAATGAAATTTCTAACAAAAACATTTCAATTACTTCATTTGAGATTTAACATAAATATTAATTTATTCTCATAGTAAATGAACTCTCTGGATAAATTAAATAAATTTCATGAAAATTTGTATTAGAACCCCAGAAGGCCAGTAATATACTTTGACAAAATCAAGGCAAAAAGGCATTGCATAAACAAAATATCTAAGATAACTATTTACAAATCATTGATTAATTTTCAAGCCATGTCTCATACATGAATAATTCTCACTTCTTCAAACTAAAAATCCTAGAATATTTTATTCTAGCTGTAGAGCTCAAGAGGTTTCCAGTTTAAAATGTTATTCTACATCTTTAGTATTATTTAAAGACAGTAATTACATCTTGCTTCCCTTAGCTAAATTTTCTAATTCTCAATCTTTGTATACTTACTATCTTGCTTCCATTTTATTGGTCTTTCTGGTGACACTCCATAGTGTGTGTCATCCCAAACAGACATACTACTGTGATGTGACCTGACGGTGAAGGGACCGTGAGTTCCCTGCCTCACTGTCTGGACTTTGGATCCGACTTAATTTAACACCTCTTTTAACATAGTTTTCATATTAATATTATTATTTACCTATTATTCATCTTCACAAACAATAAAAAATAAGGTTTTCTCCTCAAAAAAATAAAATATGAAATCAAATAATTACAATATAAATCAGTATAAATTATAATGAGCAGTATCAAGAATCAAAGATTAATCTTGTTGGAGCCAAATCACAGTTAAGGCGCTTTCATCCACAGGCTTTAAAAAAAGTGACCAAGTGAACAGAGTAAAAAAGACATTCCGGTAGACAGAGGAGAAAAACAGAATGTATGTGAAGGAAACCATCCAACCATCCACTGGAGTACAGGATGCCTAAGGTGTGCCGGGCATTAGGACAGAAATTCGCCAAAGACACAGGAGAGGGACGTCTCATCAAGCTGGTGATAGCTGAGGAAAGAGGTGCACAGCTAGTCATACAGATTTCTTTGGGGAAAACAGATTCCAGCTAGAGGAAAAGCTGGTGCCAAGGCTCTGAGGCAAGAGCCTATCTGGTGTATTTGAGCAAGGGGATGGAGAACAGTGTGGGTGGAGTGGAGGAAATCAACTGAAGAACAGAAGAAAACCACATCAGAGAAATAACAAGGAATTCCTGGACTGTGTGCATGTGCACGCACGTGTGTGTGTGTGTGTGTGTGTGTGTGTGTGTGTGTGTGTGTGTATGTGTGTGTGTGTGTGTATGTGTGTGTGTGTGTGTGTGCGCGTGCGTGCACGCTCGTGTGTACATGTGAGTGTGTGTGGTGTAGAGAGTGAGGTTAGATAAAGGGAAAGGCCAATAATCTGAGCAACCACATTATAATTTAGAACTCCCTATAACTGAGCTGTTGGACTGTATCCGGTTTATCAAAGCATAATCACTTAGCTTCACCTCCAGTAAGATGTTCAACTTAATTTTCTTTTCAGTATTGATACCTGCTTTTGTTTTCAATTATTTTCCTATAATTTAACATTACTTCCTTTACTGTTCAGAATTAATTCTGAAGTTCATATCACTCCCATACTATACATGGCATATTCTTCCTGAGCAGTCCCCCTCCCGGGACAGGGTTTCTCTGTGTAGCTTTGCACTTTTCCTGGATCTCACTCTATAGACCAGGCTGGCCTCGAACTCACAAAGATCCACCTGCCTCTGCCTCTGGAGTGCTGGGATTAAAGGCCTGTGCCACCACCGCCCGGCTCTAAGCAGTTTTACTTATGGCTTTCTTAACTCTGTGGGCAATGAAACTTTGAACCAGCAAAGAAAATACCTCCCATGTCAAATCTATTTTCCATCTGTTCTGGCTTTGTTTTCTTTATGAAGGAAGAAACCTGCCGGGCTAGTGGTCTACTTCCACAGACACCAGTTCTGAGGCTCCACTTGCCTTCATTCAGCTGTTTCCACTATGCTAGCTGGTTTCCACTCAGGCACAGTAATGCCTTACACAGTGGCCATCTCCTTTCCCTTCTGCTAGTCTATTCTTCTTAAAGCCCATTTATCAGATTCTTCTAGCCATCATTTCCATTTGGGAACATAATACATGGAACATTTTATTAACCTGATTTTTTTTAAGAGGGCCGAGGAGGGACATATAGGAATTGATCCCAGGGCCTTTCACACTTTAGGCAAGTACTCTATCAATGAAATGATATCTCAACCCTTTTTTCCTTTCTGTTTTCTATCATGAGACAAGGGCTTGCTGAAGTTTCCAGGCTAGCTTCAAACATGCAATCCTCTTGCCTGCTTCTCTGGAATAGCTGGGATTATAAGCCTGTGACATTGTACCTGGGCTATTAACCCAACTCATATATTAAGATTTCAACAGGAGCTGGGTGATAGCTCAGCAGTCCAGCATTTGTCTAGAATTCATTCACTATGGCAACAACAACAAAACCAACAGATTTCAAGTGACAGTTATGTTAATTAATATCAGTGATGTAAACAAAGTAACAGTAAAAAGTGATCTCAACAGCTTTTGAGTATTTACTGTGTTGTAAACACTTTATATGTATCATACTAACTTCCCTTTTATTTTATTTTATTTTTAGATTTTGTAGCCTATCCTGGCCTTGAACTCTCAGTCCTCCTGCTTCAGCCACCAGAGTGCTGAAGTTACAGGCACACAACAAACAGTATGCCCAGCCTACATGCATTACATTAATATTTAGTAGAATTCTGTGATTAGTACCAATATTTTTCTCATCTTATAGACAAAACAAGTAAAAAAACCCAAACCAAACCAAAACAACAACAAAACCCCTTGCCTATGATCGCACTGTGGTAAGTGATGGAGCTAGAAGATCACTCCGGTATTTTTATGTGGAGTCCCAATCCGGGTTCTTCTCCATAGTCCACACACAAGCACAAACACGAGGACATGAAAACCACCGTCAATGTCGCCCCTTCTCGGGGTTTTTCTTAAGAACTCTTGTCAATTTCTTTGAATAATTCAATTGGTTTTAACTTATTTTTTGTTTTGTTCTGGCTTTAAAACAGGGTTTCTTGTAGTCCATCCAGGGTATCTGAGAACTCTCTATGTAGCCAAGACTGGTCTTGAACCCCTGGTCTTCCTGCCTCAGCCTCCTGAGTCCTGGGATTATAAACGTATCTGCTGAGTAATTCACTACAGAATTACCTCCCCTTCTCTCTTTGTTTTATTTTCCTTCATGTTACAATGCCATCCTCTACTGTAACTCTTTTTGCATTTTGCAGATCTTCCTTGTACAATCCAATGTCAAGATCAAGTGGTAGTTTAACAGACATACTCTTCTCAGATATAGCCTAGCTATATATAGCTATATATTCTTATCAGAGGTTCAATTCTGATCATTACATCTCTCCATCTCCCCAAAAGATGTCATATCTAGTATCACCTACAGTTTGCTGACCCAAGCCAGCAGAGAAGCAAAACAAAGTCATACAGCATGGTCTCACTAGATCCACTTAACTTCTACTACCAGGGAGGCACCAACTCCACAGAGCACTTCCTCTTAGCTGTCGCTCTTCCCACTCACTGCCCCCTCAGCCAGCACAGCTCATGGGTCCTGAGGTGAAGACCCACGAGTGCTTTATATCTATATTTCCTCTCCTCTTGTAAAATATCACATATTCTCCACTCAACTACCTAAAAGCATCTTTATGCTCCATCCTAAAACAAAACAAAAACAACAAAATCTCCTTCAGTGTTCATTCTTCCCCTCATTTTAATCAGCTATTCTAGTTCTGCATTCATCTTATTTACTTGGATGAATTACAATATTTAACTCAGCATTAGTGTAGGAGCCAAAAGTGTAGCCAGTGTTTCTGAGGACACAACAACCAAAGTATAAAACTCGCATTTATGTTCACCTAATTCAGTAACAAGTTCAGGCAACCATTTTAGATGCTTTTATGTCAAAGACTAGTGGATCTCTCTCCTTGGTAATCCATCAGGGGTTTTCTTTGTAAAGCTAACTTGATTTTCTCTAGCAGGTGGATTCTACAGGCTACATGGAGTAAGGTATGGTAATGTCTTTAAAGGAATAGGTTGTAATATATATATTTTTTTAAATAGAGAACATGTCATGTAACTATGTTATCTATATTTGAAGAGTTGTTTTTGGAAAATGTCAGCCTCCAGTGGTGAATTTCTTCATACAGATTGATATCTGGCAAATGAACAAATGTATCTTTTGAAAAAGAATGGATGCATACAAAATGTGAAACAGCCATCCCATATTCACACAAAAATGAAACATTTAAAAAATAATTTAAGTATACCAGAGGAAATGATTCATTTAGGAAATGTTCAAGAAGAACATATGGACTTTGGGAAAAATTAAAATAAAAGCAAACAGCAGACAGATATTAAGGAGCAAAATGTGGCAGAGTAGTCACCAGTGGCAGAGTTTCACAACAGATCACTGACATGTAAATACTTTAGTAGACTGCTAAATATCATAGTTGAGGGCTCTTTCTCCTCTCCAGAAAGCTTTGCCAAGTCAAATAATTTCTACTGAATCAAGAATAAAATGTAAATTGAGGAACATTGCAGAGTCAAGAAACCTTCTACAAATAAAAATTGTCCTTACTAGGTATTAATCCAATGAGAGTTCTATGAGAATACTAAGAAATTAGCTAAGAAACAGTTTGAGAAAAAAAATGAAATCATTGAAGCTGTCAGAGTCAAAAGGAAAATATTCACAAGATAGGAACTTACCACAATAGACAATAGTAAAAGTAGGGAGTAGGTCAGCAACCAGGGGCAAGAGAGAGAAAACAGAAAGCATTTTAATTAGGGGAATTTCAAAACATTTAAGCAGCATATGGCAGCAAACACATTTTTAAAACGCAAGCATCCACTTAAGTGTAACAAGGGATAGCAAAAACACACGTGCGACAAATTCAGATGCTGAAGCTGAAGGTCCAGCAGAGCAGTGACGAGGGTGCAAACGAGGGACAGGTCTGTGCGACTTTTACCATGCAGTGACACGATGGAGAATGGGATTAATGTCACAACTGGAGAAAGCAATTCGTCCAGGGGTCGATTTAGCATCAAGCAGACTTGTAAAAAACTGCTCAGAGGTTTCAATATATTCTTAATTGTATGTCTAGTTTTCAGCTAATTCTATTTCATGTTAGAATATCCATGAGGAATTTCATCCCTCGAAAACAGCCGTGGCAGGACTCTGCATACGTCTAGATGAAGCCACAGAAACAAGAGATCATACTGTAAGCATAAATAAGGCATGCACATTTAATCTGGAGAATGAAGGTAGATGTACAAGTGCTGGCTCATATAAAGACAAGCAGAGGGTAGGTGCTTTTTCAGAAATGGAATGACATCCAGTAGTAACATCTGCCTCTACGGTCTTCTATTGGGTCCCCAAACAAGGATTGCAAGGAACCAAATAGCAAAGCCTAGCCTATTCAGCCAATGTAAGTCTAATGACAAGGTGAGAGGCAAAGCCCCAAATCTTAACAACACACATAGCCCACAAAGACTTTCTTCACTATTAGGGCACAATTTATAGAAATCTCTTCTTTACAGATAGAAAATTATTATAATCAATTCCTCATGGCAATTTCAGATAAGATTTAATTTATATTTAACTTTTCCAAATTTAACTACTACATAAAAGCAAGCACATGTAGTCTTCATTATACAGTAATAAACACTATCAGAATGAGGTCAAATTAAATGTTAAGTTTTCTTAATTTCTTTATCTTGCTCCCCCAACTAAATTTAAGTGACCAAAAATGAATTTTTCTTTTTCTTTCTTTCTTTCTTTCTTTCTTTCTTTCTTTCTTTCTTTCTTTCTTTCTTTCTTTCTTTCTTTCTTTCTTTCCTTTCTTTCTTTCTTTCTTTCTTCCTCTCTCTCTCTCTCTCTCTCTCTCTCTCTCTCTGTGTGTGTATGTATGTGCATCTGTACTATATACAGGGCAAAGTGATTCATGATCAAATGAAACATCATTTCTTCAATTCTAACATGCCTATTTTCTGCTCACATTTTAGTTATCACCAGAGTTGGCCTCCATCCTTACTGACAGGATGCCCAGTTTAACACACAAATGACTTTTCTCTGCTGCAAAGACACAGAAAACAGTATGTGCCCTAACTGATGGCATCAAACAAAAATACAATGTTTTCTATTTATACCTCTGAGCAATAACATATAAATCGACCTCTGTAAATGAGAGAAACAATATGGTTAAGAAAGAAGTCTGTGTGTAAGTGTTGATGAGAGAAATGCATCAAAGGATAAAAACAAACTAAAGTGATCACACAGTAGCTCATTTACCAAAGAATCTCATTAGTGTAACGGGTTTCCATGCACTGCCTAGAACCTCTAAATCAAAAAGTTCTTAAAATAACTTACAGTAGTTTAACAAAATTTCTTTGGTTAATGAATTCAGTTGATAAGCAGACAGCAACAGAATGCCCACAGCTAGCACATGTGGGCAAAGCATGGGCATAAGAAATCTGGTCCAATCCATCTATTAGTGTCTTTAACTAACTAAAACATTACCTACCTCCCAGCCAGTACTCTGTGTAATAAAAAGTAAAAAAAGGGCAAGTCATAAAAATACTGTTCAAAAGAACAAAAAGGCCAAAGGAAGTTCAGTTATATGGTACCATACCACAGAGGATAACAAAATAGTTTACACAGCACATATTCTTTCATTTAAGACTGACAGAAATTTTATAACATATTTCTTCAAAACTCAGTATCTAAAATTTCACACCTTTACAAAGCTAAGTTTTCAAAGTGAAAGCAAAGTGGAAGGACACATTTCGGGGAAAGAGCCCCCCCCCAAATCTATGGCCTCTTCTGTCTCTCATCTAACTCAGATCTCTAACCCCCCCAATCTATGGCCTCTTCTGTCTCTCATCTAACTCAGATCTCTAACCCCCGCTAATCTATGGCCTCTTCTGTCTCTCATCTAACTCAGATCTCTAACCCCCACCCAGCTTCATTCCACTGAAATGTCCAGGTTCAACAGGCAATTTGGCCAGATACCAGGAACTCAATCAAATGGATGGAACCTTCTAGAAAACCACTAATAGCTCTACATGTTCCAGACTGGACACATATAATTTACATCACAGAGCTCTCAAGGCAGATGAACTTCCTCACAGCATGGGCATAATTGATTATTTAAAAATACCTGTTACCACCATGAGACCTAACTAATCTTCTTTTGCAACTTCATTATTTTCGAAGATTACAATAGAGTGCGGCCTAGCAGGAGCAGTCTAGTTGACTTTCAGGGTCTATCTATTCATCTGTAACAGGGTGGCCATTGTAGTCAAGTTGGTAGACAGCGCAGCAGTTCTAATACTGTATGCTGGAGTGGCTAGTCACTTCTCCAGCGCCCTATAGAGGGCGTGAGTTGGAAGGGACTAGAACACTGCATGAGCAGCAGGCTCTACAGAAGACTTCAGTGGAGCCAAGGATTCAGTCAGAAGGCACCAACCACTGAATGCTATTGCACATTCTAAGAACGTTCAATTTGATTTTAATTTTGGTGCTAATGTGGACTACACAGTGAAGTAAAGTACTGAAATCACTGTATAAATTCCGCAAGAACTTTTTTCATTCACTATTTTCAAAATGTAGGAGAAACAAATACAGACACAGCAGTACAAATAACAGGATTTCATTAAAAGTTCACACCACTCAACATAAAAGTTAATTCATATATAAAAACTGCTTGGCAACAAAAGAACACATATTAACTTAAGTATCAGATCCATAGTTATACTCTACAATGTAATACAGAAAATAAAATAAGATCTCAAAACTTTGCCAAATAGTAGTAATTCAAAAGTTTAGGAAAAAAGTCTTTTGGGAAGTACTTTAGGTAAATTCACTCATTTTCTTGTTAATGAGTCTGGGTTTAGCTATGAACCTTCTTTTAGTCCAAGTAGAATGGTCATTTCATGGGATCCCCTTAGACACGAGCACAAGGCAATGTTAAGGTTTCTAGCCCCCCCTACTAATAAGCTAGAAGTGGGGACTGTTACCTGATGAACAATTTTGCTGAATGCTTCTTGAAGTTTACCATGGATTGTGGAGAGCTTCTTTGCATCTCGGTTAGCTTCATGAATAGGAATGAGTACTTTGTAAACCTCATTAACTGCTTCGTACATGCCAGCCTACAGAAATAATATCTGTGAGATTTTGCTTTCTTTTAGATCAATGAAAAGACCATTACAATTTGTAAATTTACTGTATTTTTTATTAAGATAACACCACTGGAGCTTTTTCAATAGGTCTAACTTTTAATCATATTAAAGCTTAAAAAAACCAATTTTATCTAATGTATCATTTCCTCTGGAAGGACTCAAGAGGGTATGAGTTTATGCTCTATACATTTGAGTATTTATGTTGATGTGTAATTTGAACTGGGCATCCTGGTACTGTTTATTAGCCTATAATGACTCCACTAAGGCAAACGTGTATATGTGCATATAAACTCATGAGAACTGCAAGAAATTCAATTATTATACTGGTCACAGATCCTCAATTCTCTTACAATGAGATAATCTGTGGCCTCTGGGAAAACCTGAATCATTTGCTTTTCCGAAATTGTAACCTGGCATGGGAAGCTCCTTTCTAGAAATTCATGGACAAGTCTTAACTCAGCGTGAGGCACGAGAGGATCTGAGCACTTGCATGGTTGCTGCACTCTTTCTCACAGCAGAGGACCACCACAGAGGAAAGAGCAGCTTCCAGGGCTCCCCAGATCAGCAAATGGGCTTCCTATAGGAATGTGAGTCTTGACAAGCTCACAGGATAGATCAGGAGGATCATGAAGCAACAATGTAGCTTCAATAGGGAAATAAATTTAGCTTAAGTCAAATACTCTGGGAATTATTTTAATTAAGTTAAAATCTAAATTCAATAAAAGAGAATTAATATATAATTTGGTGCTGGGACACTGAACACTAAGCAGTAAAATCAAAGGAAGCAGGGACTCGATCAAAGAAAGAAGCCCAAAGAGGTTAGGCTATGTTCCTTCCACAAATGTCCTGCTGAGCTCCCCTTGATGGCTTCAATGCTTCACACACAGATGGAAGGGAACAAAGACTGGTGTTCGACAAGCAGAGAAGGTAGGCAAGGGATGCAGGATGCTCTGATAGACAAGAGCCAGTCCTCCAAAACCTACCCAGGAAGGACCACTCCACAAGCACAGCTCAACATCTGGAGGAAAATCTCCAATCATCTAGCAGAAATGCTGTAAAGTCATGTTACTCTATCAGAACTTAAAAAGCCCAGAGAAGTTTTATTTTCTTCTTCTTTTTTTTTAATTTAAAGGTTTTAGAAAATAACTGCTGCAGATTGACCCAGATTAACCTGGTTCATAAACAAGCAAATGGAAACACTGGGGCAAGCCACAGATCATTAGCATACAAGGAGCCGCAGTGACAGATCTGGAAGAACCATTCCTACGGGCATCTGGGGCAAATGCTCTCAAAGGAAGGGCAAGGTCGCAAGGCAGAGAACACTGACATCCATGTCATCAGGAATCAGGAAACTGCAGGGACAGGACAAACAAAGTCACCTACCATAGAGAAGGATGCAGCTGCTTGTTCCAGTAACCCCACGAGGCCTGACTCTGTAAAGTACTTTCCAGAGCAAATGCCTTCTTCATCTGGAGATACCACATCATCTGAAACAGCAGACTCTTCTAACACATTAGATGAAATATTCTAGGGGAAAAATATGGAAAAGGTTTTGGCAATGAATTACTTCCCTAGCATGAAAAATGTACATGAGGAAGTAACTGACAGCTAGATTTAACTATTAACTAAGGTTAAGGAACAGAAGCTGGGTAGGGCTTAAGTAGCAGAGCCCATGCTCAGCCCCTATGCACACCTCCATCATGGGAAAGAGAAGTCTCTACAACCATAATCTGTATTAAGATAATAATCAAATTACAACTGCTGCTAGATAACTTCCCAATAACAATGTGGGAAAAGCTGTCTTCTGATCTCTACAGGTATGTCATTGCACATCATGAGTCAACACAAGCGCACGCGCACGCACACATCTTTTTTTTTTTTTTTTAATTTGTGGAAAGAAAATTAATATGGCTCAGCAGTTAAGAGCATGGGCTGTTGTAGCAGGAATCTTAACAGGTCTTATTAATAAAAACAAACCCGAAGCCAGATATTGGGGTGAATGCTGAAAGATCAGAGAAGCAGAACAAGCTACAACTTCCTCAACTCGCCAATTGCTCAGCTGATCCTGTTTCCTCAGACTGGAAGCCTCTGAGTCCTTATATACAAAATGGATCTCAGCTGAACTGTGCTGCTCAAAAAGCCTGAAAGTTTAACCAGGCTAGTTCCTGGTCCTCATGCCTTATATATCTTTCTGCTTCCAGCCATCCTTCCTGGGATTAAAGGTGTGAGTCACCATGCCTGGCTGTTTCCAGTGTGACCTTGAACTCACAGAGATCCAGAGGATCTCTGCCTCTGGAATGCTAGGATTAAAGGCGTGTGCTACCACTGCCTAACCTCTATGTTTACTATTGTAGCTGTCCTGTCTCTGACCCCAGATAAGTTCATTAGAGTGCACAGTATTTTGGGAACACAACACCACCACAGGCTGTTTTTCCAGAGGACCCAGGACTGAAGCCCTCATTCCAACAATTAACCAAGACCAAGACCTCGGGGCCAGAGGGATAGCTCAGTGATTAAGAACACCGACTTGTCTTCCAGAGGACCTGGGTTTAGTTCCCAGCACCCACATGGGAGCTCACACTGTCGGTAATCTAGTTCCGGGGTCATTCAACACCCTTACACAGACACATATACAGTCAAACACCAATGCAAATACATAAATAACAAAACAAAACAACAACAAAAACCAAGTCCATGGGCAGGGGTGCACACCTTCAATCTCAGCACTCAGGGGGTGGAGGCAGGTGGATCTCTGAGTTTGAGGCCAGCCTGGTCTACAGAGTGAGTTCCAGGACAGTCAGGGATACATAGAGAAACTATTTCTGGAAAAAATAAATAAATAAAAACCAAGTCCTCTTTGATAGGCTGGAGATGCAGCCCAGGGTGGAATACATGCCTGGTACTGAGAGACTCGGATTAAGTTCTCAGAACAGACATGGAACAAAGGAACAACACGATGCACTTTTCATTCACCTTGCTAGGCACTGGCCTTACTCTCTGCTTTCCCTACAAACTGAAGGACTTCATATAACCAGGGTCAAGTTAAAATCAAAGGACATGACCTCACATACACACAGCAGATTCCTACCTGGAATGTTACGCATCCAACAGGAAGATACTTCCGGTCCTCCAGCATGCTCAGGTATTCAGCAACAAGTGCTGCTGAGTGGACCAGGCACTGAGCAGCTTCGGCATGATTACTTCGTTCTGAGTGTTTGCCAGCCATGTTCTGCAACCAGGTCAGTCGCAGGTCTGGGGAGGTCTGGTAGCCCTTGGCAATTCTAATCAGAACAGAAAGGCTTCTCAGTCACCAGCTTCCCAGACTAGGTAGGAGTTCAGAAAGCTGCTCAGAGTTTACCAGACAAGTTCCCGCTACTGCATCAGCCTGCTACAACAAGCATTTAAGTGGCTGGCAAATGTCAGGGTGTATGGATAAAGAAATCACTGTGGTATCATTTTGGGTTGAGGTAAAGAGACACGCCACATTGAAACTTGGCTGCTCAGAAAACTATCAAATTTAAATAAGACAATATAAAATAAGATACATATTTTACATAATATATAAGGAAAATTAGAAAAATATAAGGTAGTTTCATCACATCATCTTTATTTGAAAAGAATAACTTTGTGTGTGTGTTTGTCTTATGACAGGCAAAACTGAAAAAGAGGGCCACATTGAAAGGAAAATCCCAGTTTTGCTGCTGTGTTTATCAAGATACAATGGGAATAACAAGTTTCTCAAAATCTGTACCTATAAACATTACCTTTAAATCTAACCATAATTTGAAATTATGACAATTCATATTATGTTAAAAATTCACATAGTTTTCTGAAAAGATCATTTTTTTCACACTCAAAATGTGAGTTTGGGGATTTTCTAAGAAGTTCAAGATCTAGGATGCCGAATTTATTTTAAAAAATTATTTCTTTTTTTGACAAGCACTCTATTTCTGAGGCTCTACCATTGATCCTCTGCACTGCAAAAAAACAATGTGTAAGCAAACTGAAGTTAGCTTTGTCACGAGCTGCTGTGGACCACAAAGCAGGACAGCAGCTAGCAACTGACAATTCAGATGTCGACCCAAGATGGATAGTTCTCTGATGGAGGAGAACCCTGGTCAAGCAAGGCTTATGAGACCACCAACTCTGGAAACTGTTGTTCTTGTCCATAATTTCACATGTGCAGAAACAGTTGTGGTATCTCCCCAATAACTGCACTGTAATGTGTAATCTCATGTGATGTGTATATGTAATCTCATGAATACATCTCAATCTTATGGGCACATATATCTGTGGATGGTCAGGAAGATGATTTCTCATTAAACTGTGTAATTTTTTTTTTCTTGTTTGTTTTTTTGAGACAGGGTTTCTCTGTAGCTTTGGAGTCTGTCCTGGACTAGCTCTGTAGACCAGGCTGGCCTCGAACTCACAGAGATCAACCTGCCTTTGCCTCCCAAATGCTAGGATTACAGGCATGCGCCACCACCGCCCAGCCTAAACTGTATCATTTTGATACATAGAATATATACTAGGATATGCTTCATAACTAGATCTATTATTACATGAGGACTATAAGATACTTAGGCCCTGTTTTTTATTACTGGTTCAGACTGGTGTAAAAAAGGCAGCAGTTTCTTCTCAGTTCTAAGATAGCCACATTCTGTTGGCTGATTTTGGGCCTCAGAACAAATTCAAACTAGACCGACTATCTCTGTAAATGGATCATGGGTTAAAACTTTACAGATATGCACAACGACAGAATTGCAAATGTCTAACCAAGGTTGTTAAACACAAAGCAACCTAAAATACTATGCTAGTTTCTCTAGCCAGGCCTGGCTGATAATGGAAACCAGTGGCCACTCCCTACTAAATTCCTTAGCAATTAACACTCTGCACAAATCTGTAACCTAAGTTTATAATATAAAACTCAAGAATAACAAGAATAACAATCAAGTCCAGAGAGAAATAGCTTTATGTCCAGCTAAACAAAGGGTTATAAGTTCCCTTCCTTGTGATCTGGGGTTACATACAGGATAAGAGAATATATTTTTAGGTTTGGGACGCTTTCAATGACACTGCCTGGGAAAATGCTGAGCACCATGTCCCCGCCCATTCGCTGCCATGGTAAATGGTTCTTCCCCTTATCATTTACTCAAGGAATGTGCTATGACCTTCAGATGTAGTGTTTGTAATCCGTCCTTTTATTGCCAGAAACCTTTTGTTAAATATGTATATAGCTGTGTAGAATGAAGGAGAACTAGAAAGAAATAGAACTTAGGAAGAATTAGAGCTATAGCAGAGGAAAAAAGAGAACTAGAACAAAAAGATCCAGACCTGGAAAATTAGAAACAATTAGAGCTGGAGATTAAAAGAGAGAATAAGAGAAGAAAAATAAAGAGCATGACCCTCAGATCATGAGTGAGTCTTTCCCCCTTGAGATAGATAGAAACTTATTCCTAAAGACCCTCAGATAAAAAAGTTTCCTAAAGCCCCTCTGCTGTGAAGGCATTCTTTTCTGCAACCCTGGATGTAGCCTTGAGAGCTGGTCTCGCAGACTACATTAAGTTTTTAACTTTTACTTATGCGTATGGGTGTTTTGTCTTCATGTATGTCTACACACTGCATACCACGTACCTGGTGCTGATGGAGACCAGAGAGTGAAGGAGCCTTTGGGACTGCAGCTGTAGATGGTTGTGAACTGCCACGTGGGTGCTGGACACTGGACCTGTGTCCTCTGGAAGAGCAGTAAGTGCTCTCAACTGTTGAACCATCTCTCCAGTCCAAACAAAACAGTTCAAAAGCAGTGACAGAAAATACGAAAAAGTAGCCTCAAAAAAGAACAGTCTCTGGCCTCTGCAGACACCAGGCATACACGTGGTGCACAGACATACATGCAGGCAAAATATTCACACACATAAATGAAAAGTAAAATTGCATTTTGACCTTTTAATTTATACTGGAAAGTCACTTCAATACTTTTTGCATATTTCTTCTCATTGAATGCTACTCAGGTGACTTAGCAATCCCATAAGGCAAAGAGTGAATGAATGACATGAAGGCTACCTGTACATGAGATCAATCAGCATTTCGGGATCCTCCTGGTGTTCCTTCATTTTAACAGTGTCAGAAAGGATCATATGGAGGTTGAAAACCAGATCTTGGACCTGTAGTAGAGAATTATACAAAAATTTTCTTTGTCATGCATTCCTGATAATTAAATGAGTTTGTCAGCTACTTCAGAGCTTCTAGAACTTGGAAAACAAGTTATAGCAAGTGTATGGGTGTGGAAGGGAGGGCATGAACTCTCTGGATTCCTCGTAGACTAGACTTTCCCACTGCAGGTGGTGCTGTGAGCAGGTATCAGGTGCAGCACAATGAGGGCTGCAAGAGCACTCGGAAAACCGTCTCTCACCACGCCACAAGGCAGCTTGACAAGCTAGTTTACTAACGGCAGATTACTGTTTGACTAGTAGGCAGGAATGTTTCATCACAAAGCACTGTCTGCTCTCCTAAGCCTACTGTTCTGTTACAAATGGACAGAACTAAACAGCAATCGTATTAACTGTTTTAAAAATAAAGGGCTGTGGAGATGGTTCAGTTGGAACAGCACTCACCCCACAAGCATGAGGACTTGAGTTTGTCCTCAGCACCCACAAGCCAGGTGTGATGACTGGCATTTGCATATAGTTCCAGCCCACAGGGAGGCAAAGACAGGAGGATCCTTGTGCCTCACTGGTCAGTCATCCCATCCAAACTGGCAAGCTCCAGGTTCAGTGAGCGAAGGTAGGAAATGGCCCAAGGAACATCATCTGATCTTGACCTCTAGGCCTTCACATGTATGAACTCATAACTACATGCAGACACAGAACACACACGCACGCACGCACGCACGCATGCACACAACAGCTTTATGAAACAATCTTCTTTGGGTTACACGTTGAAAGAAATATGTCCAAACCTTTAGTTAAAAATCACTATTTAGCCAGGCGGTGGTGGCTCATGCCTTTAATCCCAGCACTTGGGAGGCAGAGGCAGGTGGATCTCTCTGAGTTCGCGGCCAGCCTGGTCTACAGAGTGGGTCCAGGACAGGCACTAAAACTACACAGAGAAACCCTGTCTTGAAAAACAACAACATCATCATCAACAACAAAACTCACTATTAAGCAATCTGGAAAGTTCCTATTTGGTAATTTTATTGCAATTAAAATAATTAAGACAGTAGCATTTCTCACCTGATCAGGAAATGTTGTGTCCCTCAATTCTAGATCTTCTTCAGCATATGTCAAAATAGTTTTTAGAGAGCGTCTTAAGAATTCTTCATTAAAATTCTGAGATGTACCCACCAAAGAGGATAATGACATTGTTACTTGCATTTTTACTCTGGCAAAGTTCTGTGAAAGGGAAATTGTCAATATATTATATATTTGATGAACCAAAAAAAAAAATTCTGAGGGAAAGATATTTTTTATTTATTTATTTATTTATTATGTACACAGAAGGGGGCACCAGATCTCATTACAGATGGTTGTGAGACACCATGTAGTTGCTGGGAATTGAACTCAGGACCTTTGGAAGAATAGTCGGTGCTCTTAACCTCTGAGCTATCTCTCCAGCCCCTGGGAAAGATATTTTAAAGTAATGAAATACACGCATTAAAACCTGATTTTAAAAAAGACATAACAAACGCCCAGGTAACTAGGCAGATTCTCTCCTACAGCCTTCCTCCCTCACCCTGTTCCTTTGTCTCACCCACTATCACGCAGAGATGGTCTGTCTCTCTTGGGAACCTTCTGGCCTTGCTGGCCCAGGACTCAGGTACATGATTTCACTCTCCTTCCCACCCTGCAGTTGGTAGCAGACCACCTGCTGTGGCCTTTCCTTCCTGCCTGCCTCACTCCAGGGAACCAAGCAGACTGTCTCCCACAGCTTTCCTTCTCACCCCCTCCCTTTGGCTCTGCCACCAGCACTAGAGACACTCTTCCCAGAAACCACTGGTGGCCAGGAAACCATCTCCTCTAGGGAATCAAATTGCTGTGGCAGACCTGCTTTCCTCCCTCCTATGGACTTCCTCAGTGCCCCCACCAATCTAGTCCACCTAGAAACAAGTTCTACTTGGGCACCCCAGTGATCGGTCATACATGAGGTACTTGGAAGCACCCTCTACCAGGCAACACACAGGCATCACTTGCTCCTTAGATCCAGAGGGCAACAGAAACCGACAACAGACAATTCACCCAACAAAGGAAAGACCAGATATCAACACCTAGAATTACAGTAATCCCTCACCCAGATGTCTAGATGCCAGAGTAAAAACACAATCGATAACAGCCAGGACAACATGTCTCCACTTAGAGCCCAGGAACCCTACCACAGCAGGTCCTGGGTATTCCAACAGAGCTGAAGCACAGGACAGAGACTTAGCTATTATGAATATAATCAAGGACTTAAAGAGGCCATGAATCCACTAATGAAAGCTATGCAAATACAAACAGTGGAGTAAAAGGAAGAAAACAGTTCAAGACATGAAAGAAGAAATGGAATCCATTAAAAAAAAACAAAAACAAAAAACAAAAAAACCTAAATTGAGGTAAAATTAGAAATGAAAACTTTAGGAACTCGAACAGGAGAGTCAGAGGCAAGCCTCATCAACAGAACACAAGTATATGTTCTAACACTAATTCATGTTCCGACCACCATAACCACAGTCATAGTGAGACCTGGAGTATTTACCTCTAGCTTACTTCACTAGGCCCACACTACCATGAAAGCATAGTCAGTGAACTGCAGATGCTTCCACGGTGGTATTTTTAAGAGTTTACATTTCATCTTTTTTTTTTTTTTACAGTATACTCATCGCCTCTCCATTGTTCCCTATTATGAAATTACCCTTAAAAGCAGTCGTCAAATCCAAGTCTTTTTATGACAGTTTTCTACTTCATACTTCTGTCTATCTACAGTACTGGTCACTTTCTCCATGGAATCTCTTGCTTTACAAACTTGAGTGGCACTACTCTAGAGATGTCCCAGGCTTTGTGTTCTGTAGAGTTAGGGACGGTTTAGGGCCTCAGCACAGGAGTGTAAGTGCTCCCACACAGAGCTACTTTCCCAGCTCATCTTCTTCCTTTTCTATTTCTTTTCTGTTCTCTTTATTAGTCTGTTACCTATTTTAAATACAAATTGTGAAGGTTATTTTTAACTTGATAAACTCCAGAATCACACAGGAGATAAGCCTTCTGGCATATCTGTGAAGGATTGTCTTGATTAATCTTAGCTTTTAACAATGTTTGCAAGGGATTCTCTTGATTACATTGATGTGGGAAGACTCGTTTTAATTGTAGGTTAGTTTGTTCTCTGGGCAGAGGACCTGAACTACACAAACAGAAAAAAGAGAACAGAGCACTGGTCTGCATTGATCCCTGTCTGTTTCCTGACTGGTGATGTGAAGTGGTCAGCTACTTCACGCCCCTCATGCCTTGACCTCCCTGACATGATGAATTACACCTTGAACTAGGAGTAAAAACAACCTGTTCTCCTTCATGTGCTTCTGCCAGGGTTTTTACCACACAACAGGAAAAGAAACTAAAACACCAATGTTCTCTATTCTGTCAAAAATTGCTTCACTCTTGACAAGCACTAAGTAACTGTCTTTCCTTCAACTAACATTTATGCTGGATAGCATTCAGTTTATCTTCCCCTGGGGAGCTCAAGACCATTCTACTTTACTAAACAGTTCCATCTGGGTGGTGCATGGATACAAGTCAGGATAGCCAATGTACCTTGTTTCTCATTGACTTCCTCAAACCCAAAATCTAGAGGTCAGCTCCTGCTCCTGCTCTTCCTCTTCATAGAATAAACCTAATCCAGTCCCTGCTGCCTTCTAATCCATCTGTTTTTATTCCTAAAACCACTACAACTGTCCATAGCCTTACCATTCTGCCCGGGAGTCCATCTTTTGTGTAGTACTAGGATGCTAAATGCACATCACTCATTTCTTTGTAATATGCCAGTGGCTCCCACAGTGTGAGCAATACAATTCAAGTATTCAAGGTAGTAAATATATTACATTACGTGGTGGGAACTGAAATGATGGCAGTGACCAACAAAGTAACCATCACTGACAGTTTTAAATTATCAATTTCTATTTAGAGGTACTATCTAATACTAATCTTTAAATTATTTTTTTATTTCCCTGAGTAGAAAAAAAAAGCATTTCCCAGAACAACAGAAAATGCTATCAAGAATATTTATCAAGAAATTCCACATGTAGTCAAATTTTAGGGACTTTAAAACACTGAATACAATCTATAAAGTAACTAGAATCTTTTGTTCTAGGTTATGAGAACCTGGCACCTAATAAAAATGGTGCAGAGTGAGTTTGTATTACCAAACAAACACCACATGCATGCATGCACCCATGCATATATACACTTTTGTAAGACATCCACAGGAGAGGAAATAAAGACATTCTAAGTTCTTAACACCTGTCTGTTAAAGCTGTCTTTCATTATGAACCCAGACAATTTTCTCTCACAGCAGAACACTTACATTCCCAATCTCAAAGTTCTGCCTCATGAGGAGGTAAAGGGAGGCACTAGCATGTGACCGGATGGCACTGATGCTGCTACTGCAATGTCGGAGAAGCCGGAGGCATAAATCAGCACATTGCTCTGTCTCTTCCTCAAACAGGAGCTCAGGAAACTGTACAAAGCAGAGATATGTTAACACAGCCTGACTTGGAAATCTGGTAGGTTAGCCTAGCCTAGAAATTAAAAAGAATAGTTAAGAGACAATTTTAGTTAAGGTCAACAGCGCATACCACAGTCAGACAGCGACAGGTTAAAATCCTGGTGATATCACTTTGTTGAGGTAGTGGTGTGACCCTGGGAAGGTTTCTCAGTCAGGTATTATGAAAACAGTATGAACATGTGAAATAAATACAAATGCACATATCTGGGGGTGGGGGCAAACAGCAAATAAACCTCTGAGGCAGCGGAACACAGAGCTATCTTTACACAGTAAAGGGTATGTAAAATACATTGAATTCTTAATAAATGAGCTGAAAAGAAAGATACATGGGCAGGGCCTAGAGCTCACTGAAAGAGCTCTTGTATCCCATGCACAAGAACCCAGGCTCAATTTCCAGTACACAAAACCCAGACAGAACAATATATCCAGTCAGTTACTGATTTCAGGCTCTTCTCAAAACAAGATTTTAAGATTTTAAGACAAGAAACTGATTACCAATAATTCCTATCAATACAAGTTCTGAAGAAAGAAGCAAGGGTATCAAGTGTTGAAAACTGACTTATAAGGTACTGAGCAGCGAGTGTGGTAATGACCTTGGGCAGTGTTAAAGAAGAAAGTGAAGGGACACAGAGCACAGGTGAAGAATGGCCCACCTTGGAGACCAGGGCCCTCTGCGTGGCAAAGCAGTGCTGCAGGTACACTGCGCTCTGGTTGCAGGCCATGCTCTGCAGCAGCACTTTCAGCACCCCGCCCAGAACGCTCTCTTTGGATTCTGTCACAGAAACGGTCTGCAATTTAAAGATGAACACATTAACCAGACATGGACTTATAACGTGGCCAGGTAAGTAAAATACATATGAAAATTCAAACATTTACAAGGATCGGAAATGGTAAAAGCCAGGAGGACTTCCAGAGAAGACGCTCAACAGTACTGGATGGAAGAAAAGAAGGAGTAAGAAGGCCAGAGAGACTTTAGGTTGGGTGTCAGAGAGGGGAACCACAGACAGAATGGCAGGAAACCAGGAAGCACATTCTAGAAAAATTCATAAAAACACTTGGATATCTGACTTGAGGAGGGCCATTCAGAAGATAAAGCTGAAAAGCTAGAGTGGGTGCCCATGGCAGATAACACTGGTTTCATATCAAAAATCACTTTCTTTTCTTCTTCCTTTAAGAACTAGAACTCTGACTTTTGTCTGGAGACTTGGAATTAAGCTCAAAATAAACGTAAACTAAAGAGAAGCTGCCTCCATGAGACCTGCTTAGAAATTTAAGTGTTCTTTTACCCAATAAGATGCAGAGTGGTGAGGAGTGAAGCCTAAGCAAGCACCTTGCACAATCAAACTCTCTTGGAAATACTATTTCTCTTCATACTATTTCTCTTAGTAGTTTACACCTAGTCCAACTAACAGAGCATCAAAACTAAAAAGCCCCAGAATTTCCCATTTTTGTCATTAAGCAATCAAGAAATACAGACTTTAAAAAACTATTTATTATTTATTTGTGCATATTGTGTGTCTGTCTGCACAGTGCAGGTGTATGTATACACAGGCCAGAAGAGGGTGCTGCATCTTCTACCTGACTATTCTCTCTGAACTTTGGGCTTGACCTTCCTGGCTAGGTGAAACGCTAGCAAGCCTCGGAGATCCTCCTGTCTCCACGGCCTTTGGAACTGGGGTCACAAGTATGCGCTAGACGCAGGCCTGTGATGTCAGTGTGTGGTCTGCAGTCTTTGTGATCACACACAAGTGCTCTTACCGCTGAGCCATCTCTTTAGGCCCAAGAAATACTGAAGATTTTATGTTTTAAAATTTTTAGTCAAAAAAATTTTTTTCAGTCAGGATAATGGCCAGTAAAAGAAAAATAATCTCCAGGAAATGAAAAGAACAGACTACAAATAGAATACAGAACATTATCAAGTAGGTGGCCAGCACAACACCACTGAACTAAGACCGTGCCAAAGTGATGGGAGCAGAGAGAGAAGACGTAGTCACTAAAACAACTGAGGTGTCTTGGTAATGGGTTCCCATCCTGCTTCGACTGACTTCCTGTGTGATCATGGGACACTGCTTAACCATTTCTGTGGCTAACTACTGTTATCTACAAGATGGGGATAATGATAACTTCAACTCCCTGTTTCTTACAAAGATCAAGTGAGTTAGTACTTGTGAAGGACTTAGGATAATGCTTGAAAACTTTATAAATGGCTCCTGTTACTAAGAGGGTAATACTGTCTAGAAAGCTCCTGTTAAGGTAGTTCACATCTATGTAAAATTACCAAATAAGGTAATTATACATTAAAAACTGAAACCACTGCTTAATATATAGAAGATACAGAATAAATCTAGCATAGTTTTATGTTGTACGTTAAATGTATTCCATCGGGACACCCCAATACAAATACACAGTGGTTATTGAAACACAAGACCAGGCCTTAAACAGGACAGAGAAGTAGATTTTGTAAGTCCTCTCAAATGAACATTTGAAAACCGTGGGAAGAAACAGAATTGACAGTGAAGAGAGTCACTGACGACTCAGAACCTCCTGTCTGTCAACGACTACTCCCCGAGCATCCTTGCACTGCTCACACTGATTTTCTTCTCCATTTCCCAGTCTGGGCTCCAGCACCTCTTGTCTGTCCTTACCTGAACGACAATCTCTAATGTGTCTAAGATGATGAGGTTCGCTTCAGTGGCCAGGTTTCCATCAATCAGGGCTTCATGCTCTATCTCTGCTCTTGACCTAATATAAGAAATTTTACTTGAATCACAGATGAAGGTCCTTATCATTTACTTATATTTCAAAAAGCCAAAAGTGAAGTGACTTAAAGATTCATTAAAACAAAAACCTTGAAACTATTAACATTTGCTTGAAAAAAAAATAAAAAAGGAAGAAAAAGGCAATAATTCACATATTAAAATGTTTTGTTTCCCTACATCTTGTTGACTGTGTAGTAGTAACACACCTCTCTACTCTCTCCCTCTCTCTGACAGGTTCTCACTGTATAGCCCTGACTGGCCTGGAACTTGTTATGTAGACCAGGCTGGCCTCAAATTCAGAGATTCGCTGCCTCCTCTGCCTCCCTAGTGCCACCATGCCCAGCAATCTATACACCTGTCCCCAACAAAGGCACACAGTGCCACTAAAGGCACACATGTTTGCTCTGCCGTTCAGGTGTGGAACAAACATTCTCTGTACAGCCATCAGCAGAGACACTAGGTGGTGCAATATCTACTGCATTTACCACTGTGGTATGCAAAGCAACATTCAAAAGTTGAGTACTCATCTTTGATTCCAAACATTTTCAATGTATCTAATTACATGAAAAGTGCTTGATTTTTCTAAGATTTTATCTAATTTCCTCTTAGCTATTTATACAAATATTCTCAGAAGGTAATTTAACTTTATCTCTTTGTAGCCTTGGCTGTCCTGGAGCTCCCTTTGTAGACCAGGATGGCCTCGAACTCACAGAGATCCTTCTACTTTTGCCTCCCAAGTGCTAGGCTTAAAGGTATGTACCACAACTAGTAATTTAAGTCTGAAGCAAGATGGGATGGAATCATACATTAGAAATAAAACTTAAAAAAAACTTGTATGAGGCAATAATGTCAACAAACCTGATTATAATCATTACACAATTGTATATACATTTCAAAACTTACATTGTATAGTGTAAATAGTGCTAATTATAACTCAATAAAGAGAGGAAAAATGAACAAAACAAAACAATTTGATGCTGAAATCAGTTGCCAAATGCCTTTTCCATAGAAAATTAATTGGATATAGGTTTGCTTTATTTATTTATTTAATTATTATTTTTAAAGCTTTACTTATTTATTATATATACAGTATTCTGCTTGAATGCATGTCTGCAAGCCAGAAGAGGGCACCAGATCTCATTACAGATGGTTGTAAGCCACCATGTGGTCTCTGGGACTTGAACTCAGGACCTCTGGAAGAACAGCTAGTGCTCTTAACCCCTGAGCCATCTCCCCAGCCAGCTTTATTTATTTATAAATAAGTCTTTAAATATGCAATGTATTTTACTATAACATATAAACTTATTTTTTAAATAGTTTTAAATCTAAAAATTAAACATAAATATTTATCTTCTAAAATATATGCCTAATAAAAATAAAAAGCTAAAATGAATCATTTTCTTTTTCTGTTTAAAATCTAGGCAGCCCCTTAGAACAGATTAGAAGGCTGTATTACTTATCAAGCTTCTCTGTGTTCTGACGCCAGTGGGTCATGTCCTTTCTCCATCGCAGGTTTTCTTGGCTCCCAAAGGCACTTCCAGATGGGCTCCTCTCTGTCAAACCAATTTTACAATGGCATTTCATGTGGAAGACATGCACACATATTGGAAAACATACAAGAAATAGTACATACCTTTGACTTTATAAAGTTATTCTCTTAGTACAAGTGGAAGAAATGGACGGTGGAGATTTTCAAAGGAGAAAACATTTTCTACACAGGATGTTTCTTGGGGGTAAAAACCCATCCTTTTACACAAGCAAAGAATGGACCTAACATGGGCTTTATCAGAAGGCTTAATGGAATGGCCTCACTTCCTTGAGGGACTGGGATGTGTTTAGTCATTCTATCCCCCTGCTCTCCTGTGGGCATGGCTAGTCTGAACAGCCTCACCACACAGGTTCCTAAGCGAGGACTCGAACAATGGTTCCTGAGACTTTTATCTGATGGGTTTGCTCATAAACTTCCACTGGGTAAGTAATCACTCACCACCTCATCAGAAAGCCTTCTCCCATCCTCCAAGATGTCTTTGCCTAAGTATTTGCTTTGCTTTTGTTCATAACATTGATTATTAATTTTTAATGAGACAGGGCTACTCTGTAGCCCAAGCTAGCCTATAATGCACTATATAACTAAAACTGGTCATGAATTTAATGCAATCCTCCTGCCTCAGCCTCTTAAGTGCTGGGATTACAGATGTGAACCACCATACTGGCCTCCATTGCATTTATTCATATAAGAACATGTTACTTGACAAAAGTGATGTCCATTTTGTTCAGCATTTAATAATGAAGTATCTGGAATATACTGAGTGCACAGTGAGTTTGTGTCCATAACAAAACATGGCAGAGGCTGAGAAGATGGCTTCATGATTAAAGTGTCTGCAGTGCAAGCAAGAGAACAGAGATTCAGAGTCCCAGAGCCCAGACACATGCTGAGCAGACGTAGCAGTCTGCTTGTAATTTTAGCCTTAGGAGCCAGAGACAGGGACCCCTTGGAGCAAGTTGGCTAGCAAGATGGTCATATCGGAGCAATTTGGGTTAACTAAAAGACCTTGCCTTAAAGAAAAAGGAGGAATGATTGAAGGAGTCCTCACACCAACCTTAGGCTCCACATAAGCATGCACATGTATGTGCACACACAACCTACACACACGCATATATCCAAACATGCATATAGAGATACAACACACACATGAAAAGATTAAAGATTTTCTGTGTGTGTGTGTGTGTGTGTGTGTGTGTGTGTGTGTGTGTGTACACATGCAGGAGAGAAAGCAGGGGAGAAGACCCCACAGAAGCCAGAAGAGGGGATTAGATTTTCTGGAGGTGAGGTTGTACAGAAGGCTGTGAGCTGCCTGACATAAGAGCTGGGAACCCAAACTTGTGTCCTTCCTAAGCACAGTACACAGTTACTTCCTGGTTCTCTAGGAAAGGGCGGGCTTGTTCCCGAGGACTTTAGGTTTGAAGGCAGACTGGATGGCACAGTGAGTCTTTTATCCTGCGTGAGAAAGCACTGAGACTGGTGGTCAATACACAAGCACATGATGGAATCGGACTTCAAGCTTTCAAAAGGGAAATGAAGACTCCACATTTGAAAACAACGAGACTGAGGATTGTTTGAGAGGACAGAAGAACAATTCAGAGTTCACAAAGGAATTTAAAAAGTACTAAGAAACAGAGATCGTTTTATATAATGACAGACACATCTCTATGCTTTCCTATTGTTTTTCTTTCCTTCCTTTCTAAGGTTTTTAATTTGAATTATTTTCTAGAATTATTATTATTATTGTTGTTGTTATTATTAATTATGTGTCTGTGTACTCGAGGGCAGGTGTCTCAGACCTCTATGTGCTAAATGGCTAATAGCTAGGCAGTAGCGGCAGGTGGGACTTGTGGACAAAAGGAGAGTGCAGGGAGGAAGAAGTGAATCACCAGTGAGACAGAGAAAGCAGGAAATGAACATGCCATGCTAAAAAACAGGTACTGCCATGTGGCAGAGCATAGATAAGCAATAGGGGTTGATTTAAGTTGTGAGAGCTAGTGAGTAACAAGCCTAAGCTATTAGCCACCCTGCCTACACGACTTCTTGCCTACCTCCATGCTAGGACTGTCTGGTTTGAGCTCTGTTATTTCCTTCCCAGACTGACTGGGTCTTACTCATCATTAAATTCTAAACACATACAGTATATAAAATCTACTTAAATAAATGATTTATGCTAATGGAATGTCAAAAAATTCTAATTGTGCTGGTGGTGTGGTGCAATGCCTTTAATCCCAGCACTGAGGAGGCAGAGGCAGGTGGATCTCTGAGTTTGAGGCCAGCCTGAGCTACAGAGTGAGTTCTAGAACAGCCAGGACTACACAGAGAAACCCTGTCTTGAAAAACCAAAAGAAAAAAAGACAATTCTAATTAACAATTATTATTCATAGGCCAGATATGGTAGCACACACCTGTAATCCCAATACTGAAAAGTGAGGCAGGGGGATTACCAACAGTTTAAGGTTAGATTGTTCTACAAAATCATTTTGAGGCCACCTAGGGTTAGACCACAAGACCAGACTCTATCTCAAAATAAACAACTATGTAAAGGAAAAAATAAAATCCATTCACAGATTCATTTTTTAACTCATCAAATACATACTAGGCATTTAGTATGTATTCTTTACACAGATGACTAAGCCATGTCTCTGACATTACAGAACTTTTATCAATATTAGTATTTATGTCATTTTAGATTTACAAATGTTCACATATATTATCATCACAAAGATGATAAGATCAGGTAGTTATACTACTTTCTAAATCCTAAAAACAATTACAAAGAGGTGAAGAAAAGGAAGCTGGGAGATGAAGTATCATGACCAAGGTGACATGGTTAATGGTGGCCAACCTAGGATTAGAAATAGACCTCCATGGGGAATAAACTATTTTTTTCTACCTCACATGTGAGTCTGTGGGCAACATTTTTGTATTTGATACACAATGGATTTATTTACAGCGCAAAATAGAACATTTAACAGTAAAGGGCATGATATACAGAATGAATCCCAGACTGGGTGATGACGTTCTGTTGTGGGCTTACCCACTAAGAAGTGTGCTACTCTCAAAGATGTCGATAATGGAGGATGTGTCTGTACAGAGGATACACATAAATCTCTGTCTTTTGTGCTCAATTTTGTCCTGAATCTGATGTTTATTTTGAAAAGGAGTGGGAAGGAATGCTACTGATACACAAGGACAGCGGGCAAAACGGAACCATCCCCAGCAAACTAGGACACACGCTTATCATTTGCATTAGAATTTCAACCAGCACCTTCAGAGAAGCAATTACCACGCTGATTCAGTTACGGTCGAAGTGTTTCTGAAAGCCACTGGGGACGGGTAGCAGCGGTAACAACAGAACATGATTCTTGGAAGTGACCAAGTTGCTCTCACCAAGAGAAGCTGCACCTACCGAGCTGCCCTCGGCTCCGCCGCACCATTTCCTGCCTGGCACCGATGCTCCCCAGAATGGCTTCTTCAAGCTTGGCTCTCATGTCTTTTGATTTCTTAAAGGTCAAACTATTCATTCTTTCAAATACCTTTTTCCCCTAAAATGTAAACATCAGAAGAGGCACTGAGGACATTTCCTTCTTCCTTTCCACATTAGTTTACCTCCTCGTAAGTTTCAATGGTCTTCTGGCTACTTACTTTGTACTCAAAGCAAGACACACACAGATAGAGGAGATCCAACAGCCGGTTCAGCTGTAGGACAGAGAGGTCTGTAAACCACTTCTGCAGAACTGTTTCATCTGCGTTCTTGAGAACCCAGAGCAGACAGATCAAAAGGCTCCGGCTCGATTCTGCTGAAAAGCTGGTATGTTGCCTGCCACTCTGAAAATGAAGAACAGTAGCATGTGACCCACTGACCAGTGATCATTTGGTTTTCAGTTGACACACATCTGTAACTCCAGTATTTGGGAGACTCAGGTAGAAGGGCGCCAAGTTTGAGGGAGTTTGAGCTACCTAACAAGCTTCAGGCAAGCCTGGTTATACACCAAGAGTCTGTCTAAAAATCATATGAACAAATAAATAAATATTGTAAAATAGAATTTTCTTAAAAATAAACTACTCTAAAGGAACCATTTGATTTAGAGAACACATGGGAAAGCAGCCATATAGAACCCTAAAATCTGAAGTTTAATGAAGTAGTAGATATCTGTTTTATTTTGGCAGAACTGCCAGCAGAGAACAGTACATGTTAAGAAAGAGTATGAAGAGAAAACAGAGTTTCTACCACTGAAACCCAAAAAACCTATCAGAGGCCATCAGAGGTGGGGAGACAAATGAGCAAAGCAACTGACTCAGAGTAAGGTGTATAAAACTGCATAAAAACTAGTAACAAATTAATGCTTATAAGGTTCAGAGGACCACTGTTTCTTACAAAGAATCACTGACATAAAGGGGAGAAACTTAAGCACACTCTGGTGGTTTAATGAAAATGCTCCCCCAAAGTCACAGGCACATAAACACTTGGTGCTCATTTGGTAGAACTGTTTGCGGATGTTTATGTGGTGTAGCTAGCCCTGCTGGAGGAAATATGTCACTGGGGGAGGGCTTTGAGGGTAAAAGCTTGAGCCGTTTCCAGTTTGCTCTCTCTGCTTTGTGCTCATGGTTGAGGGGAGCTCTCCCTGTGTCTGCTGCTATGCTTCTGCTTGCTGTCATGGACGGCTATCCCACTGGAGCTTTAGTTAAAAATTAACGCCTTCTTTCTTAAATTGCCTTTGGTCATATGTTTTATCAGAGCAACAGAAAAATAACTAATATACATACAGTAGAAAAAGGGTATTTTTATTTGTGGCATATGAGGTTGAAAGGTATCTTCAAAGTGTGATCTATATCAGGACATAGCAATGAACTGTAAATGAAAAATGAAGCATATGGACGTATTTATAGCACCGCTGACTAGGGGTCTATCTGGTTTAGTCACTGCACTAAGCCCTTCACACACACTATTTTAGTCCTCCCCAAATATTACAAAGTACGCCGTCTCACCTCAACTTCGCAGTTAAGAGTAGTGAACAATGATGAAAGTAAACTTTGAAGTATGCCAAGCACCATGCTAATAAGTTTACTGAACTTTCGCAGCAACCTTGCAAGATGATATCAACTATTAGTTTTCTTAGAAGGTGAGATTTTAGTTCTGGCTAACCAGATCCCATGGCCCATGCTTCTTATTGAGTAGTTACTCGAAAATTTACTAAAAGCAAAAGAAAGCAATTAGGGAGGAAAGACTGGGGAAAGCTGAACACACTTGACTGCTAAGGTCATGATTCTACTTCTCTACAGTCTTCCTTCTATCTGGCTGAAAACGATGGTAGCAACTAGCACAAATACTTACTCAGTCCCAGGCAATGCACTGAACGCTGCATGCATATGTGGTGGTACTGTGTTCCCCAAAATACTGTGCACCCTAATAAACTTATCTGGGGCCAGAGAACAGAGAGCCACTAGATACAGAGGCCAGAAAATGGTGGCACTCATGCCTTTAATCCTAGCATTCCAGAGACAGAAATCCCTCTGGATCTCTGTGAGTTCAAGGCCACATTGGAAACAGCCAGCCATGGTGACTCAGGCCTTTAATCCCCAGAAGTGAGCCTTTAATCCCAGGGAGTGATGGTAAAAACAGAAAGATATATAAGGCGTGAAAACCAGAAACTAGAAGAATTTGGCTGGTTAAGCTTTTAGACTTTGGAGCAACACAGTTCAGCTGAGATTCATTCTGGATGAGGACTCAGAGGCTTCCAGTCTGAGGAAACAGGATCAGCTGAGGAACTGGAGAGGTGAGGTAGCTGTGACTTGCTCTGCTTCTCTGATCTTTCAGCGGTCACCCCAATACCTGGCTCCAGGTTTGCTCTTATTAATAAGACTATTTAAGATTCCTGCTACATGCATACTACGTTATTTATCTTTACCAGTACTCAAAGAGATAAATATTATTACTCATTCCTTATCACAGCAAGAAAACAGAGCATCACAAGTATTCTGTAGTCACAGAAGGGCTGGGATCCACATTCAGTAACTGTGGGTCCAGACAAGAAGCTCTTATCTAACCTGCCTCTGAAACATCCAATCATCAGTGAGGACCATGAGGGATGTGGGGACAAGAGAAACAAATTTATTCTTTCAGGTAGCAGCACATTTATAGAAAGTCAAGGTGATTAGGACAGTGTAAATTTGGTATATATGGGGGACAGTCTAATAGAACAGAAAGCATGAAAAATATCCTATGAATTTTGAAATATGATCTATAACAGCACATACTGTGGTTCGGTGATGAGAAATGGACTATTTAATAAATGGTACTGGGACAAATGATTCCTCTACAGGGGAAAAGAGTGGGTTCCTATCCTGTATCACTCTATAAAAAAATTAATTTCAGGTAAATAAAGCATTTAAATAGGAAAGGCAACATTTAAAACCATTAGGAAAAAATACCTGGAAGGACATTATAGTTCATGCTAACAAAAGGTACAAGCCATCAAAAATATATTAACAATTTTAATTTTAAATTGCTAAATACTTAATTATCAGAACACTGAAGAGCCCAAAGTCTGGTGGAGAAACAAGGAGAAAGGTCTAAACCTCAACTGCTGGGAAAGCAGGGGCAAGAGACAAAACCCAGTCAAGGCAAAACAGCTCAACAGAAGCAATGGCAGCTGCAGCTAAAGCGTCTCCAGACCGGAGCCCAGGGACTTAGAAAAGTGGACCAGACACTAGACCTAAGAGTAGCTGTGGAAAATGTAATGTCCTGACCGAAATCCAGATGCACATTCTCTGACCCTGAGACCAGGTCATGAGCAGAAAGAAGAGAGTAACTAGAAATCTTTATGGCTAGAAATTTAAAAGCTCTTCTTAAATAGCCAGATATCACTAAAGATCACCGTGAACTTTACAGACATTTTGAACCAAACAACGAAAATGCTATGTCCAAACAGCAGCAGTTAACCAAAGCAAAGCTAAAGAAAAATTGACAGGTGTAAAATACCTATCAAGGAAGAAATGATGAAGCTGACTGGGTTAAACATTTATCTGAAGTCAGAAAAGGAACATCCACTAAACGAGCAAAGAAAGGGGCATGAGCACTCCCCCAAGAGCAGAGACAGCAAGAGACCAACACTCATCAGAAGGACGAGCAGAAGCACCCCAAGCTGGCACTTCCCAACAACCAACCATACACCTCTAATGTCTTTCCCTTTCGACATCCTTTGGACAAGGTCTCACTATGTAGCTGACCTCAACTTGCAATCCTCCTGCCTCAGCCTTCCTAGTGCTGAAATTACAGACATGAATGAGCATGTCTAACCACTCAAAACAGCTGATATGACAATAAGAAAAAAAATACAAAATGCTATTCCTACAAAAACTAGTATAAGAAACAAGAAAGTTTAACAGCCTTATAGCATTAAGAAGAAATATATCTAATGTGAAAAATTAAAAAAAAAATCCCCAATCCCCCTCCTTCTACAGTGCAGGCACAGAAAGAGGAGACTCCAGGGAGGAAGGAATCTAATCTCAAAAACAAGTTCTTGCTGGATGGTGGCGGCACACACCTTTAATCCCAGCACTCAAGAGGCAGAAGCAGGTGGATTTCTGTAAGTTTGAGGCCAGTCTGGTCTACAGAGTGAGTTCCAGGACAGCCAGGGCTACACAGAGAAACCCTGTCTCAAAAAACCAAAACCATAGCCGGGCGGTGGTGGCACACACCTGTAATCCCAGCACTCGGGAGACAGAGGAAGGTGGATCTCTGTGAGTTCAAGGCCAGCCTGGGCTATAGAGCTAGTCCAGGACAGGCTCCAAAAGCTACAGAGAAACCCTGTCTTGAAAAACAAAACAAAACCAAAAACAAAACAAAACAAAAAGCCAAACACACTCTTGAGGGGTCCAAATGAAAGAAGAAACTCTGGCCCACATCAGCCGCTAGCCTAGCTTTGATCTCAAATCCCAACAGCACACTCAGAGAGAGAGAGAGGTTATAGGCAGAATTACTTAAGAGCATGAATACGTAAGTCCAAAGAAAACACGAGCAAAACAAATAATCAATACACAGTTATAAAAAGTCTAAACTTAACTCAGGAATTCAAGGTTGTCTGAACAATGAACTTAAATCAGCCATTAGCGGTGGCCCACACCATTAATCTCTGTACTCAGGCAGAGGTAGGTAGCTCTCGGTGAGTTCTAGGTCAGTCTGGTCTACAAAACAAGTTCCAGAGCTGCATAGTGAGATCCTGTCTTGAACACCACCAAAATTCAAAAAAATAAATAAATAAAAATAAAAAAACAGCAAAAAAGAAATAGAAAGTTAAACAATTTGTTCTTCTATCTACCTACCTACCTACCTACCTACCTATTTATCCATCCATCCATCCATCCATCTGTCCGTCCATCCATCCATCCATCCATCCATCCATCCATCCATCCATCCATCCATCCATTCATTCATTCATTCATTTACTGGAGCTGAGGACTGAACCCAGGGCCTTGCACTTGCTAGGCAAGCGCTCTACCACTGAGCTAAATCCCCAACCCCAATGTTCTTCTTAATGACTCAAGAAAAAGTTTGAAAAATAATTTTTAAATGTTGCATTTTTTTAACTAAAGATTTTGTTTTTAACTCTGTGTGTCTGTGTATATGTGATTGTATGTGAGTATAGATACCCTTGGAGTCCAGAAAAAGGCACTAAATTCCCTAAAACTGAGTTCCAAGAAGTTGCAAGCCACCTAGTGTGGGTGCTGGAAATCATGTTCTTTACCACAGAGCATTAACAATACATTTAACAATAAGATGCTGAAGACTTTCCCGAACATATCAAGTATTCCAAAGCTGCACTGGAGATCCCAGTCAGCAGGAGCAGTTATGGGAAACCAATGGAAAGGAACAGACTAAACTATCAAACACGACCTGACCGTATGCACAGCAGTGCTGGACTGCAGACATGCATCCCAGGCTTGTCCTTCGATTCGATTTTGTACATGTACCACACAAGAAAAATCCAATCAACTGGAGCTCATCAAAGTTATAATTTTCTTTTTGTATTTTAATACATCAAGCTGCAACAATCCAATTCACATCCTTGAAAAGAATTCAGCTTTTTAGTGCCCCATAGAAAATGTTTTGGGCTTTCTGGTACTATAATGATTTATCTACAAATATGTTAGCCTATATTGTTCCTTAATTTTAAGAATAAGAAATCATGCTTGGCAAAGGACAGGTAGGCCTGTCATCTTGAAAATACCATAGGCTTTAAGGTAAGCACATTGCTCACCCTTTGAAAAGCAGCTGGGCAGACAGTTATGGTAGAAGATTAAGCACCTTAGCAATTTTAACAATTTTCTACAAACAATTAAAAAAAGCAAAAAAAACAAAAAAGTTACATTTTAAACACTATCATCAAGAAGAGAAAAGATAATCCACAGAAAAATGGGGACTATTTGTGAATCACATATCTAATAAGGGATTTGCACCTGGAGTCTATGAAGAACTCTTTCAACTCAGTAACAAGACAAAGGATTTTCACAGCCCTTTCTCCAAAGAACACACACAAGAGGATGTGAGTGGTGATGTTTTGTTTGTGATCTAACAAATAAAGCTTGCCTAAAGATCAGAGTGCTGAGCTAAGCCACTAGTTGGTGGCACACACCTTTAATCCCAGCACTCGGGAGGCAGAAGCAGACCACTCTGGGCTACACAGACAGATCAATCTTAAAGAGAAACAGAGTCAGGCAGTGGTGGCACACACATTTGATCCTAGCACTTGGGATTTCACACCTTTAATCCTAGCACTAGGGAGATAGAGACAGGAAGTGATATGACTGGGCAGAGAGAGGAATATAAGGCGGGGAGGAGACAGGAGCTCAGCCCCTTTTCAGGCTGAGGAATGCTAGAGGTAAGTTTTCTAGTGGCTGGCTGCTCTGCTTGTCTGATCTTTCAGCATTTGCCCCACTATCTGGCTCCATGATAAAGACCAATTAGGGTTCATGCAACAGATGTGCCAATAAGCACTGACAAGGGTGCTCACACCATTTAAGAAGGGCTTAGCTTCTTACAGTGTTAAATGAGGGATGCCCAGCAATTCACTACAAGGTTCCTACCCAAGAGACTGGAAAGACCTGCACAAAAATGTTCACAACGGCATTTTTTCTTCCTAACAGATGAAAAATGTAATGTAACTATCTAAATATTAATCAACTAAAACACAGATAAACAAAGTTTGTGTGTATCAACAGAATGCTGCAATATTTGGTAATTTAAAAAAGAAAAGAAGAACTCATACATGCTGGAGCATAAATAGAGAAATCTCAAAAAGACACACAGTGAGTGGTGATAGGAAGGACACAAAGGTTAGGCAGCACATAATTTCATTTACATGAAATGGCCAGAACCTTTAGGTCTGCACAAATGGAAAGTAGATTAGTTACAGTCTTGCTCGGGTTTGTAGAAATAAAGGGATGACAGACACAGGCTCCTTTTGGAAAGACGGAAATGTTACCAAAGTATCTTGTGGAGAAAGCTGCGCAGCTCTATAAACAACTAAAACTATTAAACTATACACTGAAATAAGTATACTTAGAACACATAAAGTGATTAAAACAGTTGCCAAACACAGCAGTGTCTGTATATACTACTGTGTTTTCTGAAGGAAGTCATTGAAAGCTTTCAGAATGAGAACTGGCTCCATGGGAGTTTGCCTCCTTCTGTTCCCATAGCCTCCTGTTAAGGGAGAAAAAGGCACAAATCTTCGCCGATGACTCTAAATTTAAAAGGCATGAAATTGGAAGATTAATGTTAGTCTGAGAGTATTTCTTAGGGCTGATAAAGTGGGTTTTACAAATGAAGGAAAGGGGCTTCATCAAATAAGTCACTTTACAAAGTTCTGAATGGCAAAATACAGGGCTGCATCCTACGAGCCTCCAGGTTAAGTTTTCCAACAGCTCGGTACATGGCATACGATATTCTGTTAATGTTTTCCTAGAGCTCAGAATACATCTGCATTGGTTAATACAATAATCTCAGCAACAGACACCTCTTTGTATATATTCAAAGAGGTTCATTTTACCGTTGAAGTGAGGAGGAAACTGCCAGGCCTTGTTAGCTGAGGGACTGACGTCCCTGCAATTGCCATGGCAACTGTTTGGCTTATCATGCCTCCACTCTCACTATCATAGTCCTCGGCGGCTACACAAATGGGTCTTCCTCGTTGACTGTGTGTTTCTGAAAGGGAAAGAGAAGGACACTTCAGGCCAAGTAGTAGTTATTAAACATTAACTTGTGGGTTAGGACACCCAGAGGCAAAAAACCCATGTGTGATTTTGCTCTTCCCAAACTCAACCACTCATACTCTGTGGTGACTAGCAGCCTTGCTGCTAACACGATACGGTAACGGTGAGAAATAGGTGTCTTCAGACTGTGTTCTGCTTTCAGAAACAGGAACTGCTGAGGCAGAGACGATTAGTATCCCAGCACTTTAAACAGCTCATTATCAGTTATAGGAGACAGCTATACAGTTATTATAGTGTCTGCCATTACAGTGTGTGCCAGAACTAATTTATGCTGCATTTTATAATTATTTGTATGTCTCTTAACAGTGAGTGCCACCATGTATATACTGTGTCTATTTTTAAAATGAACTTAAACTTTTCATAATAAATTTAAAAATATTGTGGTAGAAAACAGTTTTTTAAAAGACAATTATATTTCATCATTCATCACATATGTGACTTTTTCTTAATTTTTTTTAGTGACATTTCTAGACGATGTAGCTTGTCTTGAGTTTTTTTAAATGGTAGCAATCGAATTTTTTTGCAGTTTAAATCCATGTTTTCAAGACACTATCAATCTTTATCATCAAGAATAAGTTCCTTTTAAGTATTTAAACATTAACTTATTTCTATTTTAGTACTTTCTAGTGGAAACCTGAACTAACTGGTTACAAAGACATGAACATTCCTGCCTTCAGGCAGGAAACCCTTCAGTGACCCAAACCCTGGGAGGGTACTCTGCCAATCTCCTACAAAGAGTTATTTCCCAATAACATCAGGTGCCCGAGAGATGGTTTTGGCTTAATTAAACTGGAAGTACTTTATAAGGCTAATTGCTAGTTTAAAATTGTTACACTCTAAACTGGCATGTAAGTACCTTATAAATAGTCAAAGCAAGCCAATGAAACTTTGCAGGTTCTAGTTTTTAAGGAGCAGCATGGTCTCAACACACTAACTTGGAATACACACAATTCTTGATATGCAGGTGAATGTTAATTTCAGTTACTCATCTCTGTGAATAAGGCTGGTGGTGAGGACAGTAGACGTCAAGTACAATTCTCTCTGAAGATGCACGATACACATGCTTACAAAAAAAGGTGTGTTTCCTAAGAGATAATAACTGCTATAAACTCATAATTAAAATTAATCCTAAGATCTTCTTATGGGAATCTCAAAATGAATCTTCTCAAATACTCAAAGGTTTCTTAACAACAAAGTTAGACATGGTTATTGACATTTTATTTTTATGGAGTACATTTTACAAATAAATTTTAAATTGTTTTATTTTTTTTATATGTATGGGTGTTTTGCCTACATGTGTATATGTGCACCTCATTATGTGCCTGGTGCCTACAGAGGTCAGAAGAGGGTACTGGATCCCCTAGAACAGGAGTTACTGGTTGTGAGCCACCATGTGAGTACTGGGAATCAACTGAAGTCCTCTGTAGGAATAGTCAGTGCTATTAACCACTGAGCCTCTAACTCCAGGGTATATTTTTTTAATATTTGTTTAACCTTAAAAGACATTTTCTACAACTTTTAGACAAGCTTTAAAAGTACATTAATTATACTAAGTACCTGTAAAATCATACAGCTGAGGTACAGTTTCCATGATAATACCAATCAGAGGAAGGTACAACATAGCCACCCGAGCCTTTATCTGGGGGTCGGAGTACCTCGGGTCAGAGTCGTGACTGGACAGTAGGTTGTGTACCATATTGATGACTTTCTTATGCAATCCAAACAGTCTATTTAAAAAGAAGAGATGAAGAAGGAGGAGCAATGAGGTCACAGAGATTAGTAATAGCTTCAAAACAAATAGTAAGCAATGGCACTGAATCAATCTTGCTTAATTTCTTAACTTTGCCAGCTATATTTTTGTGTGTTCCTATAAAATACTCACTTTAAGTAAGTAAAATACATAAATTTGAAAATAGTATAAGGTGAACACTGTGGGAAAAGGAAGCACTTTATCAGTTCACTTAAGAATAAAACCAAACTCTGCGATAACTCCTTATTAGTGCTTCCGACTGATAAGGAGCATAAGAGTACACATAGTACAAATTTCAACAAAAATTTAAGTATTATTATTATGTAATGAAAGGGAGTCACACATGTGCCATGGCGCATATGTGGAGGTCAGGGGACAATGTTATAGAGTCAGTTTTCTCCTTTCACCTTTTCACGGGTGCTGGGGATTGAACTCGGGTCGTCAACTTGCACAGCACACTCTCTACCTGCTGAGCTACCTCACTGGCTATGTAGTAACAATTCTGAAGTAGATTTCAGGTAGCTTTAACTTTTACTTCAACAAATCAGATCTTTTCATATTTATCAAAAGTGTATTACTTCCTCTATTTTTACTTTGTGTACTTGGCACAGGTATATGCATGACTCTGTGTGCGTGTGTAAGGCATATGTGTTTGGGTATGAGGCATGAGCGAGTGTGGGTATGAGATGCAGATGTGTGGAGACCAGAGTTAGATATAACATGTTCTCCATTCATTAACTGTTCATTCTTAACTGTTCTCCAATTCATTTTTTCAAGGCAAGGTCTCTCACTGACTCTTAAATTACCAATTTGGCAAGATTGGCTAGCCAGTGAGCTGCAGGACTTCTCCTGTCTCCACCTTCCCTGTGCTGGAATTAGACACCTGCTGCTTTGCCCGGCTTTTTCTGTGGGTGCTGGGAACCCACACTCAGATCCTTATGTGTTGATGGCAGCCTCTTTGCTGGATGAGCAAGCCATCTCTTCCTCCCCATTACTTCTTTTTTCTGAAGGAAAATCCTCGATCTGATGGATTATATAATCGGCAGTCGGGGCTCCTTAGCCATCTCTATTTTTAACTGCACTTTTTTGCTCACTCGTCTCATTCAGGCCCTTCTGCTTTTTCTAGATGCTAATCCCTGCAGCGTGCCTCAGGTACTCTATTAAAGGTTAATGTCCTCTTCACACACACACACACACACACACACACACACACACACACACACACACGTTTGTTCTCTCCACAGACTTGGACTACACAGACCATTCCGATTAGAGCACATCCACTCTGGCTCCAACTGGCCCTTCACCTGAAGAAGGCAGCAGCCTCAGCTCTTGCCCTCAGAGGAGAACTCCTCCACTCAAGTGCTGTCTTGGCGAAGAAGAGCTGCTCTGGATGTGTTCTGGCCACATCTTTTAGATATGCTCATCTCTTCAAAAACAATTTTATTTCTTTTCATCATCATCTTTGGTTTTTTAAATTTATGTGTAAATGTGATGTGTGGAGGGTGGGCATGAAGGCCAGCAGGGGGCATAAGATCCCCTGGCGATGGAGTTACAGGTGGTTGTGAGCCATACAGCACAGGTGCTAGGAACCAATTTCAGACCCTCTTCAAGAGCGGGAAATGCTCTTAACTGATGAGCCATCTCTCCAGCCCCCAAACATAAAACAGTGTTTGTTTAGTTTTGTTTGTTTTGTTTTTGTCTCAGAAAAAGTTTTATTTCTCCTAGAAAGTGCTCTCCCCATGTTGTCAGTGAATCCCATCTCCCTTCAACACTTTCAGTGACCATCCTGACCAAATTCTTCCCTTGTTTTAAGCAAGCCTTTCTATTTTGAAAGCACATCTTACTTTTCATTATAGGTTTACTCATAAAGTATACATTCAAATACTGTCAAGACCACATTCATTCACAGGCACGTTTCAGTTCTCATTCCTGGTCCGCATGATACTTTTCCTAACAACTCCCATTCCTCACAAACTCCCTAAGAAGTCAATCTCAATGCTGACTCTTGAATTTTCCTCATTCTTTCACAACTTTGATACATACGGCAATAAGTACTTTCTTCCCAACAAGCTCCTCTCCTACTTTATCTCTTCCTGTGTGTGTCCCGCTGCATTTCATTAGAACGAGCACAGTTGGGGGTTCCCAGGCTCAGCGGCTGAGCCATAATGATTCTCGTGCCTGGACAGGAACTCCTACCCTCTCAGTAGCTGCCACACCCAGACTCCAACCTGTCTAAACTCTTTTCATGAAGCCTTTTCATGTATTTTATTACTCAATCACATTAGAGTATTAAATGTATAATTATCCAATAGTCAGTACTGATGACTGAACCTAGTTTCATGCACACCACACAAGCATGTTCCCTCTGAGCTACTGCCCCAGCTCCTACCCCATTCTTGCTGTCTGAATTAAGATGGATTAGCTCCTGCCTCCCAATTCCTTCTTTGAGCTCCTGTCCTTCCATGATGGACGGTGATCTGTACATATAAGTTTCCAAGTTGCTTTTGATCATGGCGTTTCCTCACAGCAACAGAAAGCTAGAACAACTGCTCTTTAGAAGACAAGAGAATCTGTGTCTCTATTAGACTGTTTCACGGCCCACTTTCTAGCTATATGGGAAGTTCATAATAAGCACATATTTAGCTAATTATAGAACATTATTGCTAATCAAGGAATGATTCTGAGTACTTAGCTAGCAGATGAAGTCAAAGGACAAGCACTCCCCTTAAGGATCTGGGGCAATATATCCTTCCCAGTACCTCTATCTACACCTGTAAGAATGTAACAAAGGTATATGGCCATCTTAGGGTCATTCAATCATTGTTCTAAAATTCAATTGCTAAGGCCCGAGGTAGAAATGAACTTGTCACATTCAAGCTAAAAGGTTGGATGGTTTATCTTAGATGAGCTGAGTCTCAAACAAACTCTAAAGCTCTAGGAAAAAACACTGAGCAGGAAACACAGATGTCTGTCAGCTCTCTAGCTCATATTCTAATGTGCCAATATTTAGCGCATGCTAAATCTCAAGGAAGCTCTTTACAGAAGAGAAAACAGAGCTGTGTGGCTAAGAATGACTGTGGCAAGGGGAACAGGGCTATAATTTAGTGGGCAATGAGAGCCTCAACAGGAATATCCTGTTTTGTGAGAAGGCCTCAGAAACTACAAGCAGGAAATGGTTATGTGATCCTAGACCATTCAAGTACTGCTTTGGGCAGAGAAAAATGCAAGTGTCAAGGCCCAAATGTATGAACGAACTTGTCACATTTAAGAAACAGACAATAGCAAGGCAGGGCTTTGAGAATGATTACTAAAAGTCTGGGTTTTATTCTTAGTCATATTTAACTTATAGGGAAAGAGAGAGGGTAGTTTTAAGCAAGGTCACAGCATAACCTTACTCCACTTCAAAAAGAATATTTAAGCCATTGTGTCAACATGATTTTAGAGATGTAATAAGGAAATATACTTAGCTCCAGTAGAAGCAGGGCTGGAAAGAAGTGACTGAACTTGGGGTCTATTTTGGAGAGCTGCAGACTTTATGAATGGAGTGGGCACAGGAAGAAAAGGGAAAGAAGGAAACAAACTAGAATAAAGCTAAAGCTACAAGCCAATGCACTCTTCTAGTACATAGCACACAGGCTACAATGTCTGAATAAGCAAAGAAAGGTGACAGTGAGCACGGTCATTACTCATGGGACTCAACGGAAATCTGTCCAAGAAGAAGGAGGGAGTCGGTAACAAATTCCTTCATAAGCCTCATATTATTACATATAAAACCCATTTTAATAGAATTGATTATTGTTGTGGAAAGGAATATCACTGTAGGAATTGCCTATCCTTTCTATGAGACATTACTGAAATCTAGACAGCATGCATTTCCCCATCATCCATCCTAATTCAATGAAAACTATGTTCCCCTATGGCTCAGAAGAAGTTGTCTGTCTCCAACTTCAGTATCAGATTCTAGCTAAATTCTAGCCCTGTCACTTCAAATGGCCAGCTGGCATGTTGGAATCTGTAAAGCAACAACCTCTAATTAGCTCATAGTATTCCTCAATGGAGAAAGCCTGACAGTACCGAACACTGCTTAGCGACACAGCTGATTTAGAGTTGGTTATAATATCCTCATCTTGTGTGCTGTGGCCAACAATCCTCGCCTGGTGTAAGGTCACATGTGAGTAGAACTGACCAAACCCATCCAGCAACCTGCACAACTTTGGGGACTGACTCCATAAGGATAATCAGCAAGATTTACACTTGCATGGGAAAAGGCATTCATTCGCCCTCTCTCCTGCAAGCCGTGAACAAAGACAGTATTTAACCCTAACTTGGTGGGAACCAAGGGGAAATATGATGAAATCAATGAGTTGAAGACTGAATTACACAAAGAAACTCTTTTCTTCCAAATATGAATAAATATATTTCCTTTAACAAAGTCAGTTTGCATAAGAATTTTCAATTTCTTATGACTGAAGCCATCCTGTCCAAATGAAAACACTGGAAACGTTTTTAAACACATGTTTTTAACTCAAAGTCCTGAGTTATTAAGGAAAGCTAGAATGTTTGGGATACTGTAGAGTATCTTCTCTCCTCAAAAGTGGGCACCTTTATCACTACCTTCTAATGACATTGTACTTTTCTGTCGAATGTAAGTGCCTGCAGACAGGACTGAATGGCAGGCATGGTGGAGTCTCGGCCACTCAGACATTCCTCTCTGGACAGACTACACAAACCCTACTCAACATGCGGCCTACAGAACATCCCTTCAGACCCCACAGTTCTGGTGAAAATCAATTCTTTAAAATATATTCTACATGTAGATTCTCCTTATTTTAAAAATACAAATCTTTCATTTGTAGTCAGTCTGGCCTTTGAAAATTTTAAATTTAAATTAAAATTGAAATAAATTTTAAAATCTATTCAGTATCAACTATGTCCGTGGTGTAATAGTTAAGAACTCTATGAATCTAGTTTTTCTTTCATCTCTTAAGCAGATTAAATATCCACTGAAAACTTATTTAAGGTTGTATGTTTTTGTTCCCTGGGCTTCTTGTAGGACAGGTAACTTCAGGATAAACTTAAGATGATCAGAACATCAAAAAAAAAAAATGTTTTTTTCCTCAAATGAATCATGATTATACAGTGTTGGTTTCCAAATATTCCCTCCTTTAGTTAGTTTATGCGTGTGTGACTGTGTGTGGGGATGAGCGCATCAATGCAGTGTCCTTAGAAGGCTAGCAGAGGTGTCAGGTCTAATAGTGTTCACCAGCAGAAATACTTAAAAAGGATACAGTAAGTTTTAAGATAAAATGCTACACAATAGGATGGCAAATTATAAATTTTTCTCACCAGGAAAACTAAAGAAAGCTAGCCTATTTTTGCTTAACTAAAAACTGCCTACTGTTATTTTAAGAAATAGTCCATATACTAATATATACACAATTGTTTCTTGTACTACTAAAAAATGCTACTGATCATCGATGACCTACTATCAATGTAGATAAACCTCAAATTCAGAGGTGATTAAATAAAATCTAAACACCATTCTTCAAAGTAATGACTATAGAAATAACAAGTATGTGGACTTAGAGAATAAAGAAGCGGGAAAAAAAGAGGTAGAAATAGTATTAAAATCTTAGCAAGATCTGTCCCACTGTCCACAACGAAACTGCGAGTCTCCAAGGTGAAGCGGGCGTACTCACCCTTCAGCATCCGGGTCTAAGATGAGCGCCAGCTCCGTGAGCACGAGGCCCGCCAGGTAATGCTGCTGGCGGAAAGGCAAGGACAGCTCAAACATGTTTGCGATCTTCTGGTCCTGCACACTTGTGGAAAATCCCGAACTCTGTTGGGAGTAAGGCAGAACTGTTGACAGCCGGGCAACAAACATCCTACAGCTGGGGCATTGCAACGAAGGAAATGCGACCTTATCATGCCAGAAAAAAGTTATGCAGAGTTCACAGAGGGTAACCTTAGGTGTGAGAGACTATGGCGACATTTTCTCATTTTTGTTACCAAACACAGAAGACTGACCGAGCCTGGGGAGTTCTACTTGGGGATTACAGACCTTAGGAAGAGGATTCATGAGTGCATAAGATGAACTCTGACTTCAGACAGAAAATGCTTAGGAAAGCAGCTTGTTCAACTCGTGAATTTATTTGTTTTTAGATAGGAAACAGGGTTTGCTATTCTGGGCCTCGAACTTAAGACCCTACAGTCTCAGCATTTCAAACAACAAAATACATTTTATTACTAAAGTTAATTAACAGAAAGTTTACTTTTGCTTTTCTCATATTGAAATTTCCCATTTGCCTCATCTTTTATTCTTAATCATCTCCTATGTCAATGACCTTCTGAAGGGAAGAAGTGGAAGTGAACCCCAATGTTGGAAACACCTTCACCCTAAAGTACAAGAGAAATGTCCATAACCATGGATGGCACTTAGTTTCCAGAGAAACTTCAAATATCACTTAAGCTACTTAAGACGGTCCACTGTCTTTGGAATTACTACCATCTAGTGGTTTCTTCACCAAGTCTTCAGAAATTACAGTCCTGAACCAGTTTATATCCTTTCAAGGCACATTCAATATTCAGGGATACCCATGTATATGTATGTGTGTGTGTGTGCATATGTGTATATATGGGGAGGGAGGTATGTCTATGTATATATGTGTGTATACATGCATACCCCCCCTACACACAGAGCTTATACAGCAATAGACTTCCTCTTTTGTAGAGAAAACTCCAAGTATAAAGAATACTTTCTCCCCGTCCCACAGGGGAAATGTCTCTAAAATCTGAAAATTACAGTTAAACAAAAAAGTGAACAAGATAATTCAGGAAATGCTACGAGAATTCCAGAGGTAAATGCCATGTAGTAAAGAGGTTTTAGGAAAGGTACCTGTTGTGTAATAATCTTTTTGTATACCGTGAAGATGTGTCACTCTGATTGGATAATAAAAAGCTGAACGGCCAATAGCTAGGCAGGATTTCCAGGCACAGAAGACACTGGGTAGAAGGAGGGCAGAGATGCCAGGAGACACAGACAGAGCAAGCAGCATGGGCATTACAAAGTAAAGGTAATCGAGCCACGTAAAAGAGTGTAGATTAAAAGATATGGGTTAACTTAAGTTATAAGAGTTAGAAATAAGCCTAAGCTATTGCCTCGGCTTTCATAATAAATAATAAATCTCCATGTCATTTTAGTGAGCTAGCAGCCCAAAGAAAAACCTGTCTACAGGTACCTATGACTAATATGTCTATTTATCCACAACTTTGGAAGAAGACAGGAAAATACAAAGGGCTACATGTATCCATTAGGAAGGCAGGAAGGTGAAGTAGGTTGATTCAGGAGACATACTGAAAAGAAATGAAAAGCTGTGGGTGGCTCTCTAATATTCCAGTTTATATATGTGAGGTCTAATTTTCTTTTTTTTTTTCTTTTTTAACAAACATGTCAGATCAACCCAGCCTAGGGAATGGCACCTGAGCATTCCAAACCACCGTAACAGGATTAGGGAATGTATAAGATCAACTCTGACGTCAGACATTATGTGCTATGCAAACAGCTTGTCCAACTCATGAAGAATATAACATGTACATTTTATTAGGGAATAGGAAAATCTTGGCTTGACACTGCAACTATAAAATCTTAATCTCTTTCATCTTCAAAGAAACTGTTAGTTGTGAAAGTTAAATGGTATCTACTTCAACTTTAAATGTACATTAAGTTCCTGTAAGCAAGCCAGGCCGAGCCTGGCAGAATGTCACTTAAGTGTGACTCCTTTCCCTGCCTCAAGGTATTTATAAATATAATATATAGATAGAATATAAATTTAAATAGCCATTTCACAGGAATTTACCCCAAACTTGGTTTCTATATCTGCTTCAAGAAAACTCAATTTGGGAAAACATCAAAATAAGTGAGTTTATTTGGGTGAGCTTACATATGCATATTATCTGTAAAGATGTACTGTACGTCATGCTTAAAAACTTGGACTCTGGAATAAAGCTTTGGTTCAAAGCCTGCTTCGACCATTTCTTCTTTTCTGTGTTTCTGGTTTGGAGCTATCCAATATGGATAATAACAAAACAACCCCCCTAGAACTGTTCTTGGAATTCGATGGGCTAATACTTATAAAGCACTCCTGTGGTGGTTTGAATAAAAATGGCCCCTAGGTTCACAGGGAGTGGCACTATTAGGAGGTGTGGCCTTGTTGGAGGAAGTGTGTCACTAAGGGGTGGGCTGTGAGTTCTGAGGTGCTCAAGCCAGGCCCAGTGTGGCATACTCTTCCTGCTGCCTGCCAATCTGGATGTAGAACTCTGCTCTTTTTCTAGCACATCTGCCTGTGCAATGCCATGCTTCACACCATGATGATAATGAACTAAACCTCCGAACTGTAAACCAGCCCCAATTAAATGATTTCTTTATAGGAGTTGCCATGGTCATGGTGTCTCTTCACAGCAGTAGTCAACCTAACTAAGACAACCCAAAAGTGAGCCTATTACCTAACTAATCATCAAATGACACATTATGATTTTCCCCCATTGTTTTGAATCCTTTTTTATAAGTATAAACATATGTATGCCCTCACATTTTGCATACCTGGGATGTGGCAGAAGAAACAGAAGGTGACGGAGATGCAGGTGGGGTGAGCAAGCTGCACGGTAAATTTAATGTAACATAGTGCTCATGGCTACAGATGATTCGCAGAAAGTCCAACCTCAGGGACACCAGGACACTTGGATTTGGCAGTGAATAGAGCTTTGATGACACCTTGGAAGGGTTGCATAAATAGGAGAACACCAACTGATATATTTTTTTCCTCCCACAGTAATAATGCCAGTAACAGCAGTTTGAGTCTCTGTGGTTTATATGACAACATACTTTCTCCCAAAATTATGGCAAATGGTTCAAGTGTAGAACTACAAGATCTACAGTATAAGTCCACTTGACTAACTTAGTCACATTATTTTACTGTCAATATTGCATTAATATTTCCACTTCTCAAAAATGTACTTTATGAGGGAAAAACATACTTCAAAGAAAGACTTCTTTTTAACATTTCTGTTTAATGCATTTATAATTGTCCACCTTCCCCAACTATATCACAGGCTACCTGGGGAGGCATACTGTAAGCTGATTTAATAGGTATAGTACCTTTTGAGTCAACCTCAACATTTGACAAGTGCAGGAGGTCATTAAGCCAGAATAAGGGTTTTTGTTGTCTTTTTTTTTTTTTTTTTAGACAGGGTCTCATTACATAGCTTTGGCTGTCCTGGAACCTACTACAGAGACCAATGTGGCCTCAAACTCACAGAGATATGCCTGCCTCTGCCTCCTGAGTGCTGGAACTAAAGATGTGCCACAATGCCTGGCTCAAAATAAATTCTGATATAATAAAATTTAAATTTTGGGGGGAAAGAATAGTGTTTTGTGAATATCTCTCAGTCAGTGCCCATGCATAGGTAATTTCTATGATCATAAAAGATAAGAAATAAAAATATCCAATTGGACTGGTCTTCAAAATTTTAAAGAGTATACTGCAAAATAGAATTGTTTAAAAAATTATTTTATTTCATTCAGATGAGTGTATCACCTCTATTTACATCTCTGTACCAGGTATATGTCTGGTACCCACATAAGTCAGAAGAGACCGTTGGATCCCTTCGAACTGGGGTTATAGACTGCTGTGAACTGCCCTATGGGTGTTGAGAATTAAATCCAGGTCCTCAGGAAGGGCAGTCAGTAGTCTCAACCACTGAACTACCTCTCCAGCACCCTAGAATTACTGACCAACAGTTCTCCAAAATAACCCATGGCCAGCTAGGAAGGGCTTCCTAAGTTTTAATCCTAAACCCCATGAGGATTCAAACTTCTTAACTTCTGAGATGGAACCCAGACATTGTATTTTTAAGGATTTCGTTAAAAATAAGGCTGGAGTCACTGCACTGTTTAGAGCAGCTAATTCAGAGATAAGATTCAGTATTTCCCAAAAGGTAACATTAATAATCAGTTGATAACATTTAAAAAAAACGTAACTTGCTGCCTGTGGACAAGGTCTAGGGTGTTTGCAGCTTACTAGTGGCAAGGCAATACATGACATTTTGAACTTCAGTAAACATCTGACCATGAGTCCAAACTAACGGTTAGAATTAAATAACAGCAATAACAACAAACTGTTTACTTTGAAGACCACTCCAAAGCAGGCATAGTGGCTCATACTTGTAACTCTAGGATGTAAGAGGTGGACCAGGAGTTCATGGCCACCCTCAGCTACACAGTGAATTTGAAGCTGTCCTAGGCTACATGGTACCTTATCTCAAATAAACAAATTAACACCCAGGCTAGGAAAAGTCCAGTTAACTGTGCATTCAACATAAATGCTGTACTTGCACAGCATACAGAGGCTGCATTCCATCACTAATTCTCTGACTATCTGCTTAGGGAAGGAAGAAAAAGTGAGTAGGGTTAATTAGCTATTCTGGGATCCGCTTGCTGTGGTCCTAGTGAAACACATTTGATGTACTTTCACCATAGTATTAATAACACATAACTCTGTGCTACTTTTCCATTTTAATACAAGTATATGAATGTGTTCTTGCAGCTCCAGCCCTGAAAACAGCTACCCCAGTATTGCAGTTATTTCATTACTGATTATGTATTACCTGTTTGTAGCAGGACTTTATAAGACTGAAGACAAATCCTCTGTCCATAACAGACAACAAATCATTGAGAAAGAAGGCAAGGCTTGTATTGAGTCTCTCAACCATTTCTGTGTCCTAGCAAACAGAATATAAGCAATAACAATGTTAGTGGGGAAAAGCACAGCAGTTTACTCTCAGATATAAGACACATCAATGGGAAGGTCATCCTCACCTTCTGAAACCGTGACACGACATCCCCGGCAATTGTGCTGACCAGAGCAGCAATGTCATCCATAAAACGTTCTGGAAAACGGGTTTTCCTTGGAGCGTCGAGCTTATCATTGAAGTACAAGTGGTGCACCATGCTCTTTACCTGCAGAAGGACACATGCAGTTCCCTGTGTTGTGCTTTATTTTATGAGAGCATCTTGCAATATAACCCAGATCACTTATGGGTTCTCAACCCTTCTGTCTCAGCCTCTCAGCATCCAGATTACACTTGTGCTCTACCCCATCTGTCTAATTTCTTAATTTTAAGCAAATTATAACGGCTCTAAATATTCTGGCTATTTTTTAAATATACCATGTAATTTAATAGTTAACTGAAATGTATTCTCATTTCCCAATGTTTTGATATGTTCCTTAAATATTTTCTATCTGCCAATAAAATGTCAAACAAAATAAAATCTTTCCACTTCCACTTTACCCTCGTAAATTATCCAACAAAAGGAAAAAAAAATCAGTGTATGTTAACAGAAATAAATTTAATTAAACAATTTTGAGACTCACTAATTTTTTTCATTCCATTGTTCCTAAACTAGAAGTTTTCAATGGTTAGAAACCGTGTCTTCGCTGTACTATTATCATCAATATCTATTACATAAAAATATTAGTTAATAATTTTGAGTGACTTCTATTTACAGAATGCTTCTGGATTTTTATTTTTATTTTTTGGTTTTTCGAGACAGGGTTTCTCTGTGTAGCTTTGTGCCTTTCCTGGATCTCGCTCAGTAGACCAGGCTGGCCTAAAACTCACAAAGATCCGTCTGCCTCTGCATCCCGAGTGCTGGAATTAAAGATGCCACCACTGCCCGGCTGCTTCTGGATTTTTTATTGTAACACTAGCAATGGTAATATGGCATTTAAACACTTAAATTTAAAGAGAGCTAGTGTGTCGACAGTATCCAGTATAGTCAGATCTTCTTTTTGAGGAAGTGGCAAATGAACACAGGTCTTCACACATAGGCAAGAAGTGCACCACTCAGCTGCATTCTGGGCTCCTCCCTCTCTCTGAGACAGGGTCCCACTGTGCAGCTCTGGCTAGCCAGGAATCCTCTACGCTGACCAGACCGGCTTCGAATGCAGAGCTCTGCCTGCCACTGCAGTCCTTCATTCCTTAGCCCAGCATCCAGGCTTCTTTCCACAAGGCCTGGGCTAAGATGTGTGCGCCACTATGCCCAGCTACAGCCAACTCTTGAACTGTAATCTCTGAACTCATATTTAAAAAATCTGAACACACATGTTAAGACTTCTGTTAAAGCCAAAACTATAATCCTCATCTTACAATAAAAGCAGAGAAAGTGAGCTTTTGGGCATGATCTATCCCAGGTTTACCTTTTCTAAAGACTAGTAAATCTGTGTGTGTGGCAGTTTCTATCTCAAATACAGGTCACCATCAACGCTGAGAATGACTGGTCTAAAAGCCCCTTTCATTTCCTCCTCTCCATCCTCCCTCCTCCTCTCCTGTCCTCCTCCTCCTCCTCTCCTGTCCTCCCTCCTCCTCCTCCCCTGTCCTCCTCCTCTCCTGTCCTCCTCCTCCTCCCCTGTCCTCCCTCCTCCTCCTCTCCTGTCCTCCCTCCTCCTCTCCTGTCCTCCTCCTCCTCTCCTGTCCTCCTCCTCTCCTGTCCTCCTCCTCTCCTGTCCTCCTCCTCTCCTGTCCTCCTCCTCTCCTGTCCTCCTCCTCTCCTGTCCTCCTCCTCCTCCCCTGTCCTCCCTCCTCCTCCTCCTCTCCTGTCCTCCCTCCTCCTCTCCTGTCCTCCTCCTCTACTGTCCTCCTCCTCCTCTACTGTCCTCCTCCTCTCCTGTCCTCCTCCTCCTCCTCTCCTGTCCTCCCTCCTCCTCCTCTCCTGTCCTCCTCCTCCTCTCCTGTCCTCCCTCCTCCTCCTCTCCTGTCCTCCCTCCTCCTCCTCTCCTGTCCTCCTCCTCCTCTCCTGTCCTCCCTCCTCCTCCTCTCCTGTCCTCCTCCTCTCCTGTCCTCCCTCCTCCTCTCCTGTCCTCCTCCTCCTCCTCTCCTGTCCTCCCTCCTCCTCCTCTCCTGTCCTTCTCCTCCTCTCCTGTCCTCCCTCCTCCTCCTCTCCTGTCCTCCTCCTCTCCTGTCCTCCCTCCTCCTCCTCTCCTGTCCTCCTCCTTCTCTCCTGTCCTCCCTCCTCCTCTCTTGTGCTCCCTCCTGCCCTCTCTTTCCCTGACCTCATTATTTTGTTTTTGCTGTGCTTTATTCCTTATTTATTAAATGTTATTTTTGTTAGAAGAAAATAGTCCCATGATCCAGACTTTCTAGTCCTAAGGAACAAAATGAAGAGAAAGGTGCCTAGCGCCAGAATTCCTAGACTTGAGCTATAGTCTGCTACCTACAATGTATATACTTTGAAGAGTTACCTAACCTCTCGGAGCCTCAGTACCAGAACTGCATAGTCACTGGATCAGCACTCACTTCTCTGGTTCTTTAATAGGTATGTGTGTATATAAGTATAGCCATGCTTTATATGACATGAAATAGTAATTGGTTTGTAGTGTATTTACTGAATTAAACAAAAAGTGTTTTTCTAATGGGCTGTAACTAGTATTTCCCTATGTGCTGGTTCACCTATAATAATAACAGTAAGTATTTATAAAGCTCTAAAATAATTGCTACAAAATCTACAGCATTGCCTTTATTAACTTGCACAGGCCAGCAAAAAAATGTCACATTTCCTTGATAAGTATCCAGGAAAAACAAGACAAAACAAAATCAAAACCAGAGTTTAAATGAAACTCACACTGTATAATTTCACCTCTATTGTCTTGGTGTCTATATTGTACATTTTGAAACAAATATGTATAACTTTGCTTTGGGGGAAACATGGGAATGAAATTTCTAAGATAACGGGAAAATGAGCTAATACCAAATTGCTTACTGAGTTAGAAAGGCTTAAAGAACATGCTCAGTTTGCTCACCATTAACTCAAAAAAGAACCAGGCTTGCTGCAAGGCTGACTCCCGAACGCCGCCACTGCAAACAACCCACTGCAAAGCCAGCTCCTCGTGAAAAAGCTATCCAGAGGGAAATCAAGGTTATTACCAAGGTGAAATCTGCTGATGACATCAACCAAGTGACAATGCAGGTACAAATGAAGGCATCATGAGAATAAGTGGAATAGCGCACATGAATCACTGGATGATGCAGTGGAGACACCCATTAACGAAACGACTACTTATGCATGAAGACAGTGTGACATGTTCAAAGCTGAAAAATTACATGTTATCTTGGAGTAAAATGTAATTTTAAAAGGGCAGCCAGGAAACAACTTCCTAAATTGCACTTGCAAACCAAAAACTAGACCAAAGCCTCACAGCCAAAAATTGTATTTTGTTTGCACTTCAAATACATCTTTGAACATACAATACACTCATCAACTTTGCTGGTACAATTTAGGAAACACCATTACAAATTTAAACTTTTCTATGTACTGTTACGTTTCAGGTGTTTAAGACGTAGTTGTAAAAGCAGCAACTTCCTTATAATGGATATGCATACAAAGCACTTGCAAAGGAGCACAGATCGCTATGAAGGGACTAACAGGACTGTGCGTAAGGGGCAGGTCAACATCGCTTACTAAGAGTGATAACTTTTCTAACTCATCTTCCTTTCCCTGGAGATTTAAAACAAAACAGAAGCAGTTACAGAAACAGAATTAAGATATGATACATTTTTCTGGTACTAAAATTTGATTATCTAATTTGAATGACTAAATTCTAGTCGATTCCAAAGACAGAAACATCATCTTACATAAACAAATCCTAAATGAGTGGTATGTCCCAAAAGGCACCAGACAAGCACTGCTTGTTCAAATGTATCTTTAGACACATCAAAATTATTTTAATAACTCAAATTGGTTCTGTAAAGAAACTTTCCATGTTTTGAACTGTTGGAATTACTTTCCCCCTCTATGAACTGTCTTCTTATGAATCTACCTTTTTAGTTGGTAAGCGTCCCGTTAATGTTTGTAAGAAACTTGACGTCTCTGTGTGCGAAGACATACGATTACAACTTCGATCCATAGCCTATGGAGTGGAGATGAATGAATGACCACATAACATTAACACTGTAGCGATGACTTCAAAGTTCAAGGACTACATACAATTTCCAACCATTTGTATTATTTCTGATCTCATTATGTTATTTTAAGCTGCTTTAAAAGCAAGTATGAAAATGGCTTCTATGTTTTAGTCTTGAAGGTGAATTACCTTAATGATTTTAACACAGAGTGCTGCAAAGGATGAAACCTATCTGTGTGACCCACACATGCACACATCTAGTGAAAACGCATGAAAAGAAACACATACTTCTCAAATGCTGTCTGACAAAAAAGAAGTCAAGAATTTTGTACTTAATACAGAAAATTACAACTTTAGAAATTTTACTTTTTCCTATTAAAAACACCATTTAAGTTGATCATAAACAAAATTAATATAAACCAGTTATAATATTAAACAGAAAATTGAGTTCTTTTTTAGGAATAAAAGAATTTTCCTTCAAAGCCAATACACAAGTGAGAAGTATATTTTGATAAATCATGCAGTTAGTTATCAAGCAACTAGTCTTAAATTACATGTTATAAATGTAACAAATTCCATACTTTGCAACACAGTACAAATCAATGGTGTTTTCCTTCTAGCACTTACTCTGGCAACATACATACTGTACACTTCAGATTTATTTATATTTAACTTCAACTTACGACCAGTCTTTCTACTTAGTAATTATGAAAAAGAGATAAGGTAATAAGGGTCACAGGAAACGGTATGTTTAGCTATACTTTAAAGCAAATAGAAAACTGTTGGTTGTTTTCTACATAAAAATTTCCTACTAATAATGTACAAGCCTTGAAGAGAACCTGTTATAAAACGATTAATGCATAATCAGCAGGCACGAGACACTGAGACAGGATGTGAGGAGGAGGCAGGAGGAGACAGAACAGAAAAGGAGAGCATTACTGGTACAACTGGTGGTATTCATGCATAGTAGTTGGGAAATGTGCTAAATAAAAATACACACTTATAATGATTAAAAAAAGCAAGCCACTGAAATCACAGCATGTACTAAAAGGTAATGTTCTAAAGGGAAACATCAGCAGCCAATAAAGAAACCTATAATGTAAACACCACCTGTGTTGATTCTGCACTTGGACTGGGGTTGGATCCCCATGGGGCAGCTTTTGGACCAGTGTTAACCCAGGAATTGGAGCGATCTAAACCCTAAGCACATAATAGAAAGCAGTTGGAAAGGAGAGAAATGTTACATGGTGCATGCTATGAATTATTCCTAAAGAAATCCAGCCCTCCCAATGCAAAATATTCTTCATTAGTACTGTTAAAGCAACCAAAAAACCTCAGGTACATAGAAAATATTAGTTCATTCACCTTATCTTATCAAATAACCTATTTCTTAAAGAAAGGAATATTAAGCATAGTATTTAAAGATCATTTCAATGTAAAGTTTGCACCATGAAGTGCAAACCATAGAAATCTCTACATCATTACCCTCAAAATGCTTCTTAAATATGGTACAAAATCTCAACCGAACTGAGACTTAGGAGGGAGGCAGGGTGTGGGGGGATGGTCACTCTTTGCTGAAAGATCTTAACTTCATTTCATTTCTTACTAGCCGAAAGGAACTACACAGCAAGAACCCTGCAATTCTGTTTGACCTTGCCTCTTCTTTCTTCTCGAGAATAGAAAACATGAAGGAAAATATTATTCAAAGGAACAGCTAGATCTGTCCCTTCCTCATAAGTGAGCGTGGAGCTGTGCTCCTTTTTATTACTATTTGTCAGTGGATAGAATGGTGGACCATCCTATTTAATTAAATATCATAAGGAAAACATTATGTCTCTCTAGGAATTATATCTTCATCATCACTGTCATTAAATTTTAGTTACCTATTAATAAATATGCCAGAAACAAAGTACTGTTTTCTGAAAGAGATTACTGATTCCTGGTAAGTTAGCTGAGGCTTGACTGAATTTCCCAAGCCTAAGAGATCATCAGAATCATGTAAAAATGCTTTACAAAATTCAGATTCCGTGCTCTACCCCTCAACTTCCTGACTTCAAACTCAACTAAGGGCAGAGGACCTGCTTAATGGAGTTGGAGCAAGTTGTAACAGATGTTTAGATGAGTTAAGGACAAGAATTACAAGGATAACCCAAAGCCACCTGATTAAAAGTATTAAAGCAAAGAATGTACTAGAACTAGAAACTACCAAAGTTAAGACTGCTTGGGGGGAAAAATGTTGGCACAGTAGTAACCAGCTCTGTCAGGACAGTAGGCTCCTTAGGAAGATTCCCAACATCAAATGCCAATGTGCTGGTCCCAGGCCCCACCACAAAACAGTTCAGTCAGAGTAGACGATGGGAAGGCCCACACATCAGTACATTTTTTTTTTTTTAAATATCTCAAGAGAAATTTTTAAAAGCTAAAGAAAGAAAAATAACCACTGCTTGGAGTTTTGACTTTATGGAGAATATTTACTCTCTTCTTCCCAAGCGCAGAGCTGTTGAAGTGACCATGTTAACATGATCACCCATTGGGGTGATCTGAATGCAAATACCCTGCAGAGGCTCACAAGGAGTGGTGGCACTAGGAGCTGCGTCCCTGTTGGAGGCAGTGTGTCACTGGGGCGGGCTTTGAGGTTTCAGAAGCTCGAGCCAGGCCCAGTGTCTCTTCTTCCTGTTGCCTGCTGATCAAGATGTAGAACTGTCAGCTCCTTCTCCAGCACTGTGTCTGCCTGCACGCCACCATGCGCCACCATGAAGACAGCAGACTAAACCTCTGAACTCTAAGCCAGCCCCAATTAAACGTTTTCCTTTGTAAGTGTTGCCATGGTCATGGTGTCTCTTCACAGCAGTAGAGACCCTAACTAATTTTCCTTCATTTTTGACACTATCTAAGATGGGGGTTAAGGTTCATATACAGGCTGCCATGCTTACTAATTTAAAAAATCTAAAATAAATGACTTTTTTATTCAGTTTCTCATCCACAAAATAGAAATAATGATAGTCTTCCCTTGTTTTAAGGAAAGTCAAAGTATAATGACTTGAAGGTGACAGATACCAGAAGTCATTTATACAAAAATTTTCCAGAGATTAAAATTTTGTATTTTAATTATTTTTTGTTGAGTATGAGTATACTGCCAACATGAATGTATGTGCAACCTTGTTTAATAATTCCTTTTTAAAGTAATTTATGGTAATCTCAACATCAGAATATCAGTTTGCTGCCAGTTATACTTCATATATCCAACATTTATGCTCTGAACAGTTAGAATTACACATCAAAAGGTAATTAGAGACAACATGTAGTAAATTAGTTTGTGAAGCAAATAACTTTCATAATTCAAATGTTATCAAACTGAATTATATATAAAAATAAAACAGTCCTTAAATTCATTACGGAGAGATACTAGTGTAACAACTTTCTAGACCTCTAAGAAACAAGGCATAGGTAAAATGTACCCAGCTGTGTGTTTGCTTTTGCCTAATGCCAATACTATTATTTTGTCTTATCCTGTAGGTAGACAAACCTTTGAAGGGTGGAAGCAGAGTTCAAGAAGCTACTCTTGAGGGGAGCAGGGTTGGAAGACAGGGATTCTACAAGAAACAGACAGGGACAGCCTGACCTGTGAGGCCTCGGGTAACAAGACTCTGTCAGGATCTGAGCTGGGAGGGGAATACATGGATATTTTGGTCAAGAATCTGGTTTCATTTTGCCTATGTCATGAGAATTGAGTAAAACTGAATCTAAAGATAATGGACTAATTAGTTTGTGTGGCATAGGAAATTTCAAAGCAGGAACAGTCAGATGGTGATAAGAAGGCAGCTGTGTGGCACTGGGACAACAGGAAAGATATCTTGAAGGTGAACTTTCATCCCTCAGAGGTGCTCGATCTTATGAAAACCTAAATTCATTTAAAGATTAAAGTTTAAGTTGATGGGTTCCCTGATCCTCAATAGAAACTGTCTAGGAAAGTGTTTCCCTGGGGGAAGCACACTGAAGCTGAGACAGCTGTGTTCCAAGGAACCCAGATTACAGCTTGAAGTGACAGTACAACTTGGCAGCGCCTCTAACTGACCCTGTTTGTCAAGGTATGAAAGTTGCAAGACAGAGAAGGTCATGGAAAGCAGCTGATGGCAAGCAATACACGAGAGTGTTGGGTCCCTGGAGGAGGCCCCAGGAGGCCGTTGTACAAAGTTCTGAAGATAAAGCCTAAGTTTCAGTGAAGACCTCAAGATATCGGAGATGCCAAAACCGTGAATTAAGAAGAACCATGGACACATATGGGAGCTGTCCTAGGAGAGGATCTGAATGTTTCAAGGTCAGCAGAGATGGAGGGGTGGAGTTACTCAAGCCTTTTGGAACCCAGCTGACTATACTATAAGCCCCAGATGCCAGACATGCAGCTGCAGGCTTTGGTCACTGCCCAGCTGGATTCTGGTATGGCTTTGCTGTGACCGTTTCTTGTTACATCCCACCCAGTTCAGTTCTTCCATTTGGGGATGGGAGTATTTATTCTATCATTATATGTTAGAAGTATTTAGCCTGCGGTGTGGGTTTGTGTGTGTGTGTGTGTGTGTGTGTGTGTGTGTGTGTGTGTGTGAGAGAGAGAGAGAGAGAGAGAGAGAGAGAGAGAGAGAGAGAGAGAGAGAGAGAGAGAGATTTGGAATTTTAAAGGGTAGGAATTATTCATCACTTTGAGGATTTTTAAAGATGGAGTGAATGCACTTTATATTATAACTTGGTCACAAGCCTACAGGGTCAAGGATTAAAAGTGATTTGTTGGGGGGCCAACTGACAATGGTAGACTTGTGATGATTAGTACTATCTACTTGACAGAATCTAGAATCACCTGGGAAATGGTCCTCTGAGTATACCTGTGGGGGATTGTCTGGATTACACTAAATGTTATGTGAAGGCCTCTCTATTAATTGTAGGCAGGACCATTCTCTGGGCAGAAGATCCTAAACTATTTAAAATGGAGAAGCTGAGCTGAGACTTGCATGCAACTGCCCCTTTCTGCAACTTTACCAAAGGTGCAAGGTGGCCAGCCCGCCAAAGCTCCTGCCACTGTGACCCCCGACACAATGGACCACAAACTGTAAGTGTGAGCTAATGGAGACGCTTCCTCTATCAAGGTATTTTATCACTGCAACAGGAAAAGACACTAACCACTGGCTATACAAGACCTAAACAGGGATCTTAGGTAGGCCTCACCAGGAGGAGTCTTTCTTACATGATCTGAGAGAGCTGGTCATAGGTGGATCATGCTTAGAGGAATGATACAATGTGACTTAATTTCTTCTGTGCATTTTAATTTTTAAAGCAACCCAACTAGATTTAGTGAACAGAAGGTAAAGGAACAGCAAGGTAACATGCCACGGTTATCACAGTAATTCAGGGAGACTTGCTAACACCTCACACTAAGATGATGGGGATGATAAGAAGTCCTACAAAAAGTCTTCAGTTCAACCTTCAGCACAGGAAAAAACAGAAAATCAAACCAACCAAACAGAAAACCCCAAGGCTCTCCTTTAACATATGTGCAGTCTGAAAAAGGATTGAGGAAAACAGTTAAGTGGAATCCCTGAGAAAGATTTGTACTGAAAGGTAAATTGAAGGATGATTTACCTAGCATTTATAAAATAAATAATACTGGATAAAAACAAGATTTGTACAGTAAGAGATTATCAGAAAAGGAAGACCTCAGATAAAAATATGAAAAGATAGAAACAGTAAACTATGAAGAAAACAGACAATGTGAAGTCTGAGAAGCCAAGTAAGCGGAATAAAAGAAAAAGAAACATTTGTGACAAAGACACTATCAGGAGCAGAGAGGTGTCTTGGAGGAGGGCTAGGAAGGTGGGCTACTCTTGCAGAGGCCCTGAACTGGGTTCCTAGCACCCAGTTAGGCAGCTCACACCTGCCGCAACTCCAGCTCTAGGGAATCTGATGCTCTTGTCTGGCCTCCATAGGCACCTATATGTACATGCACACATCCACACACGCAAACACATAATTTAAAATAAAAAACCATTAAAGACACTGGCACATCAAATAAACCAAGTTTGGATACATAACTATTGGGTTTAGCAAGGTGGAGAACATGTGTAATATTAACCAGTGCAGTTTGGGAGAGACAATAGGAAAATTCACCGAAGACAGTAAAAGAACTGAAGACAGAAAGTATACAAAATAAAAGATCCAAAGATACAAAGTACAAGGGGTCCTACTTTAGGAGACAGCAGAGGTGGCGTATGGCACATACCTTTAATCCCAGCACTGGTTCCAGGACCCCACCCCCACTCCCACAAAAAAAAAAAAAAAAAAAAAGGTAGCAGAAAATAGCATAGAAAGTAGCAGCAGAAATATAGAGACTTTGTGAAGTGAGAAATAACACACCTGTCTATGGAGGAAAATGATTCAATACACAGGAAAGAAACTGGTAATGCAGGACAAGAGATGGAAGAACTCCTAGACTGGCAATCCTCAGAAGGTGAGCAAAGCGGGAGACTCCCAGACAGGAAGCTGGGGTCTGAAAACAAAAGGCTCAGCAGCAGGCAGCAACTGGCAGACATGACAGTCAGAATCAACCAGGGGAAAGTTAGGTGGCTAGTGGCAATAAACGAGGCAGAATGAAGGAGTGAAAAGACCACAGAAGGACTAGCTGGCAGCAGTGAGGGAACTGCCCGTGAGGCTAGCTGCCTGTGGGAGTTTGAAAATGGCCCCCCAGGCTCACAGAGACGGCACTATCAGGAGATTCGGCCTTGTTGGAGTGGATACAAGCCAGCCCCAGCTAAATGTTCTCCTTTGTAAGAGCTGCTGTGGTCACGGCGTCTCTTCCCAGCAATAGAACCCTAACTAAGACACTGCCATTTTTCAAGACATGGAAGAGGCAGTTAATTGGTTTTAATGATGGTTTCAAGTTTGAGAAGAAAACAGAAATTGAGGTTTGATTGTGATTAGAATATATAATGGCTGGTCCTGACTAGTTAGGAAGAAGAAAGAATGTTAAGACAATCCTCCTCTCCTTCCAGAAAACAAAACAAGATTAAGTGATGAGAAGCTGAATGGAAGGGACACTACCCGAGTTGGGACACTAGAAAGACAAACTGAGAACGGTGGGACAACAAAATGCAGGAAACTGAAATCATGAAGGCTAGGTTACTGGTACTGAAAGACCTAAGACCATGACTGAGATAAAAGACAGTATCTCTAAAGGAGAGGGCCGCTGAATCACCTGGTAATAAAACAAGAACAAAGCAAGAATAGGCACCAAAAAATTTAGACTCCTCACATTTTATGAGATAAATATTATTAACATTAGGGAAAAATACGAGAGTAATTATCATTTCTTCCAACAGAGGGGAAAAATGTGAAACTACTTAAAATAAAATTTAATTAGATCTGGGCTGGCAGCACATACCTGTTATCACAGCACTTGGGAGGCTCAAGAGAGAGAAACAGGAGTTCAAAGCCAGCCTTGGCTACAAAATGAGACTGTCTCAAAAGAAAAAAAAATTAATTACGACAGGACGGAGTTATTACAAGACAAATTTTCATGCTGTGATGACCTTTTTCTAAAAAAAGAAATTAATACACACACATATATATGTATACAATTTCATATATATGTATATATATATATATGTACAGATTGTTACTACATTCCATTTAATGATCTTTTGAAAAGCAAAACTAATCAATTAATATAGAACTCCTTGTTCTAAATCTTAAAGTTATATAACAAACATATAGAGTAATTGTTATATGAGGCACAATGTAAATTCTATAGAAATTAAGGGATCCTTTTTTTTTAAAGGAGATTAAAAAATTTTTTAAATGATTTATCTATTTTTTATTTTATATTCATTGGTGCTTTGCCTGCATGTCTGTGTAAGGGTATCAGATCTCCTGGAACTGTAACTATAGAGACAGTAGTAAGCTGTTAAGAGATCTTTTTAAGGTAGTATCTTGAAGAATATGCTATGTATAGCCTTTGGACAATAAATATTTGCGGTTCACAAACCTGACTCATTCTACTACTGAACTATACTTTGTAGTATGTAAGTGCTAAGTATTGCCCCTACTAAACAAGAAACAACTGAGAGTAAAAAATAAGATTAAAAAAAATCTTGAGTACTTTTCCTAAGCTTAAACTCAGGGTTATCTTTTTTGTTTTTTGGTTTTTGTTTTTTTTTTGTTTTTTTTTTTTTGGTTTTTCGAGACAGGGTTTCTCTGTGTAGCTTTGGAGCCTGTCCTGAAACTCACTCTGTAGCCCAGGCTGGCCTCAAACTCACAGAGGTCCGCCTGCCTCTGCCTCCCGAGTGCTGGGATTAAAGGTGTGTGCCACCACTGCCCGGCTACCTTTGTGTTTTGGTTGGTTGGTTGGTTGGTTGGTTTGGTTTGGTATTTTTTCAAGACAGGGTTTCTCTGTATAACAGTCCTAGCTACCCCAGAACTTGCTTTGTAGATCAGGCTGGTTTTGATCTCACAGAGATCTGCCTGCCTCTGCTTCCTATGTGCTGGGACTAATGGCATGTGCCACCAACATATTTTATGTGTAGAAAAGTAATTTTTCCTGAATATTTTTTTATGTGATAATAATAGAGGCTCTGAATAAAGTATAAGTGGGTCTTATAAAACCTAGATAGCCTCTCTCGTCTAGTGTAATTACTAACCATCATTACATGATCACACTTCTCAAATCCTAGTACAGTCCACACAGGTTCATATGAAATGTAGCTCTATTATCAACCAAGGCCAGTTACTATTTTGGATGCTTTCCTGAAGGAGGAACTCACACTTGAACTCAATGACAATATGTTTCTTGTACACATCAGTCACACAGGTCTCTCCCCATGCTATAGAATTGATCTAAGAATTTTTCACATGATGGGATATCAGACAAGTTATATGTGATGATTTATTCTGGACAAATTTTAGAATTTGGCATTTTTTAATGCACAATGTATAGACCAGTTTATAATAGTGAACATATTTAATAGAAACATGAAAACTATTTACTGGCAGAATAGGAACATAAACTTCTTGCTTATTTCTAACTCAAGTAAACCAGAAAACAATTCCTTGCTTATTTTGAACTCAAATACATCTTAAAATGAAGAATAAATTAAATACTTGGATAACTGTCATAAATGGATAGCCATGTCTTCAGTTTACCTTACTGCCAATGATTGACCGAACTTCATCATCTGGTGATGTGGGAGTACCAGATATATCCGGATTACTGTTGCTCAGGCTTCGAGAACGATTTAAGTTAAGGCTTGCAGGTCTCACTGCAGACCTAGCCATTGTGGCATAATGCACTGATCCTCCCAAACCCCCAGGACCTAGAGTTGCAACAAGAAGCACGTAATTAATAAGAGAGAAAACCAGAAAAAGACCCCCCAAAATAACTGAACACTTTACAAAATCCCACAAAAATCATGAATTGCTTTAGTTTCTAAATGAAAAGTAACACAGGTTTTCTTTTTTTAAAAAATCATTGGAACTAAAAACACTGAAGAACCAATGACAGCTATATGAAATTCTACTTCATAACAGCTGACACAAATCATATGAATTATAAGTAAAAATCACTCTCTTAAATGCTTCTATATTATATGAACAATAAAAAATGAACTGAATAAGAAACCTTGCCTTTTTTACTCAGACACAGTAGTGACTAGGACACAAAATGCCGCAGCTAATACCTCTTCTCTCCCTTTTTCCTACTTTCCACTCTGCCCCTCGATATATGGTCACATACATTGGGAAATCCAATTATTACCAGTATCACATAATGAAAAGTAGATGAAAGTATGTTTTTATTTCTCTATCTTCGTGTGTGATGTTAAAAATAACAAAATGGTATCTTTGTTTTACACACATACAAAACAAATAAACCTAAAGACAATTCTAACAGCCTAGGTTTTTTTTTAAAAAAAAAAAAAAGCAAAGAATTCCTTTGTCTGAATAAAATCAAGCATTTTATTTTCTTTTAAACGTGTTACATATAAACACAAATACCCAGCAATTATATTCATTATCTACATCTTTTTGTGTATATGGGTGCACATGTATGTATATACTATAAAAGAGTGTGTGTGTGTGTGTGTGTGTGTGTGTGTGTGTGTGCATTGAAGCCAGCTATCAACCTGAGCTGTCTTCCTCACTTGCCTGTCCCCTTAGATTTTAGAGATAGGGTCTCTCAACCTGATCTCACTGATTCAGCAGAGTCACTGCTCAGCGAGCTCAAGGGATCCTCTGTATTTCCATTATGGGATTAGAAGTCTGCATCACTGTATGTGGCTTAACAAGGGTTCTGAGCCCAAATTCAGGCCCTCATGCTTCTATGATAGGCATTTTATAGAATAAGCCATCTCCCCAGCTCAATCTATGACTCTGGATTACTGAATTTATTTCTAAATGTCTTACTGAAAATGACACAAATCTGTCAACTAATTAATGTATATACTTTTTTTAGGCCAGGAAAATAAAAAGGTTATATGTAAAATATGCAAAGTCTTAATACTGAATCAAACAAAAAGGCAGATAGAGAAGCATTATGGGTATACCACTGTCACCTACATGCTCAGATTCTCAAGTTATATAGTTAAAAATCAAGATAGTAAATTATGGGTCAGGATAAAAGACAAATGTTCATCTTTTCACAACAGTAACAAAACAAAATTTCTGGGCTAAAGCTTAAATCAATAACATTGCCAACAGCTGCAAAGGGGCACGTACCATCATCACTAGGGACAAGTTATTGCTTATACAGCAAACAGGTAAGCAGTTTCAAAAGTTAAATAATTAACTAACAAACTAAATGGAAATACAAACTCAAACATCCCTCACAAACACCACTATCATCAACATTATATGAAAGACAAGTAACTAGCTGAGGCTTTAATATTCAGAAAGCTTATGTTATTTTACTGGTCATGAAGAAATTGGGACACTTTCTAGACAATCATTTTTATGTTACTATGGACCTTATAGGATTAAGAGAAAATTATCAGTCTACTATGTATCTCCCTAAATGTCTAAAACCATTCTGAATGGCAAATAAAATATTCTATTAATTTTAACAAGAAATGATGAATGTTTTCAGAGATGGATGAAGTGATTGTCAAGGTTCAGTTCTAATAATTAACTTAATCAAGTTCTCCAATTCAACTTAAAGGAAGATGTATATATAATGATGCTTTAAAATGAAACATAACCCTTCAATGACTAGCACTGTGAATGTTCCTTAACAGAGTAAATAAATGTTGTGAATGTATAGGTCACACAGTGGACTACATGATTGCTTCAGGATTGGCATGAATATGAAAGACAGTTTAATACTAAAAAGAATAAAATACCTGGTGATGGTGAATTAGGATAAGTATTTGGCAGGCGGAACACATAATAGATATATGATGCAAGAAGGTTGTTTCTGCCATGCTGGTCATGATTTCCTTCTAAGTTTTTGTGAAGTCGATTTATAATAGATGCCATAGCTTCAAAAGATGCTTGCCCTAGATTAACTTTTCAGAAAGAAGAAAAAATATTTGCTTTAATGTTTTTACATTTGCAGTTCCACAAAAAGAAGGTTCTTTCCTGTTTACAAAAGGCTATAAGTAGAATGGTAAGACACAGTAAGTGTATAAAAATAGTACATTGATTTTGATATTTTGAAATAGCTTGACAAAAATTATTCTTGAAAAGAAAAGGAAAAATAACCCATTTTATAAATTTAATGTGAAAACTGTATGGTTAGATTCGTTAAAATAAAGGTATACAATGTTCTGAAAAGTGATACAAAGCACAGAGAAACCCATCTTCTATACCAAGTCGAGAATTAACTACTCATTTTAAAGATGACTCTGAAAATCTAAAGAGCATACAATAAGCATCTATTATTTTTAAAGAAATTTAAAATAATAAAAATAAATCATTTAAAATATTACTATGAATAGAGGATAGTGGGTAAGCAACTTGATTGAAATTACTGAATCTATAAAAGGATTAGAAGGGGGGGATAGAAAAACAGAAAGATGCAAAGCTCTTGACATGACAAAATACCACCACCTACTCACTCCATTATCCATGTTGATACACCTTAAGAACTTTTTAAAATCAGAATTCTGACAGCACACTGTCAGTCCTGAAGAACTAGGGCTATTAAACCAAGCAGACATCTGAAAAGGGTGCCAGAGTCAGGTCTGTGATTTATTTATCAGGTCAGGAAATTATGGACAGATAAATGAGGCCAATTAAGTTTCCTAAAAGTGAAATAATCAAGTGAAATGGCTATGTACAAGATTAAAGAACATGTCCTGACTAAGTGGACAAGAGGGCAGAGAGAGAATCCCAAGGCTCAGCAGCCTCCTGTTTCCTGGTTAGCTCCTTTCCTTCCCCTCACAGTGGTTACACCAAGTCAGCAGAATCCTTTTCAAAGCTAGGTCCACGGGTGGAGAGATGGCTTAGTAGTTAAGAGCACTGACTACTCTTCCAAAGGACCCAGACTCAATTCTCACCACCCACATGGTGGCTCACAACCATTTGTAACTCCAGTTCCAGGGGATCTGATGGCCTCTTCTGGCCTCCATTGGGTACCAGGCATGCATGAGGTACACATACATATACATACACTCAGGCAATATACCCATACACATAAAATAAAAGTTAAATTAAATTATATTTTAAAAATCCATCTTACTCCCTTCTTAGCAATTCTCCCCTTCTACATCACCCAGGACATGCATAAAGCTGAAAGGCCTCAAATCTATCTACAAATTTATTGGAAACTAATGTTCCTATCACCTTTCCAAAAAAAAAATAATAAAAAAAAGCATACGATATCTAACTACACTTTCATTTCCTGAACTTGCTTCAATGGTTAAATCTTTTCTCACTCCATTTTCTTGTATTTTTCTCTTATTTTGTAAATGATTTATCTCAGTATGTAAACATTCACTTTTTAATTCTTATCTTGTTTTATGTGTATGGGTGTTTTGCCTGCATGTATGTCTGTGCATCACTTGTATGGCTGGGGGAGGCCAGAAGAGGGGTTTGGATCCCTTTGAGCTGGAGTTACAGATGGTTGTAGGCCTCCATGTGGATGCTGGGAATTGAACCTAGATCCTCCTGAAGAGCCACAAGCGCCTTAACTGTTGAATCATTTCTCAGCATTCTCAAATTCATTCTGATGCTCCACTCAATCTAGCTTTCCCTTCTAACCGAACTTTGTTTTGGTTTTGTTTTGAAGACAGGGTTTCTCTGTGTAACAACTTAGGCTCTCCTAGAACTCACTTTGTAGACTGGGATGGCCTCAACCTCACAGAAATCTGCCTCCTCGAGTGCTGGGATTAAAGGTGTGTGCCACTACCACTAAAGATTTTATTTTTACTTTATGTGTATGAATCTTTTGCCTGCACATATATAAGTATACCACATTAGTGCCTGGTGCCCAAAGATGCCAGACAAGGGCATCAAAGCCTTTTAGAACTGGAACTGCAAATAGTTGTAGGCACCATGTCAGGTGGAAATCAAATCTCTAAACCAACTTCTTACATTTCTTCCTTTAATTATATTAAACTGTTCTTAAAAATTTCATCACTGGGGAGGCAGAGGCAGGCGGATCTCTGTGAGTTCGAGGCCAGCCTGGGCTACAGAGCAAGTTCCAGGACAGGCGCAAAACAAAACAAAACAAAAAACAAAAAACAAAAAAAAAAAAAGAAAAAAATTTCATCAGTGGACACTTGTTAGGTATGAGATGTACTCTAGAGCCGTTGCCTGGGTTGAATTTTGGCTGTGTGGTTACAGCTGAATGACTTTAAGCAAAACGTTTGAACATGTTCATCCCTGTACTCATCTGTGAAGTGGTGGTGTGGTGGTGTGAGTAAAAAGGGCCTCTGTAAGCTCAGACATTTGAATGCTTGGTTCACTGCTGATGAAACTGTTTGGAAGGATTAGCTTTGGGGAGGATGTGTGTCACTGAAGGTGGCCCATAGCATTCCCAGCCTGCCTGTCCGCCTCATGTGTACAGACCAGAAGTTAGTTCTCAGCTACTGCTTCAGCACCGCCTGGCCTTCCTGTCTGCTGTCATGATCCCACTATGATGTCATGGATGCTGATCCTCTGAAACCGTGAGCCTCAGATTAAATGCTTTCAGAAGAAAGCTGCCTTGGTCATGGTGGGTTGTCAAGGCACTAGAGGAGTAATTAAGACAGGACTACCCAAGGTTGCTGAGAGGATTTCATACAGCAATAAAAAGAAAGCACACAGTGCTATGCTGACCAATGCCTTGTTGTTGTTGTTATTATTATTATTAATTCCATTTCTACAATCCTGAACAAATAATAACCTTCTTTTCTTCAAAGCCATCCACACAGTAATCTTACAAACCTGAGACAATCCTTTCTTCCTTGGTCTAGTCTCATGTGCCTTGTATTAGGACTCTATCATTTTGGTAGGAGACTTTACATGACTTCAAACTTGTCTCTGTCTTTAAATGTTTCCATTTTCAACCCATCTCCACACAGTATCTTTTGTGTATGCATTTCTGTATGTGAGTGCAGGTGCGTGTGTGCCATAGCACAGGTGTGAAGGGTACAGATGTGCTAACAGCACATGTGAGGTCAGAAGCCAACCTCAGATGCCGGCCTGTCTTCTCCCTTGTTTTGAGACAGGGTCTATTTGCTGGTTTTCTACTGTGTGTATCAGGGTATCTGGCCCATGAGCTTCCAGGAAGTCCTTTTCTCCATCTTCCACTTCCCCACAGTAATGTGGGCATTGCAGACACTCACACTACGTATCTGGCTTTTGTATGGGCTCTTGGAGACTTTGAACTCAGGTCTTTCACACTTGCTGGACTTATACCCACCAAGACATCTTCCCTGCCCCTACACAGTATGTCTTTAAAGGTAACATTTGGTCACATTGCTTCCATAATTATAGCTAGATCTTAGATCTTTCCAAGGCTAATGTTTCCTATAGAATAATTTTCTGGTTTCAGAACATAGGGTAGAAAATCCTACTATTACCTCATGTCCCCACAGCACCTCTACTTTATAGCTCATTCTTTACAAGCCTTCCCATAACTTCCCAAGTTCTTTGTGTCTGTGTTACATGAATATGGTTTCTCCTCCTTGAACAGGACTTAAGAAGAACTATTCATCTGTGAGTACTCGACTCAAGGACTTCCCCACAATTGTCCCTAAAAGAGCACATATCTCAGGTTGTGAACAGACACCTCCTTAGTGCCACCGGTTAACAAAATCTTAATAACAGAGCAGCTCGTATCTTTCAGACTTAATTTCTTTCCCAGATTTTTATTTGGAAAAGGGTGGAAGTCAGAAACGGTTCTTTTTTCAGAGTACAAAAGAGAATAATTACAGTGATTCTGAGAAAACACGGAGAAGAGACAGATGAAAATGAAGAATGGACAGACTGGACGCTCTATGAAATGTAATAGGACTGTCTACCGGCCACTCTTCGTAAGTACTCTACGAGAACTTAATAGCAGGGACCAAGCTTCGGACAGTGTCGATAAGTATCAGATTCATCATAAGTGCTTAATACACCTTTGGTGATTGAATATTAATTTGTTTGATTAATTTGTAGTTTGATTAAAAGTCTATAAAAATACATTTTTTTCTGGCACATACAAGTCAGCAGCACCTTCTCACCTCCTCCCACTGCAAACACAGCAAACAGAAATCATGATTCTTTTTAAAAGCTAAGTTAGAAATTCAAAATTATAAATTTCTGATTCATCCCAAGTAAACTTAATTACCTATTTGGCCAGCAATCACAGGAGGTCTAACAACTAAAAGTATTAGTTTATCAAGCAGAAGATGAAGAAATCGGACTACTGGCTCCAGCTGTGAGGAACTCAATGCTGAAATGCTACTCTTCAGTTCATTTTCTAAGTTGTTTTCCATGATCCGCATATCTCCAATTCGAACTGGGAACATGTGTTCATCCAGAGCATTGACAAGAGCAAAGAACTTGTCCAGATAAGGATCCTAAAACAAAGAACAATTTCAGAGCTAAACAATTCTAACCACATTAATTATCAAACCCAGAAGAACTGCAGAACATCAATATCTCTTATTAATCAATAATGCAAAAAAGCACATACACGTATATACAAACATTGTTTCTAATTTAATATATCCCTTCTTACTCATCATTTTGAAACAGCCACATCCTAAATACCATCAGTTACTCAAGGAATCTTTGAGACCGATGGAGGATCTCATTTTACTAATTTTTTATAATGGTCTTACTAAATTTTTGGAGCTCAATTCTTGTGGCAGGCACTTTACCGTCTTCCTTGTTACAGCATGCAGGACAGGAGCTGGGTCCTTCACCCCTTGTCAGATGTAGTCTGTGGGGATGGGGACTTGAAAGACTGACTCTTACTTTCCTAGCGGTGGCTGGTGGTGTGGATCTGCACCATAGCAGTGGGGACTCTCATGCTCCTATGCAGGTGCCAGCCACTAAGTTTCTCTGACACCACAGAATGCTAAGCTCCATGTTCTACAGTAACAGTGTCCTCTCCTCAGACTGTCAGTCATTAGGAGCTTGCTTTGGACTTCTTGATACTTCTCTGTCTGGTATTTGTTGTTATCACAGAATTCTTTTAACAACCATTTAGTAGCAAATCATCTTTAATATTTTGCACACGTCTGTATTTTAAATGTTCTCCATTCAAATTGCTGCTGGATTTGTCTCCTAACTAAACCTTTGTGCTGTTATTCAATGTCCCTCCTCCTCACTACTAACAGGGTCAAGAACCTGGAGCAAATGATCTCTAAAAACCTTCCATTTGAGAAACTTAACTGTCAGAATTAAAATGAGCTGGCAATAGCTTTTCATGTATCAGAAATGAAGAGAAAGAAAAAGACCCTTATTGTTCAAAATACATCAATGACATTTAAAGGGCAAAGTATTTAATGGTGGTTAATGAAAAAAAATGTCTAAATCTACATTTTTAAAATATGTTCCTAAAGCCTGGAAAGACAACAGAACTGACATGAGATAACAGGTTCAATTCATTTAACTGAAACTCATTAAAAATACTAAACTCACTTGGGTATGAATGGATGAAACAGCAACAACCTCAACATTAAACACTCCTTTGTGGTTGTCTACCCATTTCATCCCAGGGAGAGGAACCTGTAAGACACAAGCAGAAAAATCACACCTACAAACGGATCATGAACTCATTAAACAAGCCCGAACCTAAAGAACTAGATGTAATATGCAAACACCTCTAATCCCAGTATTTGGGAATCACATGCTTTTAATCCCAGCACTAGGAAGAAAGTAATATGGCTGGGTGGAGAAAGGTATATAAGGCCTGAGGAGACAGGAATGAAACCCTTTTTTTTTTTGGCTGGACCCCTTCGGCTGAGGACTCAGAGGATTCATGGAGTCGGCGAGGTGAAATGTGGCAGTGGCTTGTTCCTTTGTCTCTCTGATCTCTCAGCATTTATCCTAACATCTGGCTCCAGTATTTTATGACAATACTTTTAGAAATTTGAGCAACAAATTATCAACAAAAAAAGTATTACTTCAGGTTGGGGGTTTAGCTCAGTGGTAGAGCGCTTGCCTAACAAGTGCAAGGCCCTGGGTTCGATCCTCAGCTCCAAAAACAAAAAAACAAAAACAAAAAACAAAAAAAAAAAACAAAAAAAGTATTACTTCATTATGTACATTCACATAGAAGAAACAGCAAAGCTTTGTTTGGTAAACATCTTTAGGTTTTTGGGTTTTTTTAAACTTTTTTCTTTCAGTTGGGAGAATTAAACATGCAGAGATATACTGACCTCAGGAGAAAGCACTGAATAAGCCTGTGGTGGTTTTTCCAACGAGACCGGTAGGCAGAACTGCCCAGTCTTCAACCGTCCATTCTGCAGCATTGGTATCCACTTTAAATGAAGAGACATGGGTCTGTTATAGATATCACTATGTGGACTGTCTGCTTTAAGAATGTGCACATCCCAAATTTCTCACATGATCAACATGCATTAGGATTTTTAATTACCTAAGTAATAATGGGCCTTCATCATTCCATTTCTCTGGTGATAATTAATGAAAATAGAAATATTAACTATGACTATTTTGACATGCAAAATTGAGTACAAAGCCTTATTATCCAAGGAAGAGTCAGTTCTAGAAAAGGCTATAAAATAAATAAATTTTAAAACAGTAGTTTTGAGGTAAATAGGGAAATCCATAATACTGGGGGAAAAGTAAGAATACAATTTATCTCCTTCAGTTACCATAATCCCTGTCATAAACGTAAGAGACAAAAATACTGAAATATGAATTTCATCTTTTGAGTTGAAGGATAAATTTCACAATAAAACTGTGATGACACCTCATGTTGGCCTTCACTGTGTTTTAACCCTGGCAATTTGACCATAATGGTTGGTTTTTGCTAAAAAATATTCAAAGGCTTTAATTTCTTATCTATGGATTTCTTTAATTTGTCTTACATTCGAATCATTCTATTCTATGCTTATACTGCACTGCTTGGAAAACACTCACGAATCCAAATTAACATGTAAGTTTTATAAAGTTATTAACTAGCTAGGGACATTGGTGTGTAATGGGGATACTTCCTTACAAGTGCAAATTTTGACATTACAGAGAAGCCAATGGGCAATACTCAACAGAAAACATCTACTGAACACTAAATTTCATAAATGTTTTATTATACTTAAGATCCTTTAATATAAATATTTAACAAAAAGACTTACTGTATATCCAACTGGGGTTTCAAGAGGAGTGTTTTGTTTTTGTTGGCAACTAACATGATAAAAAGTAAAGAGCAAGTGGTGGTGATCAGTTAAAGTGGCAGGGAGTTTAACTTTGACTTCTTCATGAAAATCAGGAGACCTTCATACAAAGAAATAAAAAAAACAAAATCAATAGTCAGTAATTTGTTCAAGTGAATAATTATTGTATTTGCTTATCTGGATGATCTTAAGATTAACTTTTAGGTTCATGCATTATTTTTCTTCTACTCCAGGATATTTTTTCATTGTTCTCAATAATTCTAAATAATTAACTTCTACTTCGAGATGAGGGAACTAACAGTTTCTGAAATGTTCATCACATTTTTATTAATGGGCTGAGGCACCCTACTATTAAAAAATTCATTAGTAATTACTGCCTAGATACTGAGATCTTCATCACATCGGATGCTGTCCTACATTTATGAATCAAATCTGGCACATGCTGCACAGAAAAGTCAACGCAGAACTGCAGGTACATATTTTCAAGCCATACCATAGGAACCACTTTTCTTTTGTAGTACAATTACCATTTGGGAGGGGGTCTCTAAAGATACCTTAACATTAAAGTTAGGGTCTTTGTGGAATGTTTTCTCTCAAGTGTTTCATTGTTAAAAGGAATAAATATGTTAGCAAACAGACCACTGCCGACACAAGGAAACAAAGAAAGTCATAATCAGAGAAAGCCCACAAATTGCACGTATCCAACAGCATCAAAGTACTCCTAACCATTACACTAATACAAAGAATGTCATGCTTGATGGTCATGATGCTTCATCTCAACAGGAGGGCGTGGTCTCAAGGGGCACTTTAATAGAATCAAGCTGGTTTTTGTTTTTGTTTTTTTTTTTTTGTGATACACAAATAAAAAGAATAGAACTCAATGGAGGTATCTCAATTCTCCATTCTCAGCATCTTTCAGAATTATATCCAATGGAAATACAGCTAAGTCACATGGTTCCAACCACCTTTAAAGTGAAGACTGTCCTTCCTGTCAGGCAAGTTTCTATCTCAGATGTCAGTCAATATTCTTCCTGTTCAAATAAGACTCAAAAGTACATTAACAGGTGTGGATTTGATCACAGAAACAGTAAGTGGAACTAGGCCTTAAATAATGATAACAAGAAAGAGCTAATTCTAGCTGATAATTTGATGACTGGCTGAACATTTTAAAAGGTGTGTTTCTTATTACTAAGCTCACCAATCATCACTGAATTATAAAAACCCGAATTTATAAGCAATGTCAGAATGTATTGTCATGTTAATTCCACTAATGCTTAAAACAATAATAATAATGATCCAGCCAAACTGAGAAACTTTTAGAAGTTGCTATTTTTATAGAAATGTATTTGCTGGTATATAGTGTTTGGATTAATTTCTTCCTGAAATCACATTGTAAATTTCTGTAGGAATCAATGATGGTTTCTCATATTTAGGCAACATGGGTTTTTCTGTGGTTGTTTTAAAGATAAATAAGACAACAATTACCCTTAAAGTTGTATAACTTAATAGGAGTATGAATTGGACTCAGATGTCAAAAGGTAGACTGTAAAACAAGGATTGGCAAATGTTCACAGGCCAAGCCCAGTCCACTACCTATTTTATATGGCCTGAAGATCATGAATGTGTTTCAGATTTTTAAAAGGTTTTTAAAAATCAAAACAATAATACATTTCTTGATATGAAACTCAAATTTCAGTGTCCATAATAAAGTTTTATTGGAACACAGACACACCACGTTACTGTAACATTACTGACTATGGCATTTTTGTCCTATAGTGGAAGAATTCATTGGTGGCAAGAGACATGGTATGTGGCCACAGGCTTAGAACATATACTACCTAGTCCTTTGTAGAAATGTTCGAGCACATAAGCTTAACAGTTCAAGAACAAAGGTAAACAGATTATTTCAAGTTTGAGATCAGAATAAGATATTTGATAGTAAACACAGGTCCAAGAAAGGTCCAGAAACAGAGGGCACAAAAGGCAGAAAGAATAATATTAAGACTTAAAAGTCTGATTAGATACCAGAGAATAGAAGGAAAATGTCAAAGATGTCAAATTCTGAACCAGAAAAATTATTAAAAATAGAGAGTCATGAAGACAAGCATGGAAACCAGGAAGAGAGAACCCACAAACCAGTGTGTCTTGTCGGTCAATGAAAAGATACTTGAGTACAAAAGGCCAGGACTAGAACTGATTTGGAAGCATTCTGTATAAATGCTAAAGTAGAAGTGTTTTCATTGAGCCTAACAGAGACAGGTAAGATCGCTCAGGAGGAGTCATACAGAGAGACTAAGAATTATGAGCAAAGTTCTAGTATTTTGTGCAAAGTGCCTATACTTTAAAAACAAATCACTATGGACAGAAAATCTCAAAAAGCAGACAGAAACTGAAATGTGTACCAGATGAAGGCGAAAAAGAAGGAGGGAGATCAAGAAAGTGTGCACCATGCAAGAGCACCAGGGGAAGACCTGGGTGCTGGTTACGCAGGAAGCATGAGCTTCCCTTTGAAAGTAATGGACGGAGCCATTAACAGCTGTGATGGAAAGAGGCAGGAGCTGACCCATGCTCTGAAGAAGTGGAACAAGACTAGGAGCAGATGGGAATGAGTCACACTCACAGGAGAGGGGCCACTGCTACTACTGAAAGAGAAAGAAAGGCAGACATGTATGGGGATCATCTGAGGCAGTGAACAGAGAAATTATGGACACAATTTGTCAAATGTGTCAAAAATATGTCTCAAGTCTGACAACCATAATCAGTAAGCTAGAAATGCAGAAGAAAGACAAGCTGTAGGAAACCCCCATAGTTACTGGCTCATGAGAGAAAAGGTACAAAATAAAACCAGACCAAAATACTCACAAGAAGACTGTAAAAGAGGGGCTAAGAGAAGATAAACAGATGACTGCAGCCCCAACCAGTGATCCAACAGCACGATTCTGTAACAGCCAACCCACCAGGACAACTGTGATTTTTTTCCCCAAATACATTCAATAACCACCACCCCACCACACACACACATAAAGAAGAAAATAAAAGCTCTCCAGGGCTAGCAACTGCCCGTAGAAGTAAAACTGGAGAGCCACTAAGTCAAAGGATGGTGGGAGGCTGAACACATCACCACTTCAGTGGGCTTGAGCACAGGAGAATTCAACAAAACAAGAAAGGTAACAGGCAAAGATCAAAGGACCAGAGGCCAAAACGCTAATCCATAACTGTGCAGGAAGACATAGAATTTTTTTAAAAGATGATTTTTGTATAAAGCCTTACATTTGAGACGTCTGCAAAGAAGAACTGTGCATCTACAGACTGAAAATTGTCATTCTGATGTCAGCTGTGAATTTTGCACATTCAGTGCAGCAAAGCATTTGGTAAACATACTAATGTGAGTGCTAACAATGCCACTAAGAAGTGAGTAACTTTGAAAGAAATATTTTAATTCAGTACCTGTTATGATATACTACGGCTGTATAGGCTTCCTTTGAAAATTCTGAACAGCTAGATTTACCAAAGATTACCTGTAACAAATAACAGCATGTTGAAACTTGGTTGTAATAAATGCTGGATGTTTCATATCTATGTAAGAATTTGTATGCTTTAATAACTACTTGAGAAAATGGGCAAAATCAGCCCAGTGAAGAACAATGTGCCTACTTAACGATCTTTAAAAGCTTAACTGCTCAACTACAGATTTCTTTTCAATGATAAACCCATCTGACATTCCACCATCAGAAAGCTTCTATAATTATATTTCTATCCACTGAGTAATAAGATACATTTGTCCTCTTCCCACCTCCCACTTTTTTGAGACAGGGCTTCATGTAACTAAAGGTGGCCTTAAAGTTCACATGTAATTGAGGATAGCTTTGATTCTAATGCTGGGATTAAAGGCATATACCACCACACCTAGTTTTATGTACCCAGGGCTTCATGCATGCTAGGCAAGGTTTCTAGCAACTGAACTACATCGTCAGCCCTCTTTCCTTTTTCTTAAACTAAACATTCAGGGTATAACATGTAATTTTAAACTTACAATAAGAAAATTGCCCTCGCATGGTGGCATAAATACACTTCACGAAGTGGTGGCGTTAGTAAAACATGAGAGCCATTCTCAAGGTCAAATGCCAGTTATTTAGAAATGATACAAAAGATTTTTAGGTCATGCTGTTTATCTTTTAACTTCTTGTACACCCTGCAAGGTACTTCACAATGGAGGTACTCCATTTTAGACTTGTGTATTATATTATTTTTAAAATTCACCACATTAAAAAAATGTAGGGTACTCACACAGAAATCTTAGTGGTAAAACCACCGAACCAGGAACACTGGTTAACTAGAGACTGATGTCAACGTCATTGTTATGACTACTATAACAGTAAGTTAAGAAATGCCACAGATTAAACGCTTTAAGTCTGGCAGTTATCTTTACATATGCATGTGAGTGCACGTCTATCCTCAAACTGAAACAACTTAGTCTGTTCCTTTTGTAAAGGAGATAATTGGCATTTGTTTCTTTTTCTGACATTTCAAGCCGGTGCTTCTATTTTAAAAGAACAGCAAATAGTAAATAATATTTACTCCCTTTGGTAAACGTTTTTTGGTCAGTTTTCCAATGCCTTAGTATGTTTCTTTTTATTTTGTTCTTACTTTAATTTGAGATGGGATCCCACTATGTAGCCCAGGTTGGAACTAAATTTGGTATGTAGTCCAGGCTGGCTTTAAATTCTTGATCTTCCTATGTCAGATTCCCAAGTACTGGGATTAAAGGCATGCACCACCAAACCCAGTTACCTTAATATACTCTTATAAAATTTTATTTTAGTGCCATAATTACAAACTTTACAGTTTTGTCGTACTAACAATAATATAATCAAACATTTATATCAAGACCCTTTGAAATTTTATATTTCAAAAACATAACATATGCATTCTGCCCATAAATATATACATATATTTTCATAACAGCCATTTACACTAACATAAAAATATTATACTCTCATATAAATAATAATGTACAGATGAAAGGAACACAGCACCTTTTCCCTTTAGAAACTATCTCTTTTCACAAAACAAAATATTTCTCTATGCAACCAGAACAGAACAAAGTAGAACAGGTTTCATTGTGATCATTGACATGTATTTCAGTCCCTGAGCAACACAGGCTGAGCAATAATTAAGTGGCAAGCACTATGATAAGCATCAAGATACAGGTATAAATGAGACAGGCTCCCTGCCCTCAAGGAGCTCACAATCTAATGCATACAGTAAATAAGCATGCAACTACATTGTGAAAGAAAATGCTGTCCTAACACCAAAGACGGAGGGGACTAAGTGCCAGTACAGGTGGAATTCACCCATTGCTATGTGGAAAAAGCCAGTAATATGTTAAGATATGGAAGACTTTGATAAATAAACAATGCAACATACTTTGACATATATGACATCTTTCATAAAGCTCAACCCCACATGGCAATTCATATAGAGTATCTGTTTTCACAGTATATTACCTCAATTAAAACAGCACACTTACTCATTTAGCAGAAATAAGGATCTAGTAAAGAACAAAATGCTAAATTCCACACCTATTCAACAAATATTTATTCAGCTCAACATGTTACATGTAGAGATCTGAAACAGCTGCCACCAGAGAATACAAAGATGAACACTTTGTGTTCACTGATGTCAAGCGGATCAACAAGTGGATACAACTATGGCAATAGGAAAGAAGAAAACACATCTTTCCTGAGGAGCAGAAAACTCCAAAGAACTTGATTAAAAGACAGGTTTGAAGGATAATATAAGGCACCGTGAACAATGCACCCATGCTGAGCTAAGCATTCTCATTACACTTACAGTGTCTGAGGCTAAATCTGCCACAGTATATTGCCTTTTACCCCCAAATCTGTACTGTCATAGAACCTGAATTCATTAGCAATGGCAACCATGGTGTCACGAATCACTACAGGCTGGCCACCATCGATGTCTAACTTGTCTTCCATCACTCCCGGCTCAGTGGCAGCTTCACTGTGGTCATCACTCTGAGGAACAGTCCTGGACCTTCCTCGCTCCACTATCCAGACTCACCATTTCACTTTAGAACAGGAACTTCTTCATAAGATGCTCACTTGTCATCTGTTAGCATCCTCTCCCATCTCTGGACACCGTTTCCTTTGACTCTGTGTCTTCCAATAACACATACCACAGTTCTCAACATTTGGTACAAATTTCATCACTTGATGAGAATTTTTTAAATTTCTACTTAGTTTAGAAGCCACAGCGATGAATAAATTAAAATGAGATTCAGCCTTGGCACTGGAAATTTTAACAACTCCCTAGATGAATCTAATATGCACCCAAGATGGTCAGTTTCTTGACAAAGTTGGAAAGAGACACATGTATTATCCTCCAGGGGCCGTGTGCAAATGACCATATCACCTCCTACCTCCCTCACCTGCCATTCATCCTAAGGGTGGAGCTGAGGGCGAGGTTGCTGAGGAAATGAGAATCTCAAGTGGCAAAAGGAAAGGAAAGCTCCCTGTTCTCTGAGAACGTTCCCTAGGTGGACTTGGCTACACTCTCTCACTACATTACATTTGCTAGATTATTCACTTATTCATCTTTGCATCTCTAGGAATGCCTAACATATGCCAAGTACTCATAAGTAATTAGGGTTAAGCATATTACTATATTCAGGAAGTTTCCCAGTTAGAAATGTAGTTTAAAGGATCACATTAAATTCCAGTTAGAGCTGCCAGTCAGCGATACAAAACAAAACAAAACAAAACAGAAATTTCATCTATTTGACTAAGTATGAAAAAGCGAAACAGTAAAGAATGGTTCTTACCGGCATTGCATTACTCGGGTCTTCTCCGTACATAAACTGCACTTTCACTGTGATGTTTCTGGCAGAACCTTGACGGTTGGCAAAATTAAGGCTTTGAGGATAAATGTAGAGCAGATTTCTGTAAAACCAAAACATGTAAGTCATAGTGAGTGCATATCTAAGACTACTGTGTGTAAAAGTTATAGTGAATACATATCTAATACTGTCTGTTTTTCACTAGCTCTCACAAAAGAAACAGATGCAAAAGGATTCAATACTGTTTGCCAGTACCTGTGCTGAGTCTTTTCATGCAGTTGATCCTTAAGAGCAGCATTCAGACACACAGCAATCACATAGATCCTGATTTTACAGACAAACTAAAGCCCAGAAAGTTAACTGTTTTTCCTATACAATGAGGTTAAACACCAAAGCAGAAGACAGATAATAAACCAAACTCCAAACAGTCTCTTTCCCCTAGAAGAGACTTCTGAGAATTAAGCAGGAGCCAAAACATTACAAAGAATTAAGACAGTTCTAATTCTATTTATCTCCTCCAAGCAGATACAAATAAGATGGACTTCACAAATGTGTTTTTGATATGAACCTGATCAAGATCTTACGAAGAACGAATTGCCACATTATCATTCAAAACTATATTATAGAAACTAGAGTAATGGCTCATTAGTAAAGTGCTGGCCACGCAAACAAGAGGACCTCAGTTCAAGCTCCAGAACCCATCAAAAGGTGGAGACATGCCTGGAATACCAGCACTGGGCAGGCAGAGACAGGAGACCGTGGGGCCTGCCAGTCTATCATTTGAGCCCTAGGTTCAGTGTAAAATCCTGCCTCAAAAAATAAGTTGGACAATAAATGAGGAAGACATCCAAAGTTGACCTCTGGCCTCCACATGCAAGAACACACATATGCATACATACACACACGTGAGCATGTATGCACATATACAAACATATATGTATTTTACAATATAAAAGATATAACAGGTAGTTACTATAAAATAATTATATTCTACCCTATGTGTATTAGATATCTTTCCAGGTCATAATTTGTACATCTGACACAATTTAATGGTTTCTGCTGTCAATATAATCAAGAAAAACAATTCAACCAAAATTACATGAATAAAGGGTTAAAAAAATGAGTTACTTTATGTGAAGACCATCACTTAGGGCTAATGACTGAAATTTTAATAACAATAAGACCCTGAAAACCAACTAATAGGGCAATGGAAATAGGTTTAAGTTTTTAGGGAGCAGTATGGCAGACTATAACTTCTTAATGAACGTATCTTTTATTTAAGATTGATTTATTTATTATGTATACAGTGTTCTGCCTGCCTGCATGCATGCACACCAGAAGAGGGCGCCAGATCTTATTATAGTTGGTTGTGAGCCCCCATGGGGTTGCTGAAACTTCAACTCAGGACTTGGGAAGAGCAGCCAGTGCTCTCTTAACTTCTGAGCCGTCTCTCCAGCCCCTAATGGGCATATCTTTGACTCAACAAATCCACTTCTAGCCTAAGGAGGGAACTATGCATAGGCATAAATGAGTGTGATGAAGAGTGGGATGAAAGTAATTCATTACAATATTTTTATAATCAAGAATAATTAAAATGCACTATGAAAAGATATATTGTTCATCACAATGTTAAGCATCCCAAATAAAACAAAAATTCAAAATACTCTCAAGTCTAAAACTATATAAAAGAGATTTTATTCACTAAGAACTTCTATTTTTATTTATTCATTTATTTACTTATTGTTTGTTTGTTTGTTTGTTTGTTTATTGAGGCAGGATCTTACTATTTATTCCTGGCTGGTTTGGAACTCCCTATGTAGACCAGAATGATTTCAAGAGCCTCTGCCTCTCCCTCAAATGTGGAGTACCATGCCTGGCTTTCTTCTTTTTTTTTTTAAATGAAACTTTCTAAGCACCATATCACAAGTTTGATGGTTCAGTGTACACATTCTTTCTTTTATATAGTATACAGTGCATTACTTCAAATATTGCATGAATTTACTTCACACACTCTCTGTATGTGTCACAAATGAATTCCATCCTTAGACTTGGGTTCCAGTCCCCAAGATATTTCAGTACCTACTCAAATATTCTAAAGAATTTCAAATATCTAACAGTTCTAGTTTCAAGTGTTTTGGTTAAAGGATATTAAATCTATGACGAACTGGGTAATTAAATCATGGTAACAAAAACATGAAGGGATGTTATGTAATCCCCTGACAATGTGGAGCAGTACTTATTGATATGGGAAGTAACACCTAAGAGTATGCTGGATGGATGATCAGGGGGAGAAGATTCGAGAATAGGGAGGTATAGTGGCATTATCACATTTATGGAGATTTCAGGTAGTAGTTTGTGTTGGGGAATGACAGGGAGGGAGAGGCAAAAAGAGAGAAGATAGATAAAACCACACTTCTAAATTACTAATAGTGGCAGCTTTAGATCCATCTATCTAGCCATCCGTCTGTCCGTCCGTCCGTCCGTCCATCCATCCATCCATCCATCCTTCTATTTATGGTTTTTTTGTTTGTTTGTTTTGGGTTTTTTGAGGCAAGGTTCCTCTGTGTAGCCCTGGCTATCTTGGAAGTAGCTCTGTCCATCAGGCTGGCCTCAAACTTACAGAGATCCACCTGCCTCTGCCTCTTGAGTGTTGAGATTATAGGCATGTGCCACCACAGCCTGGCTTATTTTTATATCTTTCTATATTAATTTTTTTTCTTGGTGAAAAATAATAAAACTTTCAATGATAAAGGATTGGAAAGACAAAAAGCATGCATTCATGAATACTAGTGAAATGGAGAACAGTACTGTGGTGGTATTGTGTTCCCCAAAATATTGTGCATTCTAATTAACTTATCTGGGGTCAGAGAACTGAACAGCCACAATATTAAACATAGACGTTAGGCAGTGGTAGCACATGCCTTTAATGCTAGCATTCCAGAGGCAGAGATCTGGCTGGATCTCTGTGAGTTCAAGGCCACACAGGAAACAGACAAGCATGGTGACTCACGCCTTTAATCCCAGGAAGTAATGGCAGGAGGCAGAAAGGCATTTAAGGCATGAGGATGAGGAACTATAGCCTGGTTAAGCTTTTAGGCGTTTGACCAACAGTTCAGCTGAGATTCATTCGAATAAGGACACAGAGGCTTCCAGTCTGAGGAAACAGGTGAGGTGGCTGTGGCTTGTTCTGCTTCTCTGATCTTTGGTGGCTGTGGCTTGTTCTGCTTCTCTGATCTTCCAGCATTCACCCCAATACCTGGCTCTGGGTTTGTTCTTATTAGTAAGACCATTTAAGATTTGTGTTACACAGTACTCAAAATATACAAGTGCACAAGGCAATTTTAAAAAATGGTAGTATGATGGTCCATCTGTTAATTAACAAAAAATAAAATATCAAAGATGACTACAGCTCATCAACTAAAATATTTATTGATCACCCCATAAACATTATACAGAATGTTAAGCAATGGGAAGTCAAAGTAAGATTTGGAATGCTGACTGGGATGGTTCAGCAGGTAAATATGCTTGCTGCCAAGCCTGGTAACATAAGATAAAAAGATTATAGACTATTGCTAGGTGTCCTCTAACCTACAGGATGCAGTGGGGTGTATACACACATGTATACACACACACACGTGCACAGACACACACATCCCCCATTTTTTAAAAAAATTTGAAAAATATAAAGGGCCAATGAGGTGTCTCCATGGGTAGCAGGCTTGTTGTGCAAGCCTAATGGCTTAAATTCAATCCTAGAGCCCACAAGGGCATAAGATGTGACGTGACCCCACAAAACTGTCCTCTAACCTCCAAGGTGTGCTCCCCGGCCTGTCCCCACAACTAAGAATGAGAACTTGATTTAAAATACAGGTAATATTTAAAAGGCATTCCCTGGTCATAGGGAACATGTAGTTTGGTGGGACAGAAATACCTCTAAACAGACCAAAATAATGAGAGAGATATGCAGAAGATATAGAAGACAAGCATTTATTTAGCTTTGAATTTTTCTTTCTTATTTACTTATTCTTAAGAAAGGATCTTACATAGCCCAAATATATATATATATATATATATTTTTTTTTTTTTTTTCATTCATTCACTCAATTGATTCACTCACTCAGTTAGGTAGTTAATTAGGTAGATATATAGGTAGATAGTTATTTTTGAGAAAGGGTCCCATGTAGCCCACACTGGCCTTAACATTATTATATAGCTGAGATGGGATTTCAGCTTCTTGATGTTTCTTATGACAAGATGATCCAGGTTATAATCAAGCATTTCTCCAAGGAGTTTTTGTTCTTTCGAACAAGAACCTTTTTTCCAAATTACAGTTTGAATACTCACTAAGGGTTAACTCTTGCTTGTATTCCATTTAAATATAAAAAGAAGAAAAATGCTTCAATATGAAATACATATGCCTGTCTCTGTGCCCAAAGTTCTGGGATTAAAGGCATGCACCACCACACCTGGCAATATTGATGCTTTTAATCCAAATTAGGACTAGAGTTATTTGCTTAATGTTTTCTACAGAACATATACATATCATTTTTCCCATACTAGGAATTATTCTTAAAGACATCAACTATGGAAGATTTAGAAATACAAACTCCTCAGGAGGTGCAGGCAGGATGATCATGAGCACAAGGCTAATATGGTCAACATACCAAGTTTCAGCCTGAAGGGACTATATTCTGAGACTTTGGAAGGAAAAAACAATAGGAGGGAAGGAGAAGGGGAGAAGGAAGATTTCAACACTTGTTCACTGGTTCTGCTGCAAGGAGAGCATGGAAAGAACTCCAAGACACTGTGATTCCATAGTAGAGGATGAGCCTGCAGGAAGACTAAAAACTCTACAGTGAAGTAGAGGGGAAATGACAAGGCAATTAAACAAAGACAAGAGAATGAAATATTAGTATCAAATGCTACTGGGCCCCTGAAGGTAGAATTGAAAACATCCTTGGATTTTGCAACAGGAAAGTCTTACCTGAAAAGAGATAAAACAAGCAGGGGTGTCAGTAGAGAAATAGTTAAATTCAAGTCTAACCGAAGCAGAGTTTGCACTATACTAGAACAGAATGTAAGTTCCCTAAGATGGTCAGGGGGAACACACACAGAGCATGCAATAATGTACTGTCTTGGTTAGAATTCCTCATCGTGACACACATTTGCTGAGTGTCTGCACAGATCTATTTACTGAGAAGATAAAGGTTAATAGACTTTGGCTTATACTCATCATGGTCTAGAGCTGAAATTAGACAAAGCAGGAAGTTATAGTGCTTTGTTATGATAAGCAAAGAATGATACTATAGTCCACTCCAGAGTGTGGGAATAATAGGCATGTTGGCAAACACCTTTAATCCTAGTACTCAAAAGGCAGAGGCCAGCTGATCTTTGGGAGTTCAGGCCAGCCAAGGCTGCACAGTGAGATCCAGGTCTTAAAAACAACAACAAAAACCACATCTGCCCACAATGTCATCAGACATTTATCAAATAAAACAGACCTATAAAACACACAGAAAAGCAGAGACTATGTCATCACTTTGCAATGAGACCACACCATATACAACTACCTTAATCATATGTATCTGTAGACATACATAGTATGTGTGTGTGTGTGTGTGTGTGTGTGTGTGTGTGTGTGTGTGTGTGTATTTAAGTATCTTCTCTAGTTCTCCAGGAGCCCAAACTCTATAAGGAAAAGACTTTATTCATGTAACTGTTTTATTTGCCTACATTTAAAACAACATACTTCATATTTCTTGAGTACATAGTATAAAATGCACGTAAAAATTTAGCAGTTTAATGCAGACAAATTTGGATTCTAAGTTAAATGAGAACTGTGTGAACATTATCTATAAACTGTTTGATTTCCACAATAAACAATACAATTTTAAACTAAATTTGGTTTAAATAAGAAAGGCATTAAGTCAAATCTAGTGCATTTCATGAATGACTAAACTCTACTAGAAAGCTCTCAAATAAATACAAGTCTGTACTCCTCCAGAGTATTCAAACTAGCAAGGATACAGCAGAAAAGGAAAAGTGCTGACTAGTCATTTGGAGGTTAAAAAAAAAAGATAAATATTTTACTTAACATGGAAATCAATTCTAGACAAATCAAAGGATTCCATGGCAAAACCATAAGAGTATAAGAAAAGCTTTTAAAAAAGACTAGTGAGAGAAGGAATTTATTAACATAAATTACAAAAATCATAAAAGATATACATTTTAAAACTTCTCATTGAAAGCAGTATCATGAACACAGGTGGAGAAAAAAAATGACAAACTGAAGAAACACTATTTGTTAAATATATGACAGAGTATTCCTAAAATCAGCCAGAAAAAAGCAAACTGTGTAAAGGGCACATGTCCAGGTAATTCTCAGACAGTAAAAAACAAACAAACAACTATATATATATTATATATATATGTGTATATATATATAATATATATATACACATTAGATTTGTCAATATAGTCTTTTTCACTGAAAGTATACAGTTAAAGAGATACTTTCTTATACTGACAGTAATGTAAACTGGTACATATGTGTAGAAGAAGCTCATGAGAAAAATCATAACTTACAAGTCTGTACCTACATAAAAAATACTTCTCATAAGTACAGAATATTCTTTTTATGTAAACTGTTTATAAAGCTGAAATTATTTATTAATCACTAACAAGCATGATTAAACTAAAGTGCATCTATAAATCAGAGCCAACATAAATAGAATATTGTTGAGTCCCTAAAAAGACATGGAGATTTCACACTTGTAATTCCAACACCTGGGAGGCTGAGGCAGGAGGATTGGGAGTTCAAGATAAGCTTGGAACATATAAGGAGACTATCTCAATAGATAAGAAAACAAGAGCTACAGATAACCTATTATGGTAAATCTAAAATCATTTCTATGTAAGTAAATTCTGAAAGAATAAGATCTTGGGCCATTATAGGTTTTTGTGACATGAACTACATATTCTGATTTTTCTTAAAATACATACCTTTAACTTGTCATTCAAAAAATCTAGTATAGTAGATAATAAAATAGAAAAATAGAAAAGTGTCAGTTTTTCATTTTTATAGGTGTTAAAATACCCATGTTTGCAAAAAAAAAAACCAACAAACTATGCAGCACGAGTTCACGAGTGCACGCGCACACACACACACACACACACACACACACACACACACGCACGCACGCATGCACGCGCACGCACACAGCTTTGGCTCAGCAGTAAAGGACTCACCTTGAATACATAAAGCACTGAACTCAACTCTTAAAAACACTGCCACAAATAACAAACATATTAACAGAGAACATGTAAAAGTAAGATTCGTTCTAAGCTCATTCAAACTCTGGATCAAAATATGACAGCTTTATTTGCCGTTTTTCAGCTTCCTGAGCTAGCAATATGCTCTATGGCACTCTCCTGGTGCTAAGCAGTGGTAGTGAACTGAGGCTCTTTCTCAGACACAGTGGTGCTGTGCTATGATGGTTCAGTAGGCCATCTGTGTCAGATGCATCTTCTACTCAAACAATTCTCAGGGAGGAGGCTGACCATAAGTCAAGGAGCACTTGTATATATGTAGCTCACTTTGTACTTCTTTTAAAGCAGGGTATTCTGTGTCCTGTCTAGTCTAGAAATTTCTATATAAATAAACATGGATAACTGAGCTCCTGATCCCCCAGCCTCCACCTCCCACTCTATAGCGGTGTACCAGCACACCTGGCTTATGTGGTGCTGGGAATGGAACCCAGAGCATCATGCATGCTAGGTGAGCACTGCCAAATGAGCTCTGTCCCTAACCTCTAACCTCTAACCCGATACATCTATTAAATATCTATTTAATTGATGTTGTTGTTCTGATCAGAGAAAGGAGGAGCTAATATATTATTCTAACATTGCTCTTTTCTTCAATTCATTTCTATTTAGACATATTTTTCTCAAAGATATTTTTAAGCATTTCTAACAAACATACTACATTAGTCTTCTTCCACTTATCTGCAAGGTAAGAATTCTAAAATTCAGGGGATCCAATGCCTTCTTCTGACCACTGCATACATGTGGTGTACATATACACACAAGCAAGCAGAACACCCATATACAAAACAAACAAAAACAAAAACAAAAAAACAAAACATTTTTGTAAAGAGCCAAAATACCTTGTTTTTAATTTGAAAGTCATGTTACAGTAAGCTTGCATAACGTTGGGAAAGCAAGTGGTGTGTGGTTCATGGAACCTAAGCGTTCTAAGGCTGTTCAGCATCCTAGAATTCTGTGTAGCTAGGAAATTTTGTATAGTGACTCCTAGAAACAGGTTTTTAAATTAAGTACTGAGTTTGCTTAACAGTGTTTTATTTTCTTCGGCATAAGTTTTTGTTTTTATAAATGACTGGCTATATGACCAGGGTTCTAATTAAGGGTCCCCTTTTTGGGACTGGAGAGATGGCTCAGCGATTAAGAGCACTGGCTGCTCTTCCAGAGGACCTGGGTTTGATTCCCAGCACCACACAGCAGCTTATAACAGTCTCTAACTCAGCCCTCGGGGATCTGACGCCTATCTGCACAGACACACATGCAAGCAAACCACTCCCACACAAAATAAAATAAAAATAATTTCTTTTAAAAAGGAGTTCCTCTTCACAGTCCCTTCTTCACAGGGAAGCCGCTACAGCAAAGGGGCTTGCATCCGCTACATGTTAAGTTTCACACTTCGTTATGTGAAGACTCTTTTACCATCCCATAAATACTTATTGTTTCTGTAAGGCGGCTTTGTACAAAAGAGGTGGGATATAAATTAATAATCATCTAGCAAAAAACAACAACAAAAAAAAAAAACAAAAAACAAAAAAACACCCAGTTTATAGTGTAACAAAGTAGGGAGATTGGCTCATCATGCACCTCAACTAGGTGGATGGAATTCTGGGGTCAATAGTTTTAAACCACAAAGGCTGACAGCTTAGTCAAGAAGAGTTTCGAAATACGCCCTGCATGACCAAGGATCACTACCTTTTTCCATGAAAGGAGAAATGTGACTATTCAATCTAGAGCAACATACACTTTAATAATTCACTAACACGCATCAGAGCACAGGACATAAAACTGATTAGTTTTAATATTTACTGGTGGACATGTACATACATGTTTGTTTATTATTTATTTCTGCCCAAAGTATTTATATAATTCTGAAATGCATACTTAAGGTACACACAGGGTGGGCTGGCCAAATTGCTCAGAGGGAGAGTGCTTACCTTGTATGTTAAGGTCCTAGATTCAAGGCCCACCACCACCCATATACACATCCCAAAAAGAGAAGAGAAAGTATTCACACATATACAGGTTAATGAAAAGAAGAAACAATTCCTTACCAAGATCCAAGAGAACAAACCTCTTAAAACCTAGGTATCAGCAAAATTTCCATGTCTACATAATCTTACCATTAATCTTCACCAATAAATACTTGAGAGTAACCATATAGTTTCTAATTCAAGGACTATATACACATTATGTTGTGCCCACTACACAGATAGTAGGATCCCAGTGATTTGAACTAACATTTTCACAACCCTAAATGCAGTTCATCTCCACTGGACAAAAGAGGAGACAGAGAAAGTAAACAATCTAATCAAGAGTGGAGAAGCTAGAGAACAGCAGACTCCAGACTCCACTTCAAGCAGTCCTGCTCTAGAACCATGCTCACAAGCACCATGTTACTCATGATCTCTAAAGAAACCTTTAGAGTTAACCCTGGATACCTAATCACCCAACCAAAAAAACCTCTACTTTATGCCAGGAATCGATATTTCTATTCAATTCATAATTGAATTTTAGAAATGGTGCAGTTTGTAAAATTATGACTGGCAACTTAATTTACAATTCTTTACATTGATTTTTTTCCTTCGGGAACAAAAAGCTATAAAAAAGAAGGTTGGAAAGATGGTTCAGCAGAAAAGAGCACTGACTGCTCTTCCAGAGGACCTGGGTTTGACTCCCAGGACACACAAAGGTAGCTCACAACCATCTGTGACTCCAGTTCCAGGCAATCCAATGACACCTCACCTCTACAGTCGTACACAGACATGCACAAAGGCAAAACACCCATGCATATCCTTTTTTTAGTTTTAAAGTTATAGACATGATCCTGATGCACGGTAATAAATGCCCAAGATCCCAGCACTGAGGAAGGAGAATCATTACAAATCTGAAGTCAGCCTGGGCTACAGAACAGGACTAGCTTAAAACAAAACCAAGCTACAAATCACATAGGACAATTACCTTAACAAATGATGAAACTGATGCATGGGGAAATAAATAATTTTTTTAAGGCCAAAACACTAGAGCTAGCTTTTAGGACCAGACAACAGTGTGAGATTCTGGAACTACACATGGTAGTGATTTTACCACGTCAATTTTCCCAAATGATTTGTATTAATACTAAGGATAACCACTCATAACTTAAGTGCTTATTAATTTTCCATTTAATATCAATTGAGGACACTGGAACATTTGCTCTTAAATAGACTATTAACTTTTAGTTTGGTTAAATTTACAGTAACAAAATTGTTACTAAGTTCATAAACTTCAGAAAAATGTATCATGGGCAAATCTCTGCCATTGGAAGCACTAAGATTTAATTCTAGTTCATATCCAAATGCTCACGTGTCTACTGCTACTCCACATGGAATAGAGACTGTGACATACAGATATGAAAACAATGGAAAGGGAGAGAATGTCTTTATTGACACTATGCTGGAAATTTTGTAATAACACACAAGAATGGTTAAGACGCATTAACTAAAGACATTAACCAGTAGCTATAGTGACAAAAAGAAATACATAGTTCCATGTTGGCGTATACAGTGTATAGTAACACAAGCAATAGCAATGGCAGCCACAGACCACCACAAGGGCTGGGAAAGGCTTCACACAGGCTTCTGGGGAACAGTGGCTGTTTCCAGAATAAACGAACTAAAGTGGGGGTACAGATAGTTACTTTTCCTCAATTTTAATGACAAACCCATAAAAAGTTAAGGTTTATTTGTAAATCTCTTGTAGTAAAAGAAATATTAATATGAACTTTTAAAAATAGGTAGATACCTTAATACTGAAAGTATAACTCTCAGTACAGCAAATGTAACTAAATAACAATTTTTCAAATTACCTCCTGCTAATTGCTCATTTCCCATTGATCTAACTCAACATGGGGGAGGGTTACATTCGTGCAAGTTAGCACAGTTTAATGGTTAACTACATTCACCCGCCAGCTGTGTGCATATTGCAAATAGTCGTTTATATAAAGTCAAGAGATTCAGTTCTCTGTACAGGAGAAAGTACTTCCAAATTACTTGAAATTGAATAATTGGGACAAAAAAAATGCACACAATTAAAATATTTCTTTTTATTATTCCTCTAGTAATTTCTTCCAAAATTGATACAGACAATTCATCATTTGATTCTGTATCTTTAGAGCCAAAATCAAGATTTGCTATGTTAGATGATGTCAAAATTTTAGCCAATGGCCTCCTTCAGCTGGGACATGGACTTAAAGATTTTGTCCATAAGACAAAGGGCCAAATTAATGACATATTTCAGAAACTCGACATATTTGATCAATCTTTTTATGACCTATCACTTCAAACCAATGAAATCAAAGAAGAGGAAAAGGAACTAAGAAGAACTACATCCAAACTACGAGTCAGAAATGAGGAGGTAAAGAATATGTCACTGGAACTCAACACAAAACTTGAGACCCTACTAGAAGAGAAAATGGCACTTCAACAGAAAGTCGGTGCACTAGAGGAGCAGCTAACGAATCTAATGCAAAGCCAACCTGGGGCTCAGGAGCACCCTGAGGTGACATCGCTTAAAGTGAGTGGGCGTCACGGTGTGCTGTTTGTCATGTGGGCTTTCTTAATTACATTTTTATGACATGCTATTTTAAATACTCTGCTACATTACTAAAATACTTCATTTTTTCCAGAAAGAAATTTCTCTTGGAAATAAAATTTTCCACTGTAACTTCTATTCAAGTTTTGCTTCCCTAATATTATATTTGATAAGAGTTAAAATTTATATTTCATATAATTAAATATTAGTTAAGTAGTAAAATTTATAACATTCAATTATTATGTTACTGCTAATTACTAGAGATAAAAAATTAAAAGAAATTTAAATTTAAAACCATTCTTCCATGAACAAAAATAGATTAATATAGAAAATGGTATATTCTGATTATTTTGAAACATTGTTTCTTTTAGTTTAAATAAAACTCAGAAAATTTTAGATATGGCAATTTTTTAAGATAAGAACAAAATTACATATTACTTGAAAAAAATAAGACAATGACAGCCAATGTTTACTTTTCTAACCCACTACTAACTTAAAATTAGATGACTGTACAAATAAAAACTTAGGAAGACAGAGGAAATTTTAAACAAATTACAATTTGTGTGTGCAGAGTTTTGTAGAACAGCAAGATAACAGCATCAAAGACCTCCTCCAGACTGTGGAAGAACAATATAAACAACTAAGTCAACAGCACAATCAGATAAAAGAAATAGAAAACCAGGTAAGTCAGTCTAAGGCTATGTCCAATCTGTGGTACTAGCTGTTAAACAAGAGCTGTTAAGACAGCACTCCACAGCTAATCATCTGCTGGCAAAACTTTCTGTGCAACTGGCAACTAACCTACCTGTCTTTCAGCTTCCCCACATGTCCTATAAAGATAACAGCTCAGCTTATCATGTAGAACTGGAGAAAAAAGGATACATAGCTTATTCCATTAATGTGATCCTATGAAATTTTAAATCAGGTCATCTATTCTGCTCAAAACCTCCACAGTAGCTCTCTGTCTTACTCATCATTACTCACAGAGCCTGTGCTGACCTGGTCCTTCATCCTCTTACTACTGATTTCATCCACTAGCTTCCTTGCTGGTCCTGAAGTACTTTAAACACACTGCCCCTAGGGCCTCTTTCTAGAATGCTTTTTTCTAGTATCTGCACTTCTCATATACTTCCATCAAATACAAGATGTTCAATGAAGCTGTCCCAAGCCATCTAATCAAAAAGGTATTCCCCCCAAAGCCACCACATTTTTCTCAACATCTTTATATTTAGCATAAATCCCTGAATTAAACTGAAAGACCTATGAACCTGAGATTCTTTTTCTATTACTTTATCTACAAAACACTTCATACAAAATACTATATGACAAATAGTAGGCACTCAACATTTGAAATGACCATGGCAATATCATATTCAGCACACAGAAGTTAATAAAGTTGGCTAAGATTGTGATCTTCACAGTTAGAAAGAGAATGTATTCAAGTATCTTAAGCAAAGCATAGAGCCTTACTGGTTTGTTAATCAATGTCTCTCTTGTTTGTTTGCTTCGTTCTCTTAATTTTGATATTTATTAAATAATACACTTGGTTAAATGTCTCAAGAACAGAATATCTATACCTTCTGGAAAGCACTGTTTATTCCTCTTTATTCCCTTGCAGAACTGGGGTCAGACCTTTGCACATGCTCAGCAAGCACCCTGCCATTGAGCTGTATCTCCAGCCTTGTTTATTGCTCTTAACATAAAAAACAGTAACATTAGAAACTGAAAGACAATGTGTACATCATTGTACTTTTGATATCATTACCCAGAATTCCCTAATTATATATACACCAGCATTTTAAAAGTAGATTTATATTCTTTTATCAGCTCAGAAAGACTGGTATTCAAGAACACACAGAAAATTCCCTGTCTTCTAAATCAAGAGCACCAAGAACTACTCCCCCTCTTCAGCCGAATGAAACAAAAACCATACAACAAGATGGTAAGATAACCTGGTGGGTTTTCTCTATAAAATTCCCTACTTTTAGGACCTGGTCTAGACTAAAAGAGTAAAAAGACATATATATCAAATGCTATCACCAAACTGTCAACTTAATTGGATCCTGGTTTTTTGAGTTTCTTTCTTTCTTTTCTTTTGTTTTTTTTTTGTTTTGTTTTGTTTTGTTGTTGTTGTTTTCAACATTTTAACACTGTATATGGCATTAAGATATAAAGCTAATCTAAAAACATGGGCCGGGCAGTGGTGGCACATGCCTTTAATCCCAGCACTCAGGAGGCAGAGGCAGGAAGATCTCTGTGAGTTTGAGGCCAGCCTGGTCTACAAAGCGAGTTCCAAGAAAGGCTCAAAGCTACACAGAGAAACCCTGTCTCAAAAAACCAAAAATTATACTAATTTCATGGATTAAAAATAATACTGCAGTTGTAGAAAAGGAATACGTTTATGTTTATAAGAAATGTGGAAAACTATGCAAGGGGCCAAAGATCATTATTTAAAAATTACTTTCAAATGCAACAAACAAAATACATTTAGGTAGCCAGGTGGTGGTGGCACACGCCTTTAATCACAGCACTCAGGAAGCGGAGGCAGGTGGATCTCTGTGAGTTCGAGGCCAGCCCAGACACAAAGCTACACAGAGAAACCCTGTCTTGAAAAAACCAAAACATTCATGTATATAAAGAAAAAATATACTTCTAAAAACTCAAAGATTATGGAACTCTCTTCAAAAATTCTACTTTCCTGTCTGCTTAAAATCTTTGACAGAGGGGCTGGAGAGATGGCTCAGAGGTTAAGAGTACTGACTGCTCTTCCAAAGGTCCTGAGTTCAATTCCCAGCAACCACATGGTGGCTCACAACCATCTGTAATGAGATCTGGCACCCTCTTCTGTGAACATAATAAATAATAAATGTTTTTTAAGAAAATCTTTGACAGATATAACAGAAGTTCCAGGGAGCAAAATCACTATTTCTAGCCAGTCTTGAGCAAAATGATATGTTCCCAACAGTTATTTTTACCTGTTTGCTCTCTTCCTGTATGTTCACGGCTTCTACACATCTGTTGATTCTAGTAAACTAAACTTCTGCTACTTAACATTCTTACTATGCCTAACAAAAATAATAATGCTTTTAAAAGTTCTCATTTTGTGGATTTTCTTTTGAATAAGTAAGTTGGAAACGTTATTTTAATGTTATTTGGATAGCTTGCCGTCTAATAAACATACCTTTGCATAAACATTACTGAACATTCACACCAATTCCATGAAGTAGCAATGAAATGTCAAGCTCCAAAAAGACTTCTCTTCCTAAATATGGGATGATTATGTTTATTAATTCTAGGCCTTCCTGCTGACTGCTCTGCCATTTATAACAGAGGGGAACACGCAAGCGGCGTGTATGCCATCAGACCAAGCAGCGCTCAAGTGTTTCATGTGTACTGCGACACCCAATCAGGTACAGCCTCCTAAGCAGAGAATGGGCTGACGTAAATTCAAGATACTCATCGCCTAGTACCATGACTAAGCCTGTTATCAACTTATAGAACGGGACTATCATGCAAATTGGGGACCATAATAAATAATGAAATACATTACTTGACTATATAGTACCAAATTAACAAATCACCTCACAAAGCCACCAATTAAAACCAAACTCAAAACGTAGTCATTTTTCTCATCAACAATAATCTACTGAAAATAACTACATTCATTCATGCCCTCCAGGTAGTCCATGGACATTAATTCAACACCGAAAAGACGGGTCACAAAACTTCAACGAGACATGGGAGAACTACAAAAACGGTTTTGGGAGGTTTGATGGTACAGTGACTTCCTTACATTATTAATCTATCTGTGAAATAACAATACTGACTGTATGTACTGATACAGGCTTGAAACGGGAGGATTGAAAGTTCAAGGCCAGTTTGGGCCACATACTGAGACCCTTTCTCAAAGAAAAAAAAAGCATTATAATTAAACAATTATAAAACGGGCAGTGGAAATGTAACAATAAACAAAAAAAAACACCTTCATAAAACAGATTGATAAATACATATTAGCAATTACAAGTATTTTAACTGAACTTATCACTACTACATGTCTGCTTTTAAGTAGGCTTGTTGAAATTTAATTCAATAGTTCATGATTATAATTGTTAGTAAGGAAAACAGTAAGTAGTGTGGGCTTTAGAGAGTGGTAAGGCTATGAATGAGCTGCAAAGATAGCATTATAGTACTCTTCAATTGATATTTTAAGTATAAAGTAATACAAGTTAAAATGGAGTAGGAGGTATACCTTGGGGCAGAGCCCTTGACTAGCACAACACTTGGACTGATCCCCAGCAGCTCAAAGAAAGTAATTGAAGTAAAAAAATGAAACAGAACAGACATAGGACTCTAGGAGCTGGCTCAATGGGAACCATCAGAGATAGTGTCTAGCTACTTAAATACTAACTTTAACTATTCAAGTAGTATAAGAACTGTGGTTCTCTGTAATAATAGACTTAATGCAGAATATTCTATTTTGATCACAAAACTAAGCAAAACAATATAAAATAAACAGTAGATAAAATCCAAAAACCACATTATGAACATTTGTGAATGTGTAAGTATTCATTTATAAGAGTAGAATGCACCTGTTATTATACCAAAATTTTTAATCAGTACTACTTGATTATTTTAAAATTCTCTATTCACAGTACTAGTTAAATCCCTGAAAAGAAGGTCTATTCAGTGATATTTTGTAGTTCTAACTTATATGAGATTGAGTTTAGCTTGCCTAGCAAGCGCAAGGCCCTGGGTTTGGTCCTCAGCTAAAAAAAAAAAAAAGAAGATTGAGTTTAACACTAAAATAAAAGACTGACAGTTCAGAATGCTCATTTATTTCTAATCAGAAACTAATTCCATTTATGGAATTAGTGAACTTTCCTAACTCAACAGCAATAATTAAATATTTATTTTTGTCATTAATTATAGGTTGCATAATGATCTACTTACATTACTGTTTTTAATTCCAAATGAAAAGTTTTAATTATAGAGGAAAAATACTAATAACAAAAGATTCAAATCTAATGTTTTTTATGAGATTCTTTTTCTATTAAAAAAACTAACTTCACATTTGAGAAAAATGATATCACTATTACCCGAAACTGAATTTATGAAAACATTCTCTTGACTGAATATAGGCATATTAATGAACATCTGATATACATAAGGAGGTATGAGTGAGATATTACTCTATCAATAACCAAACCTAAAAATACCTATAATAATGTAATATCTCATATATAAAACATTTTGTAAAACACATTTTTGAAGCAAAGTTGGGGTTTATCACGACACAATTTTAATATAGACTAAATACAGGTTTAATTAACAAGGGAGGAAAAAGTCACACGAAAACAATGGACAGTTGTACTTGGGGTATAGTTCAGTGGGAGAGTCTTCCCCAACATGCATGAAGTCAGATTCAGTGCTCAGAACTCAAAGAAAGTATAAATAAATAAATGGATGAATGAATGAATGAACGAACAAATGGATGGATGGACAGATTAGAAACAGAAGGAAAGAGAAAGGGAGGGAGGAATGGTGCATATACCCAGACACAGACATGAGTTTCACAAAAGTGTGCATTAATAAAAGCTCTAGAAAGGATGTTTTGGGTTTTTGAGATGAGGTCTCATGTAGCCCAGTATGGCGTTAAAAATAGCTGAGAACTGAACAATTCTTTCTGTTCTATCTCCCAAGTGTTAATTAACAATACAAACACACACCACAACACCAATAACATAAAAGCTTTACAAGACTTCAAAGAAACCAAGGAGTCAGGACTAAAACGATTCATTTTTTTTTAATGAATTGAAAATAACTTTAAAAACTGGGCTGGGAACATGATACATGTAATCACAGCACTGGAGGGGCTTTGGCAGGAAGATCTCAATTTTGAGGCTAGTCTGGGCTAAAGGGTGAGAGCCTGGCGTATGCACACACAAAGACAAACGGTCAATCAGGACTTGATCTGCAGTTAACAATACACAGGGGTTCCCCACCCACCTCCACTTCTCTTTAGGAGAATTTTGGCTGGGCCTAGAGAAGATCTATGCCATAGTGAACCAGTCTAACTACATCCTACGACTCGAGCTACAAGACTGGAAAGAAAGCAAGCACTATGTTGAATATTCCCTTCACCTGGGAAATCACGAAACCAACTATACGCTACATCTGGCTGAGACTGCTGGCAATGTTCCCGAGGGACTCCCAGGACACAGAGATCTGATGTTTTCTACATGGGATCACAGAGCAAAGGGACAGCTCTACTGTCCAGAAAGTTACTCAGGTATTTCAGTAATGCAAACACTTTTTTTCTTTAAAGTATCCCGCTAAAGTTTTAACTATTATCTATAATATCAATTTTTAAAAATACTAATCTCAAGTAAGCATTCTCTCCAAAGACAAAAATATGATTGTAGTTTTAAGTGCTAACTCCGGTTCAGGTGGCTATTTTACCTGTGATGCTTCTCAGACACTCTATTTTGATGATGTATATGAGTTACACAGGTTAATAAATATTGAGATACATGCACCTACAATATCATTTATATGGAATAAAGATATAACCATGGGAAACATCTAACAGCTACTAGATAGAAGGCATTATCTAATTAAATCACACGTCTGTCTTCTTTAGGAGGCTGGTGGTGGCATGACGTATGTGGAGAAAACAACCTAAATGGTAAATATCACAAACCCAGAGCCAAATCCAAGCCAGACAGGAGAAGAGGGATCTACTGGAGGCCTCAGAATGGAAAATTACACTCTATCAAGTCATCCAAAATGATGATTCAGCCCACCAATTTAGACAGCTTTAAATGAACTGAGACAAATTAAAAGGCCAATAAATTAAATATTAAAATCCTCCCAGATTACTCTAATATAATAATTTGTTATTAAACCTTTAATGGAAAGATTTATAAATGAATTTTCAATTAGATCACTGTTAAGATTAGACACCATCCCAACAACTGTAAAATCTCCTACCAAGAGCTAGTATACACATTTCTCTTTCCATCGCCACCTGCTACTGTATAATCTATCTATGTATTTTTTCATACTACAATAAGTAGGTATTCATATGGACATCTTCCTAGTAACATAACTCATGGCAGTTAGTTTACTAATACGTTAGTAGAGATGTACTCATCAGCCAATATTTATACAACTTACTCCAAATCTATACTCTTATATATTCTACCTTCTGTACAGAACAATAGTGTCACCTCAAGTGTCTGTCCCCACCACTAACGCCCACAAGAAACACCCTTCTGTGTGCACTACTGAATGCTTCTCTGACACCGCAGTCCTGAAAACTGAAAGTCACCAAACAATCCCCCTTCAGCAAAGTCCAAAGTGTTCTTCTCTGGGGTGCAAATCACCTAGGGCAAAATTACTCAATTGGTGTCAACTGTGTGGTTAAGGGTTACGAAAGAAGGGTTAACAAGTCCCTACCCATGCCTTCATACAGTGAAGTTTCAACTGAGTTTTAGAAAACATAACAAAGAATTCCATCTAAACCATAAAACCTGTTTGCTACAGTTCAAATGATCAGATTTACTGAATGAACTACTTTAAGTGTAGAACTGTTGCTGCTTATCTCCAGTCTACAACACCGTAAACAGGGATGGTCGCATGCCAATCCTGCCTCATTGGGTGCTCATGGCCAGAGAAAGTACTTAAATGATCTTATAAACAGTATCTTTAAATAAACACATACTATTTTTAAAAACCAGATCTTAGGTTATCACTGTTCAGACTCCTTTAAGAAAATAATCTATACAAACACTTTTGGTGGAAATAGTTTAATTTTTAGGGTAAATGAACAGAACTCTTTGCAGGCTACTCCTGTTTCTGGGACTTTATCTCTCCCTTGGGAGCCTGGGATAGCACACCACCACCCTAACTTTTTAAAATCACGTGGGTGGCAATATGAAAGTGCTAGGAAACTGGCCTCTCAACTCACTGTTTTGATAGATTTCCTTAATTTTCAGTACCATTCATATTAAAATAAGAATGTAAGGGGCTGGAGAAATGGCTTAGAGGTTAAGAGCACTGACTGCTCTTCTGGAGGTCCTGAGTTCAATTCCCAGCAACCATATGGTGGCTCACAACCATCTGTAATAAGGTCTTGTGCCCTCTTCTGGTCATACATGCTGTATACATAATAAATAAATCTTTTTTAAAAATGAATGTAAAAAAAGCAGTATTAGCAATATATAAGAATTCTGATACTGAGAATGCAAACATTTTTATATCCCAACTATTATGGCTATCTTAAAATATCACTTAGAGAATAGGGTTTTTTTTATTATATCAGAGGACAGAATGCTTTAGTTTAATTTATTAATAAATATTTTTAACACTTTAATTCAACATAATTGATTTCTTTTGTTAACCTATATATTTTATGAACTGAAGTATTATTCAAAAAATGAAAGCTCTGGTGGCGCACGCCTTAAATCCCAGCACTCGGGAGGCAGAGACAGGAGGATCTCTGTGAGTTTGAGGCCAGCCTGGTCTACAGAGTGAGTTCCAGGAAAGGTGCAAAGCTACACAGAGAAACCCTGTCTTGAAAAACAAAAACAAACAAACAAAAAAAAGTATAAAAAAGAAAGAAAGCCCATAGGATTCACAAATACAACAACAACAACAACAAAACAAAAAAACAAGAATTACTCTGCAAAGAGAGATCTACCAAAACACAAGGACAAGCTATATAAGAAGCAAGTGTCACGTGATCCCCATGTGCTCTCACTGACCTGGTCTGACTAGCCAAGCTGTTCCCTGAAATAAAACATTAGGAAGAAGTTGAACTGGTTCATTATAAGCTTCTCAAACAACTCAAGAGAAAACTGCATTCAATTCAAAGTAGGTTTTAAAACTAACGTTTGTTATTGTGACTATTGGAGTCCACACCTGTCACAGAGGGACACTCCAATGTCTAAAAATGCAGTGATGCAGCAACTGATAAAATGAGGAAACCAGGAATTATTACGCTAATCTCTTTACGTGTGTGTGTGTGTGTGTGTGTGTGTGTGTGTGTGTGTGTGTGTGTGCGTGCGTGCATGTGTGTGTGTTTGGAATTTCATATATAACAGAACGACCAGTTCACAGACAGCAGGATTACTGGGTTTTATGAAGAGGAGGACATCCATATAACCAATTGCAAAGGGCAGCATCATACAAACTGCAAGCTTTTACTTTGATCTTCACACTAATAATTACCAGTCTCTCTTACAGCCTTAGTTACACCACATTTGCTAGCCACACTTGAAAAATAAAAAAAGAACTAGCTAGAAAAACAAAGATACAAAAGTTCAACAGGCAATCACAACTAAGGCTATTGTTGGGAAAGAGGGCAACTCTCACAGTCTGCCAAGAATATCATGTGCTATGTGGACATGTCTCAAAAAGTAGATGTCAATAAGACAGAAGGATTTGCTCAATTAGATGTACCTTGATCTAGTACAAGTCAAAGGCTACTGTAGTCATCAAGAAATGATTTGAAACACAAGTAAGAAGGGAGCTACAAACGCCTAAGCAATTTCAAACATTTAATAAAATCCCAGTAAGAAAGGTCTCATTATCTGCTTATCCTAACGTAGCATCTACACAGGATCTTTTATCTGATAATATGATAGCATAAGCAATCATTTGATGCAGACCTTACTTACATGATTGCTAAGATATCTATGTATCTACATATCATTTACCACTGTAAAGGATTAAAAAGACTGGGCTTCTTCTCGTTCAACTGTATTGAAAACCAGCTGACCAGCTACACAGAAAAAAGTCTGTCATCTAAACATGGCAGTCTACACTTGTAATTTCAGACCTGGGAAGGAGAGACAGAAGAACCCTGCATTCTGGGCAACATATCAACATCCTGTCTCAAAAACTACACATGGTTATCAGTACCATGGACACTAAAGGTCCCAGCAAAAGTACAAAACTGGCCAATGCTAACTTTCACAGCCTCCCTTTACATTCTGTATTTTATTATTAGGGGGAGGGGAGGCATATGCATGGTCCATATGTAGAAATCAGAAGACAGCTATGGAAAATGGGCCCCTCCCCCACAACAGCTCTTAGGGGATCAAACTTCAGTCACAGGCTTGCATAGTAAGTACTTTTATACAAAGAGCTCTATCACCAGCCCCATCCCTCCTTTTATATACTTATACCTCTGAAGTCCAGTGTCTTCAAGCTTCTCAAACTACTCTCTCTAAGGCTCTGTAATGCATTCATTTCTAGGGCACACGGGATTCCATTTTCCCATATTGAGGGAAAGCCAATTGATCTCAGTTTTAAATAACCCTAGCATAGGAACCAATCTATAGTTTTTGGATGACCAATTAGTCCTTACCAATACTAACCATTTCAAATAATAAAAACCAAAAGCAAATCCAAATAAGCAAATTACTTCAAGTAATTACTACTACATATTTACATAATTTGCACAAAGTAAAAGCAAAATCATATCCTTTATAATGTGTAAGATGCACTTCAATCTTCGATGTGTTTATCTGTCATCCCCATCAGGCGGGTATGAACATTAAAACTGGACACACACCTAAAAGCCTCATTCAGCAAGGTTGTCCTCACTTGGTAAGGCCTGCATCAAGTCCATTTAACTTCTATAACATGATTTTCTCAAGTGTTCCTAGCTTCTACTAATTAATATAGATATTCTCTACATGTCATTTATATCATTATACCATGCCCACATTAAAAATTATAGAAAATAATGATTCAGATTTTGATGCTGTAGATATCACTCTGTATACTGTGAATGTGTTGCTCTGATTAGTTAATAAATAAAATGTTGATTGGCCAGTAGCCAGGCAGGAAGTATAGGGGGGACAAGAAGAGAAGAGAATTCTAGGAAGAGTCAGCAGTCACCAGCCAGACACAGAGAAAGCAAGATGTGAAGGCAGAACTGAGAAAAGGTACCAAGCCACGTGGCTAAACATAAATAAGAATTATGGGTTAATTTAAGTGTAAGAGCTAGTCAATAGTTAGCCTGAGCTAATGGCTGAGCAGTTTTAATTAATATAAATCTCTGTGTGTTTATTTGGGTCCAAATGGCTGCAGGATTGGCTGGTGAGAGAGATTTGTCCTGATCATGGGCCAGTTGGGACACAGGAAAACTTCAGCTACATTTTGAGTCAAAAATATAAGATAAAATCATTCTGGCATGCTTTAATAAATGTATCAAACAACAATCCAGAAATGAGAATATTTTATTGTATTCATGACACTTGCAGTTATATATGTTGCATATCTTTTTGTCCTGTAGTATGAAGATTATGGAAAAGGAAGCAATACCTAGATTTCAAACCAAATAAACCTCTTAGTCCCAGCTTAATGTTTTTCTCATATACAGAAATAACAACTCCAAAATTATGAAATTTATAAGATGCCTATGAAACTGAATAAACTAATTTAAATTAAAATAATTAGAATAACAGGTACTAAATAATTATTACCTAATAATAAGTAGTATCAACATGAAATTTTAAAACATAAGGAATAAAGAAAATAATTGGAAAACTCCTTTAGAGCAGTGGTTCTCAACCTTCCTAATGCTGTGATCCTTTAATACAGTTCCTTGTGCTATAGTGACCCTCAATCATAAAATTATTTTCGTTGCTACTTCCTAACTGTAATTTTGCTACTGGTATGAATCATACTATAAATATCTAATACTCAGGATATATGATATGTGGCCCCTCATGATCCACAGGTTGGTAACTACTGCTTTGAAGAACCATAAGATACAAAAAGTTTGTAAATACAGTATAAGACTACTCAAAAACCACCACGTATAGGCAAGAGAGCAGCTACATTTTCAAACTGCTAGCAAAAATAATTTACAACTTAGAACCCTATACTAGCAAAACTATCAATCTAGGAATGAAGATTCAAAAATTTAACCACCAAGTGTGGGCACGTGTACTTGTAGGCACTGAGTGGACAGGCTGGGGTGAGAGATCGCCTGAGCCCAGGGGCCAGAAGAGGCCATCCTGGACAGCCTGGGAAGACCCCATCTCAAAAATAAACAAATGAAATAAAAACACTATCAGGTACATTTTTGAAAGTACCTCCATACATCATAATTAAGAAGATTCTGAAAGTTTTCAGTAAAATAAATACATCTGGAAAGAAAAACATGGGAAATATGACTCCCCCTGTGAGTTTTAAAAAAAAAAATCTCTAGTACAATGGTAAATAATGGATAACAAGTAATGGTAAAGAACCTCTAGGATAATGATAAATTGTCTTCTAGTCATACTAGAAAACTACACATAGCTTCACAAGCTTAGAAAATGTCCACTGTACAACAGCTTCAAGACAGGAAAGGATTGGCCACCTGATGTTCTCCACTGCACTGCCAGATGTGTCAGCAAGTTTTAATGACAAAACATGGAAGGCTGAAGGACAAAATAACCATTCTAGAGGGGAGAACAAGCTGCAGAAAACACAGGAACAAAATTCAGTCATCTACGCCACTCAGTCATGAGAAGTTTATAATACACACACAGCTAACACTGACACAGGGAGCCGGAAGAGGCCTTTAGCTGGAAGATGAACTTTGGCATCTGTACAGGGGTAGGCTGGCTGTAGAACTGAGATCTGTGTTCAGTTGTAAGTTTTATTCTACTCTGTGAACTTTAAGCATACTCATATGACTCTTTCAAAAATAGTAAAATGTAATTAAATAACAGTGATAAGCAGAAACATGATCCAAAAGACAACTCAAAGTTCCTAACTCCTATTTTCTCTGACTCTGAAGTACTTCAAGCAAAGGTAAGAGGGAGAAACACAAACTGTAGGTCTTCTTGCAGAATCCGCTCTCCTGGGAGGGCAGCAGAGGTGAAGGCCTCTAAATTAGTAGTCTCATATATAACTAAATTAGTAGTCTCATATATAACTCATGGAATGCTTTGTATTACTTTTCATCCTTTAAATGCTACACGTATGTATATGTGTATGTTCTTAAGATGTAAGCTCCAGGAATTCACTCACATCAACTATCAATTCCATGGAATAATGTGTGCTCTGCACCCTTCCAAGAGAAGCCAAATGCCTCATGTTTTATTATAAAAACTGAGTATGCCGGGCAGTGGTGGTGCACGCCTTTAATCCCAGCACTGGGGAAGTAGAGGCAGGTAGATCTCTGTGAGTTTAAGGCCAACTTGGTCTACCGAATGAGTTCCAGGACAGCCAGGACTGTCACACAGAGACTTTGTCTTAACACAAAACAAACAACAACAACAACAAATACTGAAAAAATCCCTGAGTAGTCAATATGTAACTTTTCCTAAACCACTCAAGAAGTAAAAGTGGCACAGGAATAGCCATATTCATGACTGAAAACCCCATTCTTCTACTACTCTAGCTTTCTATTTTTAACTCACTGAATAACTATTTTATTGTATGCTTTCTATGTTCTAGGATACTCCAGATGCTGAAAGTAAAGTTAATGGATAAAATAGAAGTCCTTGCCCTTTACAGTAATCTGTTCAACTGAGACAATATTGACATAATTATGCACACACCCCAATAATGGTGTAGGAAGGAAGGAGCTGGAGTGATGAGCAGAACAGTGAGCAGTATGGAGGCTGAGAGCCTTGAGGAAGCAGTGTCTAAGTGCGGAAAGACAAGAGGCAAACCAAAAGGCCAAGGGACTCTGATGGCAAGTTATTCAGCAAAACTGACTTTGTTCAAGGACAAGCAGGAGGTCACTGAGGTGAAATGCAGTGAGAAGACAAAGTATGAGAGAAGGAAGGTGACAGGTTATGGAGAATCTAACACACTACTTTAAGAAAATAAATACATTCTCTGCTTTTAATAGAAACCACTCACAAAAGGTCTGGTTTATAATGTGTCAAAGTCTTGTTATTGCAGTGTCAAGAACCGAGACAAGAATGGAAATAGAATCACCTAGAAAACACAGCAAAGTATGAGGTTAGCAGCCATACAACATGGAGGTCTCCAACCACACATGGCTAAAAGACACACAAGATGTTGAAGACAGAAGAAAACACAAAGTATTATTTCTGCACTATGTGGTATTTATACTGTTCTTAAAAAACAACTGAAATTATTATTTCCACCAGGTTATAAATACAGAGCAACTATAAAATTTTAAATTATAAGTGTCGTTTCATGATATTTCTACCTGGCAGTGCTGCTCTATATGGTAACTTACACTAGAGTTTTAAAAAGGCACAATGGTCAAAAGTACTGGACTGGAGGGACATTTTAAAAGTAGAATCTAAATAACTTGTTGACCTAATGAAATGTAGGTAAGAAAAGAACTAAAAGCACAATGATCCAAAAATTGGGACTGAGTAGTTCAGGAAATGACAGTTAGTGTGGTGATATTGTGTTCCCCAAAATATTGTGCACCCTAATAAATTTATCTGGGGTCAGAGAACAGAACAGCCACTAGACAGACATAAAGGCCAGAAAATGGTGGCACACACACACCTTTAATCCTAGCCTTCTGGAGGCAGAAATCCATCCGGATCTTTTCGAGTTCAAAGCCACACTGGAAACAGCTAGGTGTGGTAACAAGAGCCTTTAATCCAGGAAGTGATGGCAAGAAGCAGAAAGGTATATAAGGCGTGAAGACCAGGAACCAGAGCTAGTTAAGCTTTTAGACTTTGGAGCAGCAGTTCAGCTGAGATTCATTCTGGAGGCTTCCAGTTTGAGGAAATAGGATCAGCTGAGGAATTGGCAAGATTCGTGCTACCAGTAGTACTATCAGGATGGTGTGTGAGTCCAGACTGAAACTCAAATTCTATTTAGATGACCTCTGAGCCACCCTGTTAGGTTTCCCAATGCACATGTCAAGTCTTGATCTCAGAAGAAAATGAATGAATGAACAAACGAACGAACGAATGAATGAACAAACCTTGTTCTCACGCAGTATGTGCAAATGGCCTAGCCTGCAGGTGCATAATGTCTAGCCCGAGAAGCTGGACGTAGTAACAGCCTACTGCTCTCTAAATAGCACATAATCCACAAGTACTGAGTACTGACAACATGATGTCAGAAGCATATATATTAGAGTCATCTGTGACCCAAAATTCTACTAATACTAAACATCTGAGGAAACATAAATTTGCAGCACAAATGTTTTAACCAAACAGCCCCAAAATTAAATGCTGGCTACCACCAAACTAAAATGTGATACTCAACAAGATTTTAAATTTCTCTATCCATCAGGTTAATTGCCTAGAATATGAGGGTTATATTTTGTAAGGTAATTAACATTACACCTGGCACACAGGTATAGCTTATTACATATATGACAATTATTTATAAAACTGTGCTGTAAGAAGTGGAAAAAGTGATAAATATACGTAAGATTTTTAAAGTTTCATTCTAGTTCTACTTTAATATTAGAATATATAGTATTTTATCTCAGCATTCACAAAAATTGTGTATCTTACCTGTAAGTAGTGTTTGGAACATAGACATCCCTGGCAGGAAATTCGAGAATTTCTCTGGTGGGCCTGACTCGGCTGTCAGGGTAAAGCTTCACCTGAAGCAGCTCTGGGGTTAGGCAATAATGGGGATTTTCAGGTGCAGGAGAAATGTCTATCTTCAGCTGAGCTGCAGGAAATACATTGCAAAGTCAATGTGAACATAAATGCTCTGTGGCTACCCTTGGGTCTGAAGTGCCTCCCAAAGACTCCTCAACTAGGGCATGGCAGAGATTTGAGGAGGTAGGGCCTAGCGGAAGGAAGTTCCATCACCAGAAGTGTGCCCCTGAGAAGCAGCTGCTGGTCCTTCCATCTACTTCCAGGCACCATAAACTAAGCAGCTTTGCTTCACCCAGTGCAGTTTCACCCAAGTGTTCGGCTCTAGGATAGGCCCCAAAACAAAGTGCTCCCCCAAGGCTGGAAGCTCTGAAAAGTGAGCCAAAGCATCCCTCCTTCTAAGTTGACCAATTTTAGGTAATTTATTCTCATTTGAAGCAATCTGCCATAGCAACAGAATGTTTACTAACACAGGTAATATGTTCCTAGTAGGACTTTGGTATTATTTTATAAAAATCTGTGATGAGCAGTATAGAAATCAAATTATTAAGAACTTAGATTTTGAAATCACTCCAGTTTATCAAGATTCAGCTGTTAAAATTACTTATCCGGTTGGGGATTTAGCTCAGTGGTAAAGCACTTGCCTAGCAAGCACAAGGCCCTGGGTTCAATCCTCAGCTTTAAAACCAAAAAAAGACTTATCCATGCATTAGTGCATGTAAAATAGTAATGCTATCTGAATGAATGGGAAGTGAAGAGTTCAAGAACAAAACAGCAAGTTGGGTGTGTTGATGCACACCTTCAATCCCAGCACTCAAGAAGCAGAGGCAGGTAGATCTCAGAGGACAGCCAGGTCTACAGGGCAAGTTCCAGGATAGCCAGGGCTACCCAGAGAACCCTGAGTAGTCAAAAAACGAGAACAGATAGGCTCTAGCACAGAACTAACCAAACTTTCAAAAGGAAGTGACTTGATTTTTAGCTCTTCTTCCCACAGATGTTAACATCTGGCTTAGCAGACTCCTGGTCAGTTCTATTCTAGACTGTTTGTTCTAATAGTGACAGTGACCTGTTTCTGAATATTTACTGTTCAACATGCACTTTAAGTCACAATTATAATTCATCATTCTCATTTTAGAGCTCATTTAATAATGGTTCTGAATTCTGAATCCAAATTGTTGGCCCACATTGCAGTGAGACGAAAAACACTGACATGCATTGAGCACAGGAAGGAGTGTGGTCCAGACAGACGGGAAAGGGTTACATGATGGCAAATAGCTATTGGTGGCAACTACCATATCACTCAAAACCTGAAAATACCTGTAATTGGTCTCAGCCTCCGTAAGACAGAAGATGGCCTTCTCATATCAGCAAGGAACTTGTACAGATCTTCATCGCTTAAGCGGTCTCCTTCCTGATTTCAATGATACCAAGAAAAAGTACTTAATAAAACAAAAGTAGGAAATGGGAAATAAATTTTTAGTGTTTGCAAATAAGCAATGACTTTGGCATATAGTGCTGTCAGAGTGTAAGATTAACGTAGTTATTAAATATCTTCCCTACCTGTCTCTTGTTTTCAAACCTGACATGTATAATGCTACCAACCATTTTAACTTATGTACATAGTCATGATCTATGACTTAGCCCATGAAGTGTCATAGGGCATCTAGTATACAGACAACCAATACAAATCAAAGGTAGGTGTAAAAGAACTAAGAATGCAGACAAAAAAGAACCAAAGAAGACAAACACAAGCACACAGGACAATTACATGTGCCATGATTTAGATCATCTATTTTAACTTGATATGCCAAAACATCTCAAATGCAGAATCTTCAGATAGGTTACATTTTCACAAAAATAAATAACAAATATAATGAGGTGAGGAAAAGCACAACTGTCCTGATGTGAAGACCAGAGAGAGAACTCCAGATGACCATAACTGATGATGAAAAAGCAGAGGGAGAGAGAGAGAAAGAAACACCAAATTGTGTTTATTTTTTCCTTCAACTACAACAGTTAGGTTGATTTTAATAGTTTATTAGAAAGTAAATCTTTACCTGCTTGTTTAATGTGCTTTACTGTCATGTCTGAGTATTGCCTGGACTGTAAGTGATTGGGACATATTTCAGTCTCTTAGGTTCTCTGCCGGCTCCCATTTTTACAGCATGGGAAACAGAACTCCCTTGTGCCATTACTTGGGGAAATGATTTCAGTGTCTAAACAGTGTCTATTTTGGATGACTACCTCTAAAATAGTTCTTTTACTGAGTTACATGTAGAAAATATAGCTTTATAAAATAAAATTCAAGCCAGGAGGTGGTGGCGCACACCTTTAATCCCAGCACTTGGGAAGCAGAGGCAGGCAGATCTCTGAGTTCGCGGCCAGCCTGATCTACAGACAGTTCCAGGACAACCATACACAGAGAAACCCTATCTAGAAAAATCAAAAAATAAAAGGCAGGGGCCTTATATGATTAATTAATTTAAAATTTCCATTAGCTGCTAAAACAGTATATTCTCTTTACTAAGCACAGAATATAGATCTTCATTCTTTATTCATTAAGACACTCAAGGTTATCTCTAGACTTACTTTTATTTACTTAGTGCATTAAATTATATTACTAGCCCCATTCCTTTGTTTGGTTTTTGTTTTTGTTTTTTTGAGACAGAGTTTGTGTAGCCCTGGCTGTCCTGGAACTTGCTCTGTAGAACAGGCTGCCCTCAAACTCAGAGACCCACCTGCCTCTGCCTCCTGAGTGCTCGGATTAAATGCCTTCACCACCCACGCCCAGGTAGCCCCCACTCTTTAGTGATGACTGCCTTTTACTGGGTAGACAAAATCTCCTTCCCATGCTTAGCGATGTACCTCCCTCTCGTTACTGAGCAAATACCCAAACTGAGACCTATACAACATTCACACAACCCAGCTCACCCTCTCTTGAATTTCTGCCTCTACTAGAGGATGGAAAAGACGACTTTTCCTAGAAACCAATCTAGATCAGCTGATCAGCCAACTTCTGAACATGGGAACGAGCTGAGCTCACTAGAGTGGTCAAGCTGACACTCTCCACATGATTGCTTGTTTAATACTGTGTACTCCTGAGGCAAAACAATATTACTAATGTATAAAACAAATGTCTTTACGACCACTGTATGGATTTACTTTTGTTTTAAAGCCTCTGTATATTTCTAATAACTTTGGTTGACACTTTGGGAACCTTACATGATTAATTATACCACTACAGCTACAGAGAGTAATTGGTCATAAGATGGGGGTGGAGCTTAATCTCATTTATTGTTTGAATTCTACTTTGGTAAATAAAACTACAGTCTCTGCTTTTTACTTAATTTGTATTTCTGTGATATATAATTTTCTAGCTATTTAAAAATACTTATAAAAATAATACATATTTATAGCTAAATATTTTCAGTAAAGAACATCAACTGCAAAGCTTTACACTGCCGTGTTTCAAGCAATCATTTATTTTTAACTTTTTATGACCATTTTGCGCAGTATCCGACTGCTAGTACTAAAACCAAAACCAACTAGAGTGTGACCATCCAACCGAATGATTATAGATCAGAATGATGAACTCCAATTTCAAAATACATAGATAAATAAAGATATAACCAAAATTGAGGAGCTAAAAATGTTTAACCTACAAAAACATTATATGACATACACATGCAATAAAACATTAAATTTTACCATTAATGTGGACTACCTGTTATGTTTTATATCTGTTAAATAATACTTTAATGGAAAGCTATTTTTAGGGGTTGGAAAGATGACTCAGTGGCTTAGAAGACTTACAAAAGGACTCAGGTTCAATTCCCAGCATCCATATGGTGGCTGAAGACCACCTGTAATTCCAGTTTCAGAAGATCTGATACCCTTTCCTGGCCTTCACTGGTACCACGCACATATGTACACACAGGCCAAACACTCATACATATAAAATAAATCCTAAAAAAATTAAAGTTACTTTTTAAATGTAATTTTGTTAAACAGCAAATGCTCAGAAACTATTAACTGAGTAAGTAGAAATGGGGTGGACGGCTTGCTCAGTGAACGCTACAGTACCAGTTCACTGAAGAGCTGACTACAGTGTCAACAGGAAGGACGTGACATTGCAGCCAAGCAGGTGGCGGAGGGAACTGTCCATCTGTAAGGTGGTCACACGGTTACTCGGTCCCTGGGTCTGGCCAAGCACTTTCTCACATCTCCACCTCTGTCCACAGTACAAAGCCCTTGGACTGAAGGCTCTCCTCACTCGTCCCCTCCATCCACTCTCTCAGAGTTGTGGGCAGACCAGAGCTTCAGGGGGACTTTACCAACTCAAAGCACAAACATTCTGCTCCTATCCTCTTACAACACACCATAGGTCACGGTTTGCTCCTTCCACTCAGAATAACACCTCAGAAGGAGGGACACAGAGATAATTCTTAGCATTTTCTTTAATCTGCCCCAAAATTTATGGTTGGTATACCTCACTAGTCTGTCACACTAATAAGAATTATCTTCTCATTCTTCCATAATCTTGGGTCATCTGGTCACATAAAACACATTTTTTTTTTTTTTAAATCATGATTCACAATATAAAATCCATTTGGCTGGGTGGCAGTGGCGTACGCCTCTAATCCCAGCACTTGGGAGGCAGAGGCAGGTGGATCTCTGTGAGTTTGATGCCAGCCTGGTCTATAGAGTGAGATCCAGGACAGGCACCAAAATTTCAGCAAAAAACCCTGTCTCGAAAAACCAAAACCAAAACCAAACAAAACACATTTGACATCAAAACCCAATGTATATAGAACATATACAAGTGCATTCACATAAAACCAGAGGGAACAGGAGGGCTGTGAAGTAATATTTAAATTAAATATATGAAATGCACTTTTTTTAGATTTTTTAAATTCTACTTTTAAGTTGTGTGTTATCTACTAAATTGATTTCCATGAAATGACATGTGAAAAACACTTGATTCGCTTTGAAGTAGATAGAATATCTGTGAGAATAAAATGTCTTCGTTGAAAAAAATATATATTGGTTGCTCAACTTTACCTCCATAACACTAAGTTTTAGCACAAAATGGGGCCTGGAAATTCTATCCCATGAACCATAGGTAAGATAGCTAAGGTCAGAAAATGCTAGGTGAGGAAGCACATAATCCCTCTGGAAATTCACAAGCTAGCAGTGTTTAAGAAAAGGCCCTGGGGGCTAGAGCTGGCTCAGCCATGCTCTATTCTTGCGGAGGACCCGAGTTCAGTTCCTAACACCCATAATCTGGTGACTCACAACCACCTCTAACTGTGGCTCCAGAGCAATCTGATGTCTCTGGCCTCTGCAACCACCTGCCCACATGCCCAGACACAGAGACACATGTGCATATACAGAATTAAAGATAATAACAATTAAAATAAATAAGTTCACTATTGCAACTGGATAATATATAGGTGTGAGAGACAACTTTTGATGCATTAAAAATGTCAATGCAAACATTTAAATAAGGTAAGTGCTAAAACAGGTACAATGTCAACTACTTCATAGTCTTACTAGTTTTTACTCATATTCATTTTTAGTCTCAAAGTTGTTAGAAGTCCTTGGTGTTACGGCATGGACATACACAGAAGAGTTACCCCTCTCCCGAACGGAAGTGAGGCCCTGTACTAACACCTCCCCAGAACCCTACAGAACAGAACGTACCTGCTTAAAGAAGTTTGCCACCGTGAGGGTGGCAGGCCGAAAGCTGGTCAAGTTGCAAGCATCATCCCCACTGGTCGTCCTTTCCAGAGACCGTCTACCAACAAGACTAGAGTTCCTCCTCTCTGACCAAGAACCTTTGCGCTCTGCCAAGGAGGAGAAAAGACTGTCAGTTCCATAAATGTCAAACTGTTTTAACTAACTTTCCCAACCTGAGAAACAATCCATTCGTGCTAAAAGCTGTGTTTTCCTCAGCTTACAGGTTACACTAGAAGGATTCAGCTCTGAGGAAAGGAGTAAGAAAGAGTTCCGACTGAGTCTTCTGCCTCACTTCTACAATCTCGCCCATACAGAGGCTCTGGCCTATCATGATCTAACTGTATGACCAACGATGTAGTCAATCAGCTACAGAGAACTATGCCCCATGATGAAGTACCCACCAAAGCGAACTGTAATTAGTGGTCTCTCAGCCTCAGCATTTGAGCTGGAAACAAATCCAAAAGACAAGGTGCAAGTTCAAAGATTTGGCAGGATAATACCCCTCCACCCCGCTACCACTCCTCCCCGCAAACGTATGCTGCTGGAATGCAAATTCAAGGCCTAACACATATACAAAATAATCCCATTTTTGTGAAGTAAAAGAACAACAATATTAAAGATTAACACGGAAAGAAGACTTTTAAAAAATATGTAAGCCATGTGGTCTAAGGACAGTTATACCACACTCTACTAAAAAGCAGAATACACACCATTCTCCAAGACATAAGACAATATATGAAAAGACCAAAGGATAAAAACAAAGTATTTCCCAAAAACTGGATAATTAAACTATAAATTAACAACAAAAGAATAATAGGGAATTCACAAATATGCATAAGTGAAAAAACTCCCATTTCCTAAACATTACTAGGAAATTAGAAAGTAAGAAGTACTGAGATGCAGCACACCAAAACATGTGTACCAGACACTGCGACAGCAGGGCTCTAGGGGAGGTGATGGCCAGAAATGCTTGCAATCAAAACAAGTATCTGATCCTGACATGGCGGCACAGGTTGGCAATCCCAGGGCTTGGAAGACAAGGTGGGGAACTGCAAATTCAAGGCTGTTAGTCTATGCTAACAGCAAGACTCAAATTTAAAATAAAGAAGACAAACTCTCAAACCAGTGATTTCATCTCACACTTTAAGGAACTACGTGTTTAAGGAAGCTGGGTGTGACTCCCCATGTCTCCATGACAACATGTCATGAGGATCACTATGTACTGAAACCTTTTTCCGAATGAGAAACAAAACCCAAAGAAAACAGAAAGCGACAAAAGGACACTGGGAATGAGTAAACGAGAGACTAGAAAAATAATGTCAACACACAAACCTTTAGCTAAACTGAAGGAAAAACACAAAGCACTAAAATTGCTATATTCATGAATCAAAGTGATATCACTAGATTTTACAAGTAGAAATGGTTATATAATAATGAAACAAGCAACTACAGAAAAATACTTCGATAACAAGGGGAAAACCCCCATTTAAAGTCAAGCACTGATAAAATTAAAAAACATTTAAATAATGGCCAAAGTATGTAAATATGTACTCTCCAAAGAAGACTACAACAAGCAGACACACATTTAATGTCATTAGCTATCAGGGAAGGAAAATCCAATCCAGAATGAGATGCCATTTCACCTACACTAGGATGCTATCATTAAAATCAGACAGTATTTAGTACTGGCAAAGATAAGGAGAAATGGGAACTTTTTAAAAAAAGATTTATTTGTTTTATGTATGAGTGCTCTATCTGCATGTACGCCTTTAAAGATGGCTGTGAGTTGTGAGCCACCATGTAGTTGCTGGGAATTGAACTCAGGACAGTGCTCTTAACCACTGAGCCATTTCTCCAGCCCTGGCAGAATTTTAAAGTGCAGCCATACTGGCAGATAGTTTGACAGCCTCAGAATGTTTATTAGAGAGTTGCTGCAAGATGGTAATTCCATTTCTAGCTATGCAGTAAAAAGAAATAAAAACACACAAATATGCAAAGGCTTTTACGTAGCTCAGCAGTAGAGTACTTTGCTTGGCATGCATAAGAGGCCATGGGTTCAATCCCAGTACTGGAGACCTGAGAACAGCTTCTATATGACTGTTCATTGCAGTATTTTCATAAACTCAAATTATCATCAATAATAAACTGGTTAAATCAATGCAGTATATAAATACGAGGTGTCATGACAAAAGGAAATCAAATACAATACATGCTATATCATGGGTAATACCTGTGAAAACATTATATGAAACAAGCCTGCCACCAACACCATGCATTATTAATTCTATTTACATTAAATGTATGGAATAGACAAATCCATAAAGACAGAAAGTCTATTAGGGGTTGTTTCTGGATGGGCTTGGAAGCATGGAGATAATGAGGAACAACTGCTAATAGATATGAACATGTCCCAAACACGGACTTTGGTGTGCCTGCAGAGCCCCGTGACTACAGCAAAAGAAAGCATCGTAACATACACACCCTTTAAACGGGGGACTTGATAATGTGCAAATTGTATTTCAATAAATGTGCAATGTTTAAATGTATTTTCCTCCCTCTTTCTATTTTAGGGTGAGGGGTGGCACGGCCTCATGAATGAAGCCTGGGCTGACCTGGAACTGAAGCTGCTCAGAGTGCTGGTTCTCCAGGTGTGCAGCCCCGGCCGGGGGAGAAAATATACTGCCCAGGTTACAGTAAGTACAACAAGCCTGGGGGGGGGGGGGGGGGGGAGTTCTGCTTTAGAAACAATGTATACAAAGCACTCTTACCTCCAGTACTGATTTCTACTTCTGTGGAGTCTCTTTCCAAACTGCCAGCACTGCTAACAATATTCATTAAATGAATCGCAGTCCAAGCAAAAGGCATGCGGTATTTCCCAAGTCTCTGGCAAAACTGGTCAGCTTGACTTTTCAGCTTCTCCAATTTTTCCTTATTCTGTAAAACATAACTTGATCCATGATCACACTTAAAGGAAACCACCTAAGGGCTATGTCACACAGCATCAAGGGCAGGGTAAGTGCTCAATTCTTAGCAAAGACAGCAAAACAAAGGCTGAGCACAGAGCTCAGAAGTGCAATGCTTGCCTGTCCACCATGTACAAAGAAAGACTTAGGTCATACCCTCAGTGTGAAGCGGAGAACACAGTAACCTGCATCTGCGAAAACACAAGGTACTACCTGAACACGGGAACTCAACTTGTTCTACACATGTCTGCGTGGAAGAAAGCACTGTGATTTCTGTTTGTGAACAGGTCATCCTGACAAAAGAGAAAGGTGAGGAGAGGACCAGGCACACTTAAGGACTGCAAGTGATCTTTTAGGAAACGAAGTGTGACTGCAGTCAGTCATTTTAACACAGATTTAATGCCAGAACAGCTAGAAAAGAAAGAGATCTAGAAAAGGTTTGTCTTTATGAGCTCTAGAGAAAACCCAAGTCTTTCTTAAAAATTCCTCAAAAACTGAGTCTTTCTCAAAACTTTCTTTAAAAAACAAACGAAACAGAAAAATGACTCACACAAAGATTTGAGCTCATATATGCGTTTCTGATCTTTGGTTGTGTAGTTAAATTCGTGTTAAAGTATTTTGGCTTTTCCCTGGATATCATTAACACACGAAATCGGTTCTGCTACATAAACTCACAAGTATACCAGTGTCTTATTCTAATTTTTTTCTGTACATATTTACACTGACTGGTAGATGTAAGCATGCTTGATAACCAGACAACTTTCTCTTCCTCCTGTTCTTATTGGTCAGGGTCATGTATTGCAGACTGTCCTTAAACTTGCTGTGTATTCAAGGATGGCCTTGGACTTCCACCCTATCACTTCTACCTCCCGGATCATAGGCATATTTGCACATCGGCTTTATGAAGTACTAGGGATTGAACCCATGGCCTTGTGCATGCTGGCAAATACCTCTACCAAGTAAGCTATCCCCTTCACCTGACATTTAGGTTCTTCAAACAATAACTCTCCTGGATGTACAGTAGACACCGCAATAAATACTGGTACCATTTTGGTAGTTTTCTATTCCCCCTGCCCCAGCTGTATAATTTAGGTTTTTGGCAACTTGACACAAACCAGGTTCATCTGGGAAGAGGGTACCTCAATTCAGAAAATGCCTCCATCAGATTAGCTTATAGGCATCTCTGTAGGGTATTTTAATCAATGACTGATGTGAGAGAGCCCTGCCCCCACTACCAGCAGTGCCACCCCAGCTCAGGCCCCCAGGACGTATAAGGGCAGCTAAACATGACCTGGAAAAGACAATAATCATTTTCTCCATGGTCTTCTACCTCTAAGTTCCTGCCCTGATTTCCCTCAGTGATGGTATACTAGCCAGTTTTATGTCAATTTGAAATACACTGGAGTCATCAGAGAGGAGGGAACCTCAATTAAGAAAAGCCTCCCCAAAAGAAAGAAAGAAAAAGAAAAGAAAAAAGAAAAACAAGAAAATGCTTCCATAAGATCTGGCTGTAAGGCATTTTCTTAATTAGTGATCAATGGAATGGGGGGTTGGGGGGGGCAAGCCCATTATGATTGGTGCTATCCCTGTGCTGGTAGTCCTAGGGTATAAGGAAGCAGGCTGAGCAAGTCTCCATGTTCCTGCCCTGTTTGAGTTCCTGCCCTGACTACCTTCAGCAATGAACTACAATGTCAAAATGTAAGCCAAATAAACCCTTTCTTCCCCAAGTTGCTTTGGTCAAGGTGTTTCATCACAGTAATAGTAACCCTGATGAAGACAGATGGACTATGGCCTAGGATATATATATCAAATAAACCCTTTCTTTCCCAAGTTGTTTTTTGACATGGTATTTATCACGAAATAGAAAGTGAACTAAGATGCTAGCTCTGAGTCCCAAGGCAGGATACTCATCAGGACACACCTCACTCTAAGTGAGAAAGAAGTGACGGGGTTCAGAGGCAGCCTAAACTCTGAGCCATCTTCAGGATGATTTACACAATGTGGGCATGCGGCTGGACCATGACCACTCCAGAGTTCGGTCCCCTGCAGTAGTGTTTTCCTGTTTCTTTGATTGTTGGTCTGGACTCGTTCATCATTGGTCTGTGTCCCTGCTCCCATCTCATGGCTATTGTAATTTACCGACAGTTTAAAATTAGCTCAGCTACTCCCCTCATTTATAGCATGACAATTTAACAAGTCAGAGCCTGGATATTTTACTGCTGGCAGCTGCTGATGGTACCACAGCCATGCTCCCTTCCTAACCTGCCATTTGTGACACGTATGTGCATATGACGCTTGCCCATCTTTCTTTCCTCTCAAGATGACAAAATCAGAAACAGGAATTTCAATGCTAGGAAGTTTCATCAACAACACTATTTTGTAAATAAAAGAACTTCTAAATTATTTAGAAGTTAAATTTAATTAGCTTAGTTCTCATCAAGAAAAATAATTTTTAAGCTCTGCTTAAATCACTGTTACTACTAATACTATTAGTGTTGGGGAGTCGTGGGAGGAGTGTTTCACTTGTGTGTGTCTTCAAGTTCAGAAGAGAATGTTTTGGAGTCTGGGGTCAAGCTAAGGTTATTGGGCTTGCACAGCAAATGCTTTACCCGCTGGGTTATCTCTCTGCCCCTCCCACCAAAAATAACTTGTAAAGAATTAGATGTGGGTAGAAGAGATTTTAAGACCAGCACAGGACACAATACAAGCTAAATAACAAAACAGGGAACAAAATGAGAGAAAGCAGACAAGCAGGAAGAAATGAATTAACAGTAAATGATTGTAAAGACTTTATGCTTTTATTTTTCCCAAATTACAATAGGAGCGATATGTGAAAATGAGGCCTGAAATGGTACCTTGGTGGCATCAGCTTCTTTGAAAATCATATATGGTTCTGCACACTCTCCAATGTCTCCTTGCTGTAGAACTTTTTCTAGCTGTCAAGAAGCAAAAACAGAAAAGTTTAGCTAAGGTTTTAAAAATAAATGCACTCAGTCAGAAATCAAAGGATGGTTCGATATACTAAAAATCAATATGATACAGCACACATAAACAGAATGTTAGAGGAAAGGAGAATGATCATCTCTATGCAGAAAATGGATATTCAGAATCATTTCCCTTTAGAAAACACTCAAAAACTATGAACACAAGGAACTACCTCAATATAAAAAGACTATATATGAAAAGCCCACAGCTAACATTCTCAAGAGTGACTCAAAACTTGCCCTCTAAAATCAGCAACAAGACAAGAACATCCAGTTTTGCATTTTCAATACAAACCCGTGCTGGGGTTAGAGCTATAGCAATCAGCAAGCAAAAGAAATGACAGACAGGCGACATGGAAAGGAAGAAGTGAAATGATCTCTACTGACAGCGTGACCTTTATTACTATTATTATTATCATTAGCAGGTTTTTGAGACAAGGTTTCTCTGTGTAGCCCTGGCTGTCCTGGAACTCACTCTGTAGACCAGACCCACCTGCCTCCACCTCCCCAGCACTGGGATAAAAGGCGTGTGCCACCACACTCGGCGGCGGCAGCTACAGCATTATCATCATCGTTATTTTTGTTTTGACAGCATGATCTTTTATGTGGAAAACTCTAAAGATTTCATGCAAGAAGAGAAAAACCACATCATAGATTCCGGCCACTGTTGATATGCCTGCACTGCCTGCTACCCCAGCACTCAATAGGATGAGGCCAGAGTTGCAAATGTTGAGGCCCACCCACCCCAGGACTAGCACATTCTAAGCTAGCCTGGCTGCATAGTAAAATTCTGTTTCAAAAGAATCAAAACAACCATCAAAAATAAATAAATAAATGAACAAATACAACAAACTTTCAGTATACAAAGGGTACACATTAACAATGACAAATTCTAAAAAGAAAATTAAGAAAGGAATAAACTTAAACCAAGGAAGTAAAAAAAATCTATACAATGAAAACAGTAAAATGTTACTGACAGAAATAAAAGCATAAAAAAATTCCAAAGATATTTTAAAGTCATGAAGTGAAAGATTTAATAGAATTAAGAATCCAATATTGCCTGTTGTGCACAATTAATGAAATTTCTATCAAAATTCCAATGATTGTTTCGACAGAAAACAAAAACCCATCCTAAATTTGAAAAGGAATCTCTAGAGAAATCTGAAGCCTGAGGAAAAGGGACTGAGTAGAGATTCACTTCAGATGTGAGACCAACCACAAATCGATAGAACTGTGGCCTTGCGGGAAGACAAAGCCTGCACTTTAAATCTGGAATGCCAGCCCCAGGTTCCTGATTTGAACAGAGGGTCACAGGCTTGCAGGCTATGAACACTTAAAAAGTGGAACCTGATTGTGATATAGTACACTGGGTTCCAGTCAAGTATCCTCTGCTCTCTGGAAAACCACAATGTAAAGAAATGTCATTTCATGCACCTACAGCCGCAATCGGAGCCTTCTCCATGCTGCTTCCCCAATGCACTGCAATTCCTCTGAAACCATAAGCCAACCTGTTTCCCTTTTGTTTTGTCAGGTGCTTGGGACGGAATCCTTCTACAACCATAAGCCAAAATGGATCCTCTCTCCCGTGGTCTATCAGACATTTGGATGACTAGAATCCCTATGAAACAATTAGCCAAAAGAAATACTTTCTCCCACATTTCTGCCAGGTATTTGGTCACACTGATGTAATAATAATGAATAAATGAGATGTGTTCACAATGGAATGGAAGAGGAATCCAGCAAAAACCCTTGCATGCAGTCCAATGTTAACACAATCATGTGTATGACTCTTCTGTCTCCATGTATGTATGTGCACTACATATGCACCTGGTGCCTGTGGAGGTCAGAAGAGGGTGTCAAATCCCTAGAACCGTGTGGGTTCAAGGAAGAAAACCCAGATTGTCTGCAAGAGCAACGAGTGCTCTTCATCACTGAGCCATCTCTCCAGTCTTATCCAGTGTTTTTTGACAAAGGATGTCAATATGACTCAATGTGTGAAGGGCACTCTTTCCAACAAACACGGCAATGAAGGCTGCTAATGCAGCTGAATCCTCACTTTACACTTTATCTAAAAATCAAGCCCGAATGGACCTAACGCCTGAACGTAAGACTAAAAATTATAAAACTTTTTTTAAAAGTTCTTCACAGACTTGGAAGAGTTTGTTCTTGAACGTGACGGTACAGGGATATAGGAAAAAACAGACAAACTGTATCAAAACTTAACACATTAAAGGACAAAATAAACAGAATGAAAAGACAACCTTAAGAATGGGATGAAATTATATGGAAAATGTATGTCTGACTACAAATTAGTATTTCAAATGCATAAAGAACCCCTACAACTCAGGAAAAGCAACAGTGATGATGATAAATCCATTTAACCAATAAACAAATGATTTTGTTACAGCTTAATATAGAATATCCCAAATAAATTCATGTTTCAACACTTGGACCCCAACCAGTGGAGCTGTCCTAGAAGATTAGGGAACACATAGAGGTAGAGGTTGGCTGGAAGGAGGAGGTGGATGAGGCAAGCATTGAGGTTTTATAGCCCACTTATTCATCCTCCATGCTCTCTGCTTCCAGTTCCACAAAAGTCTGAAAAGGTTAGGAGTCTCAGCTGCACCCTTGTCACCATGGTGCCTTCCCCTTCATTATGGAGAGTATCCTCTCAAACTGTTAGCCAAAATAATTTCTTCCTTCCCTAAGTTACTTGTCATTGGTTATTTGGTAAGACCAGGAAAAAGAGTAACTAATGTAGAAAATGGTACCAGAAGTGGGGTTGTCACTGTGACAAAGCTGATCATATGGTTCTCAGAACTTTGGAGAGGGTCTAAAGAAGGAATATGATGCCAGGTGCTGGTGGTGAATGCCTTTAATCTCAGCATTCGGGAGGCAGAGGCAGGCAGATCTCTGTGAGTTCAAGGCCAACCTGGTCTACAGAGTGAGTTCCAGGAAAGGCGAAAAGCTACACAGAGAAACCCTGTCTCGAGAAAAAAAAAAAAAAAGAATCCCAATATTCCAGTCAGCAATATTGCACTAATAGCCCAATTCTTTACCCTTCCTTTATCTTCCCTTTGCTACAAGATGCTGTGAACTTCCTTCCAATAGAGACCTATTATATACATCCCAGTTGCCTGAGTTTCTGTTCTATTATGACCTGCTCCGGCAAATGGGATGTTAGCTGCCATGATACGGCCAAAGACCTGAAAAGCAGCTATGCAGCTGAGTCTACTCTTTGGTATGTCTACAAAGATCAAGAATTTACTGCACAGAGAGAACACCCAGAGACCATTCAACTGGTTCCAGACAACCTACAGACACACAAACACCATCTGGTTCCAGACAACCTATAGACACACAAATACAACCATCTGGTTCCAGACAACCTAAAGACACACAAACACCATCTGGTTCCAGACAACCTACAGACACACAAATGCAACCATATGAAAACAGTGTAGCCAAGATTGACTGACCAATGCATAAGTCAGATATATAAATAAATATACAAGAACTGTAACAGAATTATAAATAAAGGCTTTTTGTTACAGCCCACTGGGATATCCTCTGTTGTTCTTGTATAGCAACAACTATACAACGTAAGTGCTAAGGAAATTTTCTCTCAAGAAATGATAAAAATTGACTGAAACTATAAACCAAACCAAATTATTCTTCTTAGGGGGAAAAAAAGGAAAGAAATATCATGATGAACCACAAATAACTAAAGAAAATCTCCAAAATTAACTTCCTTTAAAACAGAAGTTAAAAAGATGACTCAGCAGTTAAGAGAACATGCTGCTCTTCCAGAGAACCCAGGTTTGATTCCCAGCACCTACATGGCAGCTCACAACCATCTGTAAGCCCAGTTCCCAGGAAATCTGACACCCTTCTGGCCTCTGCAGGTATCACAGACATACATGAACGGAAAACACCCATACACATAAAATAAAAAAATAATAATTTTCATTTGGTAATTATAGAAAATTTCTCACATACACAAACATATACATATGTATGTGCTTATGTATATACACAAATCTGCATTTACTTGTATTTTATGAGAACTATGATATATAGATTTATTTTTCATTAAATATTCTCATATTTGTTACCATAACAGAATTTTTCAAATTATGGTTTTACACCATATGAATTTATCATGATTTATCTATTTCTTTATACTGAAAATTTAAATTCAATGTTTTTTATTCCTAATCCTTAAAGCCATTTATTCCCAAAATGACAACTAAATCAGAAATTTACTTCATTTCCAATCATCTTTGCCTTACTAGCTCTTTTCTCCCAAGATGATCATTTATAAAATCTTGCCATTTTCTCCATTTAAGATAACTGCATTTTTCATTCATGTTCATCTCTTTTGTAAAATAATCATAACCATATTGTTGTTGTTGTTATTGGTATCTGAAGGCATGGTCTCTGTATGTAGTCCTTGCTACATGTCGACCAAACTGGTCTTAGACTCACAGATCGCCTGCCTCTGCAGTGCTGAGATAAAGGTGTGACTAAAGGTGTGCACCACCAAACCCAACAGAACTCACCTCATTTAAGAGGATTATCTAAAGTGAATTTCTCCAGGACTGTTCATTGAAATTAACACTAATTTTAACCTGAATTCATAGGAATGCATCCAACAAATTCGGGCATTATTCCTGTGGGTAAAAAGGACTCATTTTTATGAAAATCTACTTTACCATCTTATTAAAAAAATTCATTACCTCTTTAGAGTAATTTTATATAAATAAAGTGACTAAGGAATTTATTTTAGGTTGCTCTCAAGTCAAGGTCAATTTAACCAAAGTCAAGTACGCAAGTCCTTCCGTTAGTTTGGTTTTTTGACATTTATTTATTTATTTTGTTTATGAAGGACAGGGCACCAACATGCCTGCCAGAGTCAGTTCTCTTCATCCACCACATGGATTCCAGGAACGGATTCAAGTGCTGAAAAGTGAGCACCTTTAGACCTGCAGAGCACCTTTTAGACCTTTAGGTCCCAATTAGTCTTTAAGTTACAACAAGACAGCAGCACAGTAACATCTGAATTTACTCCCTCACCCCCAATACTGGGGACTAAACCTAGTGCCAGCCATGTGCACTCCAGACAAGTGTTCTACCACTAAACTACATACCCAGCCCTCGGTTTACTTTTTATTTTGAGACAAGTTTTCCTTAAGTTGCCCAGGCTGGCCTCAAATTCTCTCTATAACCCAGTCTAGCCTTGAATTCCCAATCCTCCTGCCTCAGTCTACCAAGCAGCTGGAATTATAGACCTTACCAGGCCTTGCTAGTCTCTAGAATTTCTAATTATTTTTCTAGGGGAGGTATGCTTGGAGCATTTTGTGGTTGTTATTTTCATTTTGTTTTGCTTTTTAAGAAACAGGTTCTTGCTAGGAAGTCCAGCTATACTCAAGTTTCCAACCTTCCTGCCTCTACTTTTAAGTGCTAGAGTTACAGGCATGTGCCTCTATATCCAGAGACCAATTCTTATTTCAACTGGCTGATGGATTCTTATTTCAACTGGCTGACGGTCGAGTCACAATGATTTAGTTTAGTTTTCATATTTATATGACCTAGAAACTCAGTAAAATAACTGCACTGTAGCAAGTATGAGTGTTAATTTTAGCACACTGGCTATTCAGTTACTTTGTCTAATTCCTTTAAATCAGTGGTTCTCAATCTTCCAAGTGCTGCAACCCTCATGTTGTGGTGACTCCCAACCATAAAATTATTTTGTTGCTACTTCATAACTATAATTTTGTTACTCTTATGAATGGTAATGTAAATATCTGACATGCAAGACATGTGATATGTGCCCCCTGTGAAAGGATCCAAAGGCATCATGACCCACAGGTTGAAAAACAGTGTTTCTAAATGTTGCTGTGAAAATGTTTTGGTTTTGGGTTTTTGTTTTTTGTTTTGTTTTGTTTTTTTGTTTTTGTTTTTGAAAGAATTAGAATAGTAGACCTTGAATAGAGTTGATTAATCTCTACTGTGTGGGTGGGCCTCAACAAAGACTAAGTTTTCCTGAAGAAAACTGTAACAGAAACCTAGCCTGAATCTCCAAGCTAACTGAACTTGCATTTGGCAGCTTGCCCTACAAATCAGAGTCAGTCAACTTCCAAGATCACATGAGAAAATCCCTTAAGATAAATCCACTGCCATTTGACCACAGAGCCATGATTAATACTACATTCCATTCAGGGAAGTGAGGTCATAACTGGAGCTTATGTCCAGGGTGGCACTGCAAAGAATCAAATACAAAACCAAGGAAAGACAAGGCACTGTCCTAAGCTTGCAATATTGACAAAGACAGGAATAGACACCCAAATAAACACATCTGTTCACGATAGTCTCACCTTTATCACAAGAAAGACATCTTGGGAAGGATAAGTTATAGAAAAAATAGCTGATCTAGCCAGAGTGGTAATAGCAGCAGGTGGTACATGTGGCCGTAACAATCCCTTCATCTGTTCCGAATTAAGGTCAAAATAAAAGTTTTCTGAAATCTGAAAAATACATTCAGACATTACATTTTACATCAACACAAAATTTATGAAATGCACAAAAAGCATATATGTAAAATCTTAAAGTATTACGGATAATAAAACATCATATTTTACAACACTCCATTCTAATTCACAGTTGAATATATATTTCACTGAGACCAATCTACATATCTGCATCAAAGTCAAAAAACTGTATAAGCTACTTTGGAATATAACATAGAAACATTTTCTAAAGAGTCATATCTCATTCCTTAGTTAAAAGTACAGCTAAGTCAATTACCACTGAGGTGATTGACTATAAACTGAATTTTAAAACTTTGTATTAATAACATCTCAGCAATTTTCATTTTATAAATATAAGCTACTAGAGCAAGTTCTCCTGAAGAAATCTATCACAGGTCATATGTTGATAATGAAGGCACCTTCAAGTTTCTAGTTCAGCGTGACTTAGCACATACTAAAGTAAAAAATGCTGGACCAGAGATGTGGAGAGTGCTAGACTCCAGACTCAAACCTCAGAATCCTGGGCTCCATCCCCAGCACCCCAGAAAGAACACAGGAAGAGGCAGGGAGAGGTGAAGGACAGGGAGAAGAAAAGAAACATCAAGAAGAGCTATTTAATGCCCTTTGAAAACTCTGAAGCAGAATAAAAACAGCACAGTAAAGCTAAACTCACTCTTCAGACGCACCACCTAAACACACATAAAACAGCCACAGCTATTAGAAGTTTCAAACTGCATCAATAAACTTCGGTGAGTGCTATGTTTCTTTCCCTACATACGGCTTCCAGGAATTTCCCTTTCCTGCATTGCCTTGTGTTTTCTTCTTCCTCCTCTTCTTCTTCTTCTTCTACTACTACTTCTTCTTCTTCTTCTTCTTCTTCTTCTTCTTCTTCTTCTTCTTCTTCTTCTTCTTCTTCTTCTCCTCCTCCTCCTCCTCCTCCTCCTCCTCCTCCTCCTCTTCCTCCTCCTCCTCCTCCTCCTCCTCCTCCTCCTCTTCCTCCTCCTCCTCCTCTTCCTCCTCCTCCTCCTCTTCCTCCTCCTCCTCCTCTCCTTTCCCCTCCCCCTCCCCCTCCTTGTTTGTTTCTCAAGATAAGATTTCTTTGTGTAACAGCCCTGGCTGTCCTCAATCAGGCTGGCCTTGCCTGCCTCTGCCTCCCAAGTGCTGGGATTAAAGGTGTGCACCACCTCTCTCCAACTTGCTTGTCTCTTTCTCAAAAGTTGCTTCTGCTATTTGCTTTGGGACTTTTTTCAATAATCAAAAACCAGGTTTCAATTAAAGTATTTTCAATAAGAAGAAAATATTTAACTAGTCTTGAAATGGTAAATTTCTATTTACTTGTTCAGTTAATAATATATGAGAAATCACTAGTTGTTTATCTTATAAAGCAAAAAGCATGTAAGCAGATTTCTGAAACTTATGATTACGACAATGGCTGTAAGCAAATCCCAGAAACTTACCTTTTTCTTTTCCTTGACATCATATAAAGCCAAACTTGCAAAAATGGGCTCAATTTCAATCTCAAACCTGTATGAAGAAAAAACATAAACTAACTTCAAAATATATATAAAAGACAAATCTGGGGCTAGAAAGATGGCTCATCAATGAAGACTGTTGCTCTTGCAGAGAACCCAAGTTCAGTTCCCAAAACCTACAGCACTCAAGGCAGCTAACAACTGCCCTGTAACTCTAGCTGCAGGGGAGCTGGCTCCCTCTTCAGGACTCCACAGACATATGTACTCACATGGACAGACAGACTCGGACAGAAGGACAGAAACACACAAACACACACTAGGACAGACAAACAGGGACAGGACACACACAGACAATGGGACAGATACACAGGGATGGACGTGTGCGCATGCATGCATGCATGCATGCATGCATACACACACACACACACACACACCTGACATCTAGATAAAGTTCCAGAAAGATCTCTCTGGAAAGAAATTCTGATTCAATACCTTCATCCTTCACCCCTGTGCCTACCTCCATGCCTACCTTCTACTAAGACACTTTCCACATGTATCTTTCATAGCTTCAAAACCAATACATTCTCTACATAACATTCCTTATTTTTTCAGCAATAATCAATCTAAATTTCCCAAAAGTCTCACAGAATTGTCTGTCTATTTTGTGACACTAATTACTTTACAGCCTATGATTAGGTTATTTATTTAGGTGTGTTCACTTTGAAATAAAGTTTTAAAGTATTTTCTTTTCCAGGCTATAAATCAAATAATCCACACACCCCAAAAATTTAAAATACATTTAAAACACTCAGAGAAAAGCAGAAGCATTTGGACACTCCCACTCTCCCACTGTGCAGAAAGAACTAAGGAGAAGTAGGGTAGCCATCTACCCAGACATATAAAACGTACATGTGAAAAACTTTAAACAAAGAGTATAATACTATTTCATAACCTGCTTTTTTAACTCCCCACTTGATGAAAATGTCCGATGTCCTTTCTAACTCTGTACTTGACATGTTTACTTCACTTTCCTGAACCAGAGCTGGCACACTGGAAGGAGGGACATGTTTAATGACACAAGGCAAACACAATGAGAAGCTGACTGGAACAACAGCAGAGTGGGGGCTCAGCCCAAGACAATGCTGTACCCAAGAGGATGCTTGGCCATGGCTGCAGACCATTTCGTTATCTCAGCTGGAGAACTATTACCCACATTTCACGAGGAGAAATGTGGAATGTGACTGAGCATCCTGCCATGTACAGCCTCAACAGCAAGAAATACTGGGGAAGAATGCTAAGCAGTGTTGGAGCCACAATAATCCTGCTCCACAGCACTTGTTTGCTAATTATAAGTCAAGGTCAGAGTCTTTAAGAGACATTTTCACACTGAAAGTTTAACAAGAACCAACCATTCAAAAAGATCTGCACAGAATGTGAAAACAACAGTGTACACACTTAGACAAGCAACAGTAGAAATCATCGATCCAACACTGAGGAAGTGGTAAGCAAGAGACAAGACAGGCCCTTGACAGAGAAGCGCGGCCTCCAAGGTCTCCACAGGGAAGGAATAAGGGAAATGGAGCCTGCACAGGCCTCTACTCTTCCTCCCTGAAACTTTTTTTTATATTTTATTTCAAATTTTTTTAATACGGATATTTGTGTTTTAATTTTACACATCAGCCATGGGTTCCCCTGTCCTCCCCCTTCTCGTCCCCCCTGCCTTCCCCCCAGCCCCTCCCCTCCATTCCCATCTCCTCCATGGCCAAGACTCCCCTGCAGATTCATTTCAACCTGGTGGATTCAGTACAGGCAGGTCCAGTCCCCTCCTTCCAGGCTGAGCAAAGTGTCCCTGTGTAAGCCCAAGGTTCCAATCAGCCAGCTCATGCACTAAGGACAGGTCCTGGTCCCACTGCCTGGGTGCCTCCCAAACAGTTCAAGCTATTCAATTGTCTCACTTATCCAGAGGGCCTGGTCCAGCTGGGGGCTCACAGCTTTTGGTTAATAATTCATGTGTTTCCATTAGTTTGGCTATTTGTCCCTGTGCTTTTTCCAATCTTGGTCTCAACAATTCTCACTCATACAGTCCCTCCTCTTTCTCAACAATTGGACTCCTGGAGCTCCATCTGGGGCCTGGCCAAGGATTTCTGTATCCACTTCCATCAGTTATTGGATGAGAGTTCTAGCACAACAGTTAGGGTGTTTAGCCATCAGATCACCAGACTAGGTCAGTTCAGGCTTTCTCTCGACCATTGCCAGCAGTCTACAGAGGATATATCATTGTGGATTTCTGGGGACCTCTCTAGCATTTTGCTTCTTCCTGTTCTCATGTGGTCTTCATTTATCATGACCTGTTATTCCTTGTTCTCCCTTTCTATTCTTGATCTAGCTGGGATCTCCTGCTCCCCTAAGCTCTCTTTCCCTGGAAACTTGCCCTTCATTACCCCCACTCACGTCCAGGTTGTTCATGTAGATCTCATCCATTTCTCTGTCATTGAGCGATCCCTATTTTCTAGGTAGCCTCCCTGGAGTTTTGAGTAGTAGTCTAGTCATCTTTGTTTTACATCTAGCATCCTCCTATGAGTGAGTACATACCATGTTTGTCTTTCTGAGTCTGGGTTACCTCACTCAGGATGATTTTTTCTAGATCCATCCATTTGCCTGCAAACCTCATGATGTCATTGTTTTTCTCAGCTGAGTAGTACTCCATTGTGTATATGTACCACATTTTCTTTATCCATTCTTCAGCTGAAGGGCATCTAGGTTGTTTCCAGGTTCTGGCTATTACAAACAATGCTGATATGAACATAGCTGAGCAAATGCCCTTGTGGTATGATTGAGCATTCCTTGGGTATATGCCCAAGAGTGGTATAGCTGGGTCTTGGGGGAGATGGATTCCCAATTTTCTAAGGAAGCACCATATTGATTTCCAAAGTGGCTGTACAAGCTTGCATTCCCACCAGCAGTGAAGGAGAGTTCCCCTTGCTCCACATCCTCTCCAGCATAAGCTGTCTTCTGTGTTTTTGATCTTAGCCATTCTGACAGGTGTAAGGTCTCAGAGTTGTTTTGATTTGCATTTCCCAGATAATTAGGGATGTTGAGCAATTCCTTAAATGTCTTCCAGCTAACGCTTCTCTTAGTGAAACAAATAGATGCTGAGTACAAGGGATCTCAGAGAGTCTTTCAGTACTTGACAGCCACTAAAAATCTACTCTGCATCTTCTTATACTTGAGACTCAGCCAGGTAAGTGGTACTGCAATACACTTTTCCATATACACCTTTGATGTATATCATATGAATATCCTCTATTACAGTGGTTCAACATCCTTGATGCTATGACCCTTTAATACAGTTCATGTTACGGTGAGCCCCAACCAAAATTGTTTTTGTTGCTACTCTGTAACTGTAATTTTGCTACTGTTGTGAATCATAATGTAGCATCTATGTTTCCCAATGGTCTTAGGCAACCCCTATGAAAAGATTGTTTGACCCCCAAAGGGGTGGCAACCCACAAGTTGAGAACCACTGCTCTACTGGATCATTTTTCTACTTACTGTTTGGCTTTTTTCTTCATCAATAAGTAGTTCTGTGTGTATTCTGGATATTAATACATCACCAAGTATAAGTGTTGTTCATACTTTCTCCTCTTCCTATACATTGTCTTAACACTTACGTCTTTGGATGGAAAACCAGTTGTCCATTTCAATGAAGCAAAATGTATGGATGCAGACCAACGGTGTAGCTTGGTGGTACAGAATGTGCCCAGCATGTGTGAGGCCTACGTTCAATCTCCAGTACCATAATGGAGAGGTATGAGAAGAGAAGACAGAGGAGAAGAGAAGCCAAAGAGAGGGAAGGAGGAGAGGAGAAAGTCAGAGAGGGAAGGAGGAGAGGAGAAAGTCAGAGAGGGAAGGAGGAGAGGAGAAAGTCAGAGAGGGAAGGGGGAGAGGAGAAAGTCAGAGAGGGAAGGGGGAGAGGAGAAAGTCAGAGAGGGAAGGGGGAGAGGAGAAAGTCAGAGAGGGAAGGAGGAGAGGAGAAAGTCAGAGAGGGAAGGAGGAGAGGAGAAAGTCAGAGAGGGAAGGGGGAGGGGAGAAAGTCAGTGAGGGAAGGGGGAGGGGAGAAAGTCAGAGAGGGAAGGGGGAGGGAGAAAGTCAGAGAGGGAAGGGGGAGGGGAGAAAGTCAGAGAGGGAAGGGGGAGGGGAGAAAGTCAGTGAGGGAAGGGGGAGGGGAGAAAGTCAGAGAGGGAAGGGGGAGGGAGAAAGTCAGAGAGGGAAGGGGGAGAGGAGAAAGTCAGAGAGGGAAGGGGGAGGGGAGAAAGTCAGAGAGGGAAGGGGGAGGGAGAAAGTCAGAGAGGGAAGGGGGAGGGGAGAAAGTCAGAGAGGGAAGGGGGAGGGGAGAAAGTCAGAGAGGGAAGGGGGAGGGGAGAAAGTCAGAGAGGGAAGGAGGAGAGGAGAAAGTCAGAGAGGGAAGGGGAAGAAGGAAGTGGAAAGAAAAAAGTGAGTGTGGAAGGAAAATGTCTGTTTAGGGTAGTGCTTGCTATGTTGTGTTAAAGTAGAGTTTCTATACATAAAGGTACATACATTCTCTTCTAGAAACTTTGTTTTGTCTTTCAAATGCAAGTCTACTAATGACCTGAAAAAATTTTTCTACATGAATGTGAGGTAGTAGTCAAACTTCCTTTTGTCTCACACACACACACACACACACACACACACACACAGAGAGAGAGAGAGAGAGAGAGAGAGACAGACAGACAGACAGACAGACACGGGATGACAAAAATGCTCTAAGATCTACTGATAAAGGTTGCATGGGCCTGTGACTTTAACAAAACACACTGAACTGTACAATAGGTGAATTCACTAGTGAATTCTGGGCATACACTGGATAGACTATATAATATGGAAGTTGTACCAAATAAAGCTGTTCTTTTTTTTTAAGTAGAAGTACCCATATATTCATCAACTGACAAACATTTTAAGTAGCATCGCCATTCCATGGAATACCATCTGGCTATAAATAGTAATAAACTTTGATATATATACTACAATATTTGTGAAGACATGTTATGTGACGAAAACACACCAAAAATGCCCCACATAGTTCATAATTGTATTTACAAGACATAATAGACAGAAACAGAAAATCAGTCAGTGTTGCCAGAGGTGGGAAGAAGAAAGAAAGTAGGTGACTGTCCATGATTACGGTTATGAGCAGAGAGATGTCCTAAAATTCCTACGTGAAATCCATAATCTGAAAAACTGTGTAAGCCAGTGTCTGTACAGAGGGGAAGTTACGGTTCAATCAAGTCCTAAGAACCGGACACGGGAGTCCCTACAAAAGGAGTTAGAAGACTGAGGAGTGCCTTCAGCACCAACAAGAAAACGAGTTTGGATCCCGCAAACACAGGCAGGCATGAAGGAACGTGTCTACAGTCCAAGTGCCGCGGAGGCAGGAACAGAGGATCCCTGGAGCTGTTGGTCCTAATGAACCAGAGCACTCCAGGCTGTGAGAAACCCAGTGACACAAAACAAAGTGCATGGGAGCTAGAGAAATGGCTCAGTGATTAAGGGCACAGGTCGCTCTTGCAGGGGACTTAGATTTGATTCCCAGAACCCACATGGCAGCTCACAACCACCAGTAACACCAGTTCCAGGGGATCCAATGCCCTCTGCATGTACATAGTACACAGACATATATGCAGGCAAAACACACACACACACACACACACACACACACACACACACACACACACAATTAAATAAATCTGAATTTTTAAGTGGACAGTACAGGATGGCACCCAACATCATCCTCCGCCCTCCAAACATGGACACACAGAGAAAACCACACAGAAGACATCACAGACCTCTCTTGTACACAGGGAGGAGAGACATGTAAGGACACGGGAAGAAGACAGCTATTTACAAGCCAGAAGGAAACTTTCCAGAAACCAACCTACTGGTATCTTGATCTCGGACTCCCAGCTTCCAGAACTAAGAAATAATTTTCTACTAAGTCATTCAGTCCATATGACACTGTAATATACTGATATCAGTAGATTAATACAGGTGTGGGTGGCAAACATGTTCCAGAAACAGACAGCAGTAATACTTGGATAACACTAAGAATATATACTTCTTATTTGTGCATTTTAAAGGATAAAATTTGGAGCTAGGGATGTAGTTCTATTGGTAGAGTACTTGCTAGCATGTACAAAGCTCTAGGTTCAGCTCTCAGGGTTGCCTAAACCAGGTAAGGGGATGCACTCCGATCCCAGCACTGGGAGGAAGAAGAAACAGAAAATTCAAGGTCATCCTCAGCTACACAGTAAGTTCTAGACTGGGAAAGATGAGACCTTGTATCCATAAATAAATAAATTTGTGTATGTGACCTGTATCAAAATGGCTGCTATAAAGGACTTTAATTATAATATAGAGGTCCAGATATGTAGAAAAGTCTATTCAACTTATCTAATATGTTTCTTCACAAATTTAACTGAAGGCATAAAGTTTTGGCTTCCAAAGAGAGAAAACGTCTATTTATACACAAAGTAGTCTCTCCAACTGAGTTGCAGAAAGAGCAACACATTGAAGCTTTTTTCTTCAGTTAAAACTAATAAACCTATGACAACATGCTACAAAGGGAGGAACAGAGTTTCTTTTTCAATGACTGAGCAATATTGAGCAGAACTTCTACTAATTCTCTTTAACTCACATTTCCTTGTTTGTAAAATAAAGAAAATGCTGCTTGTCTTATAAAATAGAATTACTCTGGAGACAGCAAAAAATAGGTGAAAGTACATGAGAAAAAGGACACAGATGTGAAGTCACCCCAAGGACATATGACATTCAACTGTCATCATGGGAAAATGTACTTCAAAACAGAAAAGAAACTAGCTCTTTAAAAAAAGATTTCTTGCTGGGCATAGTGGTGTGCACCTTTAATCCCAGCACTCATAAGGCAGGGGGATGGTCTACATAGTAAGTTCCAGGACAGCCAGAGACACATAATGAGACTCTGTCTCAGAGAAAGAAAGAGAAAGAAGGGGGAGGGAGAAGGAGAGGGAAATAGGGAGAGGGAGAGGGTTCTTGTCTTCCTAACTCCCCATTGTAAACAGTGACCAGCAAACATCATAGATGTAAATGCTCTTCAAAGCCGGAAGACAGCTGTACACGTACAGGAATTACCGTTGTTTCTAAAATGTTCCAGCTTCATATACAAATGTAAAAACTAAATACATGCCTCCAGCATGAGGCACAAAAAATGCTTCTCGAGCTTGCTTTGGCAACATATATCACAGAGTAGCACTGCCCCAGGGCAAGGATGGCACGAAAATTAAGCCTTCCATATTTTGTTTTAATTTGGAGATTAGTGAACAAGTGAGTTTGAAAAAGCTCATGAAGCCAGATGGTGGTAGTGCACGCCTTTAATCCCAGCACTCGGGAGGCAGAGGCAGGCAGATCTCTGTGAGTTTCAAGCCAGCCTGGTCTTTAGAGTGAGTTCCAGGACCGCCAAGGCTACTCAGAGAAACCCTGTCTTAAAAAACCAAAAAGAAAACAGAAAAAGAGAGAAAAAGAAAGAAAAAGGAAAAGCTCATGAACTTAACCTTTGTATACTTCGTATTTGTCTCCCAAGATGCTTTCTACTTCTAAATGAAAATTATTTGAGCACTGGAAAGATGACTCTTCTCAGAAAAGTGCACAGATACTACTCTTCAAGGACCCGAGGTCTGTTCCCAGCTTTCTTGCTAGAGGGCTCACAGTCGACCAGAACTCCAGTTCCAGGGAATCTAGTGTCCTCCAGCACCTGTATTACATGCTCGTATACACAATCAAAACTAAAATAAGGCACCTGGCTGGGGTTCAGATCAGTGCACTGGTCAGCCATCACCAGAGAAGCACCTCCTAGCAGTAGATGGCAAACACAAACAACTGGACACTGTGTGCCAAGTGAGAGCCTTTGAGCATCAGCCCGAAATGGCTGTTTTTATTAAAGCCCTCTCCTCAAGGCTCAAGGTCTATGCAGAACAGCAGACAGAAAGATTGTAAGAACCAGAAGTGGTGGATAACTCCAAAGAAACAGCATCTTCTAGACACAACAGGACTAATACACGTGAACTACAGAGACTGTGACTGTATAGACTTTACACAAGACTTGCACGGGTTCAAGCCAGACAAAAATCCCAGCTCAGAGGAGAAGTGGACACAAAGTCAAAACCCAACCCCACCAAGGCGTTATTCACAATCACTATCTGCTGGAAAAGGGAAAAAGTTTCCTCCAAAGGAACGTCACTGGATATATCAACCACACTTCAGGGCAGCTCCCATGCCCAGGAGTAGTTGACCAACATAAAATGTACTCCATTAGTTTTGTGTGTGTGCTTTCTGTTTTCGTTTGGAATTTTCTATTTGTTTTGATTTTCACTCTTGCTTTTTGTTTCACTGAAAGATACAGAGGCAAAGAAAGTAAGAGAGAGAACATGAAGTTGGGTGGGAAGGGAGGTGGGGAAGATCTGGGAGGAGTTGGGGGAGGGGGAAGAATATGATCAAAGACATTACATGAGAAAAGTATGCTTAAATAAAAAATGTTAAAAAAAATAAAATGTTGCAAAAAAAAAAAAAAAAAAAGTCCTAGATTTTCCTCCTGGAGTATTTAATATAAAAGACTAGGATCTTACACCTGCAGGTTTCTCCGTGAGTGTGTGGAGGGAACTATCCGAACTACCTTTCCTTAACCTAACATTGATGCTGCAAAAGGAACAATAGGCTGAGTCTCACTCAGGGTTTCTGGCAGGAAGCACACATGTTCTGTTACTCTGTTTATGTCCTCTTAACACAAGCTTTCTTAAACTAGAATTACTTTGAAAGGAAACTTTAAGATATACACTGAAAATTCATAAAACTTAAAAATACAAATAGATGACTTTTTTTGAGAGAAAAACAGAGGGTGTTGTTTCCAACCCAAGTGGCCTCCAATCCATGCCCCTTGTCTACAACCTAGGAAATGCTGCAATTACAGATACACACCATCACGCTGGTTGACCTTTCAGCTTTCTTTATAAGCCAAATAATATGAATACAGTGGTCTCTTACTTATGTACATTTTCCCTTCTCTGAATATGTACACATAATAGATGTATTACTTGGAAAACATTAAATATAATTAAATATTTTTCTTAAAATTAAAATAAATACATGAGATCTTAAAAAAATAACAATTTCAAAAGAAAAAAGAAAAAACACTTCTCATAAGTACACATACACAAGCAGAAAGTCTACAGTTTTGTTACACCAGTAATTAAAATATTAGCCCAGGTAATAGAAATTATACAGTAAAGGTAATACTTACTTGAGGGATAAACATTTTACAAGAAGTCTTTGTCCAAAGTGCTCTTTGGGTACATCAGGAACACTAAGTCGTTCTATTGGTTCTTCCTACAGAGTGAGAAGTAACGCCAAAGTGAACACTAACCACAGTTCAATGACCTGCCACTTGTTTTTAAGACTTTAAGCATTCTAATATCAGGCTTCACAATTAAATACATATTTGCCTATAAACAGCAGCCACTACATCCAGTGTACACAATCACAGAAGTTCCTCATTAAAAATAACCCGCTAGTGATGAAAGCATATTTAACTCATACATCCATGGCTCTGTTTCTGACATGGCTGTAACACTAAATACAAGTCATATTTGCTTTTGTGATGCGGAGACTGAACCTACAGCCCTGAACATGTAGGTGAGTGCTCTGCTACTGAGTCACATCCCTGGCCCATTTTTAGTTTAGTTTGTAATAGGTTCTCACTAAAATACCCACGTTGGCCTTGAACTAATTATGCAGCCCGAAGAATTCTAAAACTTGTGATCCTCCTGCCTCAGCCTTCCAAGTAGCTGAGATGACAGGAATGCACCATGCCTGGCCCCCTTGCTTCTTTATATGCAAAGGCAATACCTCATCTGGTGATGGATGCAAAGCAAACAGTTCCTTGTGACGGTTTGATTTCCTTTGGTCATCATTCTGATGGTCTATTTCTTCATTTGGAGTTCGATCAAGTAAATTAGGAAGCAAGGCATCAGGAAGTGAATTTTTTAAGTCAAATATACTGCAGGCCCAGCTACCCCTGGGAGTATCATCTATTGACATTGAACGTCTTTTAAGGTCATCCTGTTATGAAAAATATTATATATAAATATTAATATATTAATTAAGCAAAAATACTTTCTCAGAGTCACTTATGAATAAAAATATTACTTGCTCATCCTGGTAGCTGTTGCCATCTGGAGCTTCATCGGATTCAAAGACCTGTCTGGGCAGTCCCTTCTGTCTTTCTTTCTGCTTGTCCAACGTGTTAGGGTTAAATCCCGTTCCCAGTTTATGGTATCTATTCAAAATAAAATCAATTTCTGAAAATCTCTCTGCATCCTTATGTAATAATTATTTATATATACTAATTATTTTTCACACTAACACAACTGGGGTCTATCCTAGCAGTGCTGAGTGTACTAAAACCAGGATTTAAGAAACTGTCCACTGCCCACCCCTACCCCAAAACAGTCAGGCAGTGGTGGCACATGCCTTTAATCCCAGCACTCAGGAGGCAGAGGCAGGAGGATCTCTGTGGGTTTGAGGCCAGCCTGGTCTACAGAGAGAGTGCCAGGCCAGCCAATGAACATTCTGTGTGTACAAAGAAACCTCGCCTCAAGGAAAAACAAACAAAACCTGTCCACCAAAAGTTCCTTTAATCCAAATAAAGAGTAGATTATCTATTTCTAAAAGTATATCATATTTTTCTTCCTCTTGTGTATCAATGATGTCTATATAATTTAAATTTTACTTTCTATTCAGAAATTAGGTCAGTTAAAAACAAACAGAAAAAAAATCAGGAAACCAAAGTTAAAGAATAAACTAGTAGAAAATACATATTATATTAATAATAATATAAAATTTTAATAATGTAAATAGACATAGAAGCATCAAATTTTAAAACTTTTGTGGTAATTCATTATTGTATAAAAGCTCTCAGTCTAAATCCACAATGTAAAATGAAAAAGCGGTCAGATCTACATATCGTTATATACGTACACTAGATCACACACATACAACTTCTAAATTAATATAAGCACTTTCTTTTCTAGTAAATGAAAATCGAGTAACCAAGACCTGGTCACAAAGTAGAACACTGCATCATGGTTCCCTATGTCCGGATCACACGTCTCTATCTTCCAGAGACACAGACAATTTCCCATGTCCGGATCACATGTCTCTATCATCTTTCAGAGACACCGACAACTTCTGGTCCACCCTTGGCTCCCATTTATCAATGAAGATAACAATGTTCAGTGTAACCGAAAAATTATAAGCTTTAGAATCTGCTGCCCCAGCGTCTAATCTTAGCTACCTCCCTTTTGGATTGTGGGACGTCAGAGAAATTAGTACTTAACTGCTTTGAGTCTGAGGTCCTTATCTGTTGAAACCATAAATGCTATAAGAACTCAATAAAATATGTAGCACATGAAAATTACTCATTGATGTTAATTCCCCTCCCATCATGCCACAGCCAATGATGAGCCACCAGGATTCTGAGATCAATAACTAATAATCAATCGATCAACCAATCTCTCTTCCCCACCCCTCCTACATACCTTTATTGAATTTTTTCATTATAGGTTTCTAACCCATATGCACAGAAGTAAAAGGTTTTCCAATTATCTGACAAGAATATTACATTTCCCTAGTAATGTAAAACTCTAGCTATCAGAACAGTTTCCAAAATTACGTTTTATAACCATTCTATATAAAGAGTAGTAAACTATGCTTTAATAGGTCATACTCAAACTAATCCAGTATCAGTATTATCCTACAGAATGAGATTTAGAACATTCATAAGCCTAATGAAATAAGACAATAGCTATGAGGGAAAAACTATAAGCAATGGATACATCATTTTAAAATTTATTTTTATTTTATGTGTATGCCTGCATGTAAGTCTGTGCACTGTGTGCATGCAGTGCCCACAGAGGCCAGAAGAGGGCATCAGATGCCCTGGAACAGGACTTAGAGATGTCTGTTTGCCAGTAGCTATGAACCAAATCCAGGTCCTCTGCAGGAATAGCCAGTGCTCTTAACCACTGAGCTATCTTTCCAGCCCCCTCATCATGTTTGCTAGTCCCAGTTAGCATAAATCCTTTCTTCTGTGAAAATTACGTCATAGGCAAACTGATCACTACTTGTTCTTATGTCTCCTTTAGAAAACCACAGTAAAATGTCCCAAAATGAAGACCCTTCTTCACTATGAAAATTACTAATTACTAATTAGTAGTGAAAGTAGTTGCATTTTACTTTATAACATAACAATATTTCAAAAATACTCTCCTAAAAAAAGCATTAAAGAAAAGAACTGATTATTTTCTACAAATATTTACCTAACTAGATAAATGTAAAGGTCCAAGACCTATAATTATTAAGACAATTTAAAAACAAAAAAACAGAGACTATGATTGTGGTGGCTCACCCATGAAATCCCAGGACTGAGACAGAAGGATCACAAGTTTGAGGCTCACCTGGACTATACAGGAGACCTTTACAAAACAAAAAGATCTTCAAACAGCAGGGTCTGACAGTTGGCTTTTAAATTTAACTTAGCTATGCAAGTTTTACAAAACTGCAAATTTTTGAGAAAAAGTATTCAGCAATATCCATCATAATTTCCTAACAGAACGAGACTACAGAATCACCATCATTACATCCTATCAGTTTGCACTGATTGTTTTTTTTTTTTTTTTTAAGCTGAGGATCGAACCTAGGGCCTTGTGCTTGCTAGGCAAGCACTCTACCACTGAGCTAAATCCCCAACCCTGCACTGATTCTTAACAATACAAAAATAATATTCCCACAAGCTTAGTATTTTATAAAGAAAACAAGTAGAAGTATGGAACTCCATAGAATAGTGTATCTATTGACAATAGTCTGTTCTTTGACCATTTTGTTTAATGATTTTAAGTCTCACAATTTTTATGAAATCTAACTTAATACATTAAAAATTCCACTAAGTGATTTTTTTTTCAGATTTATTTTCATTTTGTATGTATGAGTGCTGGCCTGCATGTATGTGACTTCATGCTTGCCTTGTGCCTGTAAATGCTAACGAGGCTATGCGATGCCCTGAAACTGGAATTCCAGATGGTTGTGATGTGGGTGCCTGAACCAAACCTGTGTCCTCTACAACAGCAGCAAGTGTTCTTAGCTGCTGAACCATCTCTCCACCCCTCTTCCCAGGACACTGAAAGATTATAATAAACAATCAACTTACTTTCTGATCACAATTGCCCAATCTTCTGTGTAACTTCTTATACAATCTCTAACATGTGGATCCATTTCACTGTTTTTTTAAAAAAACAAAATATATTTATAATTTAGACATAAATGATAAATATTTTTAAGTTGAACATACACAGATTTATTAGAGACTCCCAAAAGGAGTTTCAAGGGAAGAATACAGCAGTGAATTTTATAAAAATTGTGCTGCAATTCTTCTTATAATAAGAAACAAATCTACCATCAAAGTAAGATCTAAATAACGGAATGAAAAACAGCCATCCTACGGCTACACTAAAACTACCACAAGGTAAATGTCTCCATACCTTTCCTCAGGCACAGCTGAAACAAGGGTCCTACAGTCCCTTGGACTGTAGACAACTTCAATATCATCCGGAGGGAATTCCACCAAATCTCTCAGAGGCCCAGAATCCACAGCTAGAGGGTGAGTGATGAGGTAATCTTCCAAATCCACAGGATCGACTGCTTCAGTAAGGGGCACCTTAGCAGAGAGGAGTGTGTGCAAAGGAAGAAGTGAGTAAAGCATTGGACAACTTTAAGCAAAGAAAAAAAAAGGAATGTTTTTAATCTAGTTCTTTGGAAAATCTCAGCAGATATTCAGATCCACTAAGAATCATACCACACAGCCTTAAGCTCCCCTATGCTTCTTTATGATCTTGACTCTCACATACAGACTCTTCCCGTAATTCTCACATTAAAAACAAAAACCATAACCTGCAATCGTGTCACACTTCACGGTTTTCAGTGTACTCACTGGGATGGTTACTACTGTCTTTGCAATTTGCATTGCTAAGGTTCTAGAAGCTGCTTTATTTTATTTATTGTTACTGGTGATTATTCTAGCAAAAATATACTACCAGATTGTGGTAAGTTAAACAATGATGCTCCCAAACTTTCCACACCCTACTCCATGGCCCTGTGCATGTTAATATACATGGAAATAATCAAAGTCTTTACACGTGTGTTAAAAAGCTGAAGACAGCCGGGTGGTGGTGGTGCACACCTTTAATCCCAGCACTCGGGAGGCAGAGGCAGGAGGATCTCTGTGAGTTCAGGGCAAGCATGGTCTACATAGCAAGCTCCAGGGCAGCCAGAACTACGTAATAGATACGGTCTGTCTCACAAAATAATAAAAAAGAATGCTCAACAAGAATAAATGCACTTGCCTATTACTAAGTAGAAGAGACCTTTAGTCCAGTCTTCTTTGGAATAAACAACTAGCAACAGGTAAAGCTACATTTTACTGCTACAAAGTAAAATAATGAATACTCACACCATAAATACCCAAAAGACAGTTGCTGTTTTTAGTTAGCATTAAATAGTATCTCATTTAAATATCTCCCAAAACTCTGTGGGAAGGTCAAATTTCTAAATATGACAAAAAGACAAGAGCTCACAGACTAAAGAAATTAAACAGACCCCATATGACAAACACAGGAATAGACGCCAAGACACACCAAGGTGAACTTAAAAATAATAACCAAACTATAATTTTTAGGTTTATTTTTAAAGACAGTGTTGCTATGCAGCTGAGACTTGCATAGAACTCACTGTCTACCCCAGGCTAGCCTCACACACCCTTCAGCCTTCTGAGTGCTGACTGTCTACCCCAGGCTAGCCTCACACACCCTTCAGCCTTCTGAGTGCTGGATTACACACGGGTGCTTACTGTTGCACCCAGCAGAGTGAGACTCGTCATCAACTGAATGGAGATGACTCTGACTTCTAGAGACACATGGCAGTAGACCTGTCACCAAAACCACAGCAGTAAAAGGACTTTGCTGCAGCAGTGAATTTCAGCCAGCCTGTATGGAGTAAGAATTCAGCGGCGTAGGGCAGTGGTGGTGCACGCCCAGCACTCGGGAGGGAGAGTCAAGTGGATCTCTGAGTTCAAGGCCAGCCTGGTCTACAAAGCAAGTTTCCGAACAGCCAGGGCTACACAGAGAAACCCTGTGAGTGTTTGTGTGTGTGTGTGGGGGGGGGGGGGGGAGTACAGAGAGCATCTGTGAGACCCGCCTTTGGGTGTGTCTGTGAGCTGGGTGTCCTAACAGAGGAACAAGACCCTCCATGAGGTGACAGAGCATCTGTGAGACCCGCCTTTGGGTGTGTCTGTGAGCTGGGTGTCCTAACAGAGGAACAAGACCCTCCATGAGGTGGGTGGCAGAATCTCATGGGCTGGAGTCTTGAAACAAATTTAAAGAGGAAAAAAGAGAAAGCAAGTCCATCCGGTCTGGTGAGGTGTGGGCAGCACCAAGCTACTGTCACCAAGGCCTTGATGGCTCCCATCAGCACACCTTCCCCACCATGGTAGGCTACATCCTACCATGAACCACAATAACACTTTCTCCCTTGGGTTGTATTTTTCTGGGGACCTGGCCACAGCAACAAAGAAAAATAAGCAATGTAATGGAAAAACAGTCTTCAAGTGGGGAAATGAAAGACTGGGCAACTCAGAATTGTAGACTATGCACAAACATGAAAGTCTTTGTTGCCAGCCTACCCTACAAGGACAATAAAAGAGATTCTGTAGTAGAATATTATTCTAAATTGTGTTACTTTTGTTTATGTTGCATTTGTTTAACTCTGTGAAGCTGTGTTACTTTGCCTGTCCAAAACACGTGATTGTCTAGTAAAGTGCTGAAAAGCCAATAGCAAGGCAGGAGAAAGGATAGGCGGGGCTGGTGGGTAGAAGGAGAAATCTGGGAGGGAGAAAAAAATGAAGTAGCCAGAGAAGGAGGACTCTAGGGGCTAGCAACCTAGCTACACAGCAAGCCACGGAGTAAGAGTAAAATTTACAGAAGTAAGAGAACAGGAAAAGCCCAGGATAATTTAAGGAAAGTTAGCAAGAAACAAGCCAAGCTAAGGCCAGGCATTTATAACTAAGAATAAGCCTCCGTGTATGATTTATTTGGAAGCTGGGTGGCAGGCCCCTCAAAAGAGCAAAAACAAACAACAACATAGAGAGGAGAGAAACATTACTGCCCATCTGGGGCATGTTTACTGTTGATAGAAACTTTCAGTACTTTCTGGCACACCCTCAGAAGTTCTGGTGTTAGCCAGATGTGTTAGTGCAACCTATAACCCCAGCACTCCAGAGGCTGCAAGAGATCACAGTTTGAAGCTAGTGGGGGCACTAGTGAAATCCTTCTTCAGAACCAAGTGTGACTGTGTGGGTCTCAGAAAGGAGGACGATAAAATATGAAGCAAAGGTTTGTTTTTGAGGTGATGAAAATGTTCTAAGTGGACTGTGTGTATATCACAAATTTATTAAATCGCATGAGATTGATTCTTTAAAGTGAGAGACTGTATGGTGGGTGAGCTACAACTCAATGAAGCTAGTTTTAAAAACCTGAAACAGAACTTTATCCACTCAGGAAATAGAGAAGAAACACATCTACGAAGCAAACAGAACATCAGAAAGGAAGCCACTTTGACCTAACTTCCAAATAAATGAATGGTGCAAACACAGTTCAGAGTCAGAGGGGCAGAAGTGAGGAAAAGAACAAGAACAGGACAGAAAGCTCTAGCAACCTAAGATCAAACCTCACCTGCTGATATTCTCCCGAAATCTGATCTGAATGAACGAACTATAAAAAAAAAAAAAAAATTCTTGAAACCAACAAGGAAACAGCAGGTCCCAGACTGTAGATAACAGCAAGAAGTACTGCTAATGTGGTTACATGGAAATGCAGTTTGTAAGGACTATTCTATACAGCTCAGTGTGTCAGAAGACTGTCATGATTAACAAGCACCTTTTCAAAGAGACTACAAAGAGAAACTGAATCCAACAAGCATTGCACACCCTTTGAAAGAATACCGTTGCTAAGAAAATTTGCAAACTGGAGACTGGTAGAAAAAGTGAGGCAACAACAAAAAAAAAAAAAAAAAAAACATCAAGTATGAATACCGGCTGACTGAATCAGTAAGTAAAGAACAAATTTTTAAAAGATGATTTTTTTTTTTTTAAGGGGAACTTCAAAAGTATTTAAGTTACTGAGATAACGCTGTGCTTACATTTAAATTGAATCTAGTCAGTGACCCTGAGCATCTTCTAGCCACACTCGCTGGCTACAGGCATAGGGAAGCGGACACCCAGGTTTAAACAGCACTGAGGTTGTGCCAAGGGGTGAAATAATATGAGAGGCAGTTAAGGAGATCAAGGGCTAGATGCAACAGAGCACTTACACAATGCTCAAAGTAAGTTCTCTGGGGAGGACAGGAGAGGACACCAAGGGACAAGGACAGTAGAAAGTTAGTGGATTCCTGGTGTGTGGATTCTCACAGTCAGGACAGCTGAAATCAGGAAACAGAATAAGAAGACAAGAGGTGTAATCAGAGTGGGGAGCATAAAACAGATTACAGATGAGTTATAATTATTCCTAAAAACCAAATCTGTCTGGCTATAGGATTTTGAATAACTGAGATATAATTCAAGATGAAAGATAACATGATAAACGGCAAAGAATTTAAAATATCAATAATATATGTGAAGGACTACCCCCATGCACACTGAAATTATCCAGAAATCCATGTTTTCTAAAGATTTTCCAACTAGCATATTATGGCTCATAAAAGTAAATTCCTGTTGTAAAGTTTTAGTAACACAAACATTTATAACACATTATCACAGGTCAATCAAACTCTTTTTCCCCACTGGCACATAATGTTTGTTCAATAATCAGTATGTTTCCTTAGCTACCTGTAAAAATGTAGAATCCCACCTCTTGTGTTTCGTGTTTAAACTAGAGTCTCACAGGCACCATGCCCATGCCTCCACCCACTGTGTGCTCAGATTACAGTACACACCACCACACCCGGCCACTCTGTCCCTTTTATTCACTTTTTAGTTTTCCATATTTGAAATTTAGAGTACTCTAATTTCAAGAAAAATGAAAGTTTGTTTTAATTCATATTCTTAACATAGATATAAGTTTAAATAAAAATTACTATCTCATGATAGCTTCTTTCATAAGAGATGGCTTATTTATGTGTAGGATGCTTGACCTACAATGATTCAATAGCTATTTCCTTCTATTAAAAGGGACAGAACTACAAACTCACATAGTGCTCACCTCAATACCTAACTGTGGAAGACTCTAGTATTTTCATAGAACGAATCTACGGATAAAAATCCAGCATTGATTAGATCCTACTTACAGAGTTTCAGGGTTGCCTGGGAAACCAACACTTCTCTAGCACGACTAAGGCCCTCTGTCAACCCAATGGCAAGAATGAGGCGGCAACAGTGAAGGCTGGGCCGGGGTAGGACCCAGGCTATTGACTCACTTCCCCAGTACTTTTTCAAGGTCTCCTCAGTAACCATTGGTAACACTCCATGGCTTGAATATGTTACTTACTGTGGTGTGATGTGATATATTGCCGACGATATTGAGGTTCTTGAGCAGCTGGGGGGAACCACTGTACTGTCCAGAGATCTGCTTTCTAACTTCAGCAGCAACAGTTCTAGGACAAAAAAAGTCATGCATTACAAACACACATACACACCACAGTCGGTAAGTAGGTAGGTAGACAGGTAGGTAGATAGGTAGGTAGATGGACAGACAGACATATAGACATATACATATATATATACACACATATACATATATATATATATATATATATATATATATATATATATATGAAAACAAAACTCATTTATAATGGAGGGAAGTACATTACAAATTCGTTTATAAAATAACAAAATCAGCATATTAAGGCTAAAACAATTTTGTTCTTGTTTATAACATCTCTTTTGTTTTACTTTTTTGAGACAGGGTGACTCACTATGTAGTCCTGGCTGGCCTAGAACTTGCTCTGCAAAGCGGGATGGCCTTGAAGTCACTATAACATCTTTTTAATAATGATGGAGGATATAAGTAGTACAGCTAATTTTTACATGGCTGGTTTCTAATGTGACATTTTAGGAATACAATCTATGATAGCGTATAAGCTATAAAATACATATATAAATTGAAAATAAATTCTAAAATATTTTATAATTCAAACTATGCTAACAATTGGAAGAAAAAAGTTCTTTCTTTTCTAATATTACTCCTTCCTCATTTACACCACAGAAAACTAATTTCTATTTTTACTTAACTAACAATGGCTTCACACCCAGGTAATAAGAGCTTCCCATAATCCGACCCTAATTTCTCTCTCCAGCATTTCACATTATCAACCAAACTTTTACAGTCTTTCGTCTTGCTGGAGAATTGCATACATGCACACAATGTTCTGGTCAAACCCACTCCCATCCCTCTCCTCCAACTCCCCACTGATCCCAGATGACTTCTTCCGCCCCATTTTAGAGACTTTTTTGTAACCCACCGAGTCACCTTAGTTCTGCCCATAAGTCTAGAATATCTTCTGGATCCACGGGTAGCCCTCAGCAGCAGCCCTGATCTTGTCAATAAACACAATTTGTTTCCTGAGAATGTTTTGTTAACCAACTCAACTCTTAAGTCATTTTAAGGGTAAAACTCAGATGACAAGATCTTCACGTGTACTTCTTGGCTCAGCACAGTTTAAACATACCACATTTTTTTCAAACTTCTAGGAAACTTACCCAAACCTACTTTTTATTCCTTGTCATTTTTTTTCTATTTTATGTATACTCTATTAAAAAGGTAGTAATTGTATTTGTCTTTTGTCCCTAAAATATTTATGGGGGTGGGGGTGTGTGATTCACTTGCTAAAATGTTTGGAGCCAGCACTGGAAAGCCAGGCCTGTTGAAACACCTGTAACCCCAAAGTTTGAGCAGGGACAGAGACTAGTGCATCCCTGAAGCTCTCCTGAATCAACCAGCTCTGGCTTCAGTGAGAGACCCTGCCCAAAACAAGTAAGCACAATCCAGAAAGACACCCCAAGTCAACCTCTGACCTGCACACATACATGTGCACATGTGTACATCCACTTCCATGAGCACATCCCACATGAGCCAGCACATGTGCATGCACACACATACAGGCTCTAGCACTCAAAGCCATTATGAAAGCTCTGTGCATATACACTACACATGAATTCCTGACATATGTAACTATAAAGGCACCACCAAAGCAGAGAAATCTTAATTTGACAAAAATCAGCATTACAGTGCACAAATCCCAAGACTTTATGGTATTTATTGGCCCTTACACACTAGTATTTGGAATTTATTTAAATAAATAGTATTCTTAAACAAAAAATATTTTAGACATTCAAATGGATTTGTCACTTATTGATGACTATAATCCTCAGTTTCCACAAATCTGTAAACCAAAATATTCAGTGACTTCCAAATCATGAAATAAAAACTTTCCCAATAACATTAATAAGATTTTTTTCAAGGCTGGAGAGATGGCTCAGAGGTTAAGAGCACTGGCTGCTCTTCCAGAGGTCCTGAGTTCAATTCCCAGCATCCACATGGTGGTTCACAACCATCTGTAATGAGATCTGGTGTCCTCTTCTGGCCTGCAGGGATATGTGCAGATAGAACACTGTGTACATAATAAATAAATAAATCTTAAAAAAATTTTTTTTTCAATGTGGGTCACAGATACAACCAAGACTACTATCTACAGACCTTGTGCAATTATATTTCAATGTCCACATCTAACCTCTATCCTATGATTCTCAAGCAATTACTCCTCTATTTTACAAAATTCTCCTTCTATTCTTTGACTCTTTACCAAAAAGTTAATGGCACTTTCTCTCGTTACCCATGCACATCAAGTGTCTATGCAGCTGTGAAAATAGTTTAAGAAAGTTCTCAAGCTCACGGTTGGATTTAGAACCTCAAATTCCAATTGAGATTTAAGAAAATCTCATTTTCCCAAGGTTATCCAGACTTAATGTCATCTTTCCCCCACTTTATCTCTTCAGTGTCTTTTTTCTTCTTCCACAACCAGACATTCCACACAAATTACTTAAAGATGGTTATAAGCCAATGCAATTCTAAGTGTTTGATTCTAAGATAAGAGTTATTCTCTAGGGCTCAAGATGCTAAGCTGTTCATTTTCCACCTTATATTAATGTTTTAAAAGAGACTAAATCATGATTCATAATTGACAAAACATAGAAACACTAAGCTGTCCTTCAAGGAATGAATGGATAAACAAAGTATATCACATCCATATAATAAATGATGTTTTTGGAAAAGGAAATGGGTTTAATCAACCATGAAGAACAGTCAGTCCCACATGAAGAAAAGAGTCCTAAAGACTACAGATTATGTCATTTCTGCTTTATGACATACTGAACAAGCAGCCCATGGACCGAGTGGTGACAATGTTCTTAGGCTGGACAGGGAATGGAGGGACGGATAAGCATGACACAGGGCACTCAGGGCTGGCCTAGTTAGCTCTCTACTGCTGTGGCCAATCACCACGGCTAAAAGTAACCCAAGGAGAACAGGCTTTTGAGGCAGAGGCTACAGAGGGGTGCTGCTTACTGGCCTGCTCAGACTGTTTTCTTATACCCAGGGTGACACCACCCATCGTGGGTTGGTCCCTCCCACCTCAATCATGAAATCCCACCAAGAAAATGTCCCACAGACCAGGCCTATGGGCAATCTGATGGAGGTATTTCTTCAACTAAGGTTGCTTCTTCTTCCAAGATGATCCTAGCTTGTGTCAAGTTGACCAAAAACAAACAAACAAACAAGAAAAACAAACAAACAGAAACCTAACCAGCAAGGGAGGGAAACTATTCTCTGTGACACAGTAACATATAGGTATATGTCATTATATATCAGTCAAAACCCTGCTGCAATCTGTGAACCTTAGTCAACAGTACTGTACACTAACATTGGCTCATTCAATTAAAACTAATGTGCATACACACATTAATGTAAGATATTAATAGTAAGGGAAATATTGAGAGGGTAGTAGTAATACAGCAGAAGTCATCATGTTTCCAAAATTTTAAGAGTAAACACCTGGGCCTTTGCAGCCCCAACAAGTTAGATTTAGACAGAGAAAGGAGATTTACTCAGTGTGGCCACATTGAGAAAAGGCGGGGAAACCACCTCTGTTAACTAGGAGGGGATAAGGGAGGAAGAGAAGAGCATCAAACCAGGTAGAGGGCTGAAAAGTGGAGAGGGAAACGAGAGAGAGAGAGAGAGAGAGAGAGAGAGAGAGAGAGAGAGAGAGAGAGAGACAGAGAGAGACAGAGAGAGACAGAGACAGAGAGAGAGACAGAGACAGAGAGACAGAGACAGAGAGAGAGAGAGCGCAGACTGAGGAAAGGGCAAGTCCACAGACTTCACAGGGAAAGACAAAGGCAGTCTCTTGAACTGATGACTCCATTAAGCCTTTTCCCTGTTAAACTGGCGGGTGGGCAAGCACGTGCAAGTAGCTCAGAGGACCACCTCTGAGGTTCCTCTTTCTCCTTCTACCATGTAGGCTGGGGGATGAACTCAGTTCACTGGCACTCCATTAGGCCTTTAAAGAAGTCCATATAATGCAAGTATTTATTTTTTTAAACTTTCTTTTTATTTATTCTTTGTGTCTTTCACATCAAACACCTCAATCCCATTTATTTCCCCATCTCTTCTTTTCCACCTTCTGTGCTTGCAACTCCCCCACCCCCCCAAAAAATAGAATAAAATTTAAGAGGAAAAAAAAGGAAAAATCTCATCACGGAAGCTGCAGTGTGACATCGTGAGTCACTTTTATCTACATATCTTTATGTGCATGTTCACTACAAAGAGTCATGAGTCTGGTTCAAAGCCTCTGGTTTCTGCTTACACTAGCGATGCTGGGCCCTCCTAGATATCCTGTTGATGCCCTGTGCTGTGGAGATCTTACAGCTTTGGGTGTACAGGACTAGCCCTTCATGTGCTTCCAAAGATCCCAGATTGGGTGGGTGTCAGGGCTGGCAATCTCATAACCCTGGTTCTGGGCCTGGGTAGTTGCAGGGTTGTTCAACACACCATCTCTGTCCTCACTACTAGGGTGAGCTCTCCAACATAGCCCCAGGCTTGCAATGGTGAGCAAGGGGCAGGGCCAGTTCTACTGCTTTTATGCCCTCAGGGTCTGCTCTCCCACACCTGGACCATCAAGGCCAGCTCTACTGTGTGGCCAGCGCGAAGTACAGGCACTACTCTCCCGAGTGCTAATCCAAGTATTTCTTCCCCCCCCCCCCCCACTTTTTTCGAGACATGATTTCTCTGTGTAGCTTTGCACCTTTCCTGGAACTCACTTGGTAGCCCAGGCTGGCCTCGAACTCACAGAGATCTGCCTGGCTCTGCCTCCCAGTGAGGGGATTAAAGGCGTGCACCACCACCACCACCACCACCACCACCACCACCACCACCACCACCACCACCACCCAGCTCCAAGTATTTCTTAATCATGATTAAAGTCCTTACATTTCTGATTCATTTGTCAAAACTGACATAACAACATCAACAACAACAAAAATCCTTCAAAAAGAAATATAACCAATTTGGGTTTTTGTTGTTGAGATACAGTCTTACTGTGTAGTCCTGGCTGTCATAGAACTTGCTTATGTAAACCAAGGTGGCCTAGAAGTCACAGAGATCCTCCTGCCTCTGCCTCCCAAGTGCTGGGATTAAAGACATAAAATACCACATTCATTCTTTGAGATGTGATAAAGAGAACTCAGTTTTGACTCAAGAAACTGGAAATGTTACCCATTAATTGACCATTTCAATGTTAAAGAGAGAAACAAGTGGGACAGTTACAACATTAACAAAAAAAATTACCTTTTATTTAGTAGCAAACACGACAGACAGTCCTCCATGAAGTGAGGTCCACTCACTGACCTAACTCCATTTTGTCCCTCTCTAACTCAATTTTACCTGTGACTTTTCCTTCTGAATTCACCTGAGTCATTCCCTCCTACAAATTACCTGGGACTCCAGGAACAGCTAATCTGATTAACATCTTTACAACAAGAGGCCAAAACTACTGCCAAGTAAGGGGTGGTGGTGGTGGTGGTGGTGGTGGTGGTGGTGCTGGTGGTGCTGGTGGTGGTGCTGGTGGTGGTGGTGGTGGTGGTGGTGGTGGTGGTGGTGGTGCTGGTGGTGGTGGTGGTGCTGGTGCTGGTGCTAGTGCTGCTGCTGCTGCTGCTGCTGCTGCTGCTGCTGCTACTGCAGCAGCAGCTCCTTTAATCCCAGCACTCGGGAGGCAGAGCTGGGTGGATCTCTGTGAGTTCAAGGCCAGCCTGGTCTACAAAGCAAGTTCCAGGAAAGGCGCAAAGCTACACAGAGAAACCATATCTCAGGGAAAAAAAAAAAAAACTACCGCCATGCAACAGAGTCTCACAAATGACAAGATGGTACTCTGCAGCTTAACAGAATTATTCTACTGCCATAATGGAACCAGTTCTGATGACAGAACCCGGGCTGAGCCCCAAGAGGAACACTCTTCCCACAGTGGGAATGGATTTGTTCCCTCCAGTGATGAAGATTTCTCTGAAGCTTTGCAGAAACAGTCTCCCGGCTCCCACCCTTCCCCATATGCTTGATTTGTTTTGGGAGACAGGGTTTCACTATGCACCCAGGCTGGCCTCCAATCTCAGTAACACCCCTGCCCCAGCATCCTGAGCGCCGGGGTTGAAGACAGGCACCATCATAACCAGACTACCACCTGACTGAGATTATCTGCTCAGGCAAATCACCAGAAATGCAAACACAACTCCTGCTTTTTTTTATATTCTTCTATAAAACCTCCAAGCACTTGTTAGCCACCCAAAGACAGACCTCAGGCAGCTAGAGTTTTTCTCCTCTTCTCTGTCCCCACACCAGTTAAAATGCCTCCCATGCCTTTTACCACTGCTTGCCTTGGGCATTTCAGGACAGGCAGCCAAGTCTCCTCTGCCCAGAGCCCCCAAAGTAGGCCTCTACAAAACTATGTATTGCTTCCACAAGCTGTCATGTCCATAGAAGGGAAAATCAGTAATAATTTGAATAAGATGTCATAATGCAAAAAAATAAATCACTTCAAAATAAGCTGTAACAGCAAATGTCCACTGCCCAAAGGATCTATTTCAACCTCCTGAATGAAGCCCCTCCAAAAAAAACCCACTATCTCTTAACCAAACTATAATCCAACATATCCAAAAAAGACAACACATAATTAAAATGAACTTAAAATCCTTTATCTTCAGTTACTCTTTCCTGACATTTTTCTTACTCCTAGTGATGATTTATAATATAAAGCAAAACCAGGAAGGCCTTTATTTCACGTCAGTAAGCTACTAACCCAAACTGCAAAGTGCAAAGAAGAGGTCCACAGTCTTGGAGTTACATTTGCTCCCCAATTATACTATGAAAATCCCTACTTCTGTCCAAAAAAAAATCCAAAATTTGATCTTTTTTTCAACTCTCAATCCTACAAACTCCCTCACTGTTAACACAAACCACCATTTCTGACACAAGAGATCGCTGCGTTCGGCCAGTCACAAAAGGATGCTGGAAACAACCAGTAGAAGACACACATCAAACCATGAAAAATAAAATGTGTTCTTTACTGAGAAAGGGTGGTTTTCTATTTTGAATTTGAACATCAAATTTTTTGTTTTGTTTATTTTTGTTGTTGTTGGAGACACGGTTTCTCTGTATAACAGCCCTGGCTGTCCTGGAACTCACTCTATAGACCAGGCTGGCCTTGAACTCACAGAGATCTGCATGCCTCTGCCTCCCAAGTGCTGGGGTTGATAAAAGGCATGCACCACTACCACCTGGCTCATATTTGGAGATCCTGAAGTATTGTTTCACTATAAATTTAAAGAGGGAATCAAAATGAGGCAGAAAGGAATTGTAAGAATGACAAGAAATAAAGAGGAAGTTAACAAGAGTTATTTTCATGGAAGAAAACAGAAAAGTTTCTTGATGAAAAGGAATTTTGAATTACAGAGTAAGAGTCTGCCATAGAGTAAAATGACTAAACAGGGCTGACTAGAACTATAGGTTGAAGAAGACAAGAGATGAAGCATGGAAAGGAGACTACCTGGAAATCTATTTCATCTCAGTGTTTCTCATAGCCAGAGAAAACCCCAAAAGCATCCTGAGATCCAGTCTTAACTTTTCTGGTCTGGTGGAGATTGTTTTTAAGGTTTTTTATTTCTTTTTTTTTTTTTTTTCCTTTGAGACAAGGTTTCCCTGTGTAGTTTTGGTGCCTGTCCTGGATCTCGCTCTGTAGCCCAGGCTGGCCTCGAACTCACAGAGATCTGCCTGACTCTGCCTCCCAAGTGCTGGGATTAAAGGCGTGCGCCACCACCATCCAGCTGTTTTTAACAGCAAAGGTGTGACTGAACTAGAGGGAAATAAAGCAAGTTGCTCTAAGGGGCTGACACCCTCCAGTCCACTTCAAGTAACCTAGAAGGAGAAGCCGGCTTCAGAGGGAGCTCCTGATCCCAGGGTGGGACCCACTGGTCACCAGCATAGCTGGGAAAACTCAGTATGCACTGTGAAGGAAGAAGGGAGACATGAAAGAGCAACGGTCCAAACTATCCTCGGAGACTGAAGGAAGTGACCAACCTGACTCCTTTACATTTCCTCTTTCAGATGATCACTAACAGGGCCAAAAGCTCCTATCTGATTCCCTTCAGTGCAATCCAGATTTCCTAAGCAAGCAAGAAAAGGTCTGGCTACCGGAAAAGATGCAGGGGTTTTATTAATGTGGCTGTTTGCAAGAGAAGCTAGTATGTTTGAATGCCTGGTTCCCGTTAGCAGAACTATTTGGGAAGGACTAGGAGGTGTGTCATGGGGGTGGGTTTCCGAAGCCCATGTCATTCCCAGTCTTGCACTCTCTCACTGTCTTCACCTAAATCAGGATGCCAGTCCTCAGCTACTGCTCCAGCACCATGCCTGCCTGCCACCACACTCCCTGCCATGATGATCAGGAACTAACCCTCTAAAACTGTAAGCCAGCCCCCAATTAAATGCTTCCTTTTATAAGCTGCCTGGATCATAGTGTCTCTTCACTGCAATAGAAAGTAATTAAGGTGGATGCTTAAAGAGACTACTGAATTTACCCACAGTTCAACTCATCTTGGAAAGAAAACTCTTTACAATTAGCTTCTTAGGGTAACAAAACCCCCAAAGTTAAAGGACCTCATAGCCAAACTAATGGACCCATGTGTCTACTGTCAGAGGATAACTAATATTTAAGTAATCTACCGGTAGCCCCTGTGGTAGTTTGAATGTCCATGGCCCCATAAGCTCATAGGGAGGGGCACTATTAGGTGTGATGTTATTGGAGTAGGTGTGGTCTTGTTGGAGGAAGTTTGTCACTGTGGAGGTGGGCTTTGAGGTCTCCTCTGCTCAAGCTACACTCAGTGTGACACACAGTTCACTTCCTGTTGCCTATGGATCAAGATGTAGAACTCTCAGCTCCTTCTCCAGCACCATGTCAGCCTGCACACCACCATGATTCCCACCATAATGATAATGGACTAAACCTCTGAAACTATAAGCCACTCCAATTAAATGTTTTCCTTTATAAGAGCTACTGTGGCCAGGCAATGGTGGCACACACCTTTAATCCCAGCACTCAAAAGGCAGAGGCAGGCAGATCTCTTGTGAGTTCAACGCCAGCCTGGTCTACAGAGCGAGTTCCAGGACAGCCAGGACTACACACAGAAAAACCCTGTCTAAAAAAACAAAAAACAAAACAAAACAAAAGAGTTGCTTTGGTCATGGTGTCTCTTCACAGCAATAGAAACCCTAACTAAGACACTAAGAGAAATAGGAGCACAAACCAAAGGCGCACTGCCTGGAAATTACTAAAAAATGAATTTACAGTCATGTTACCAGCCCCAGAAAGACAACATTTATCTCTTAATTTTTGTCAATATTTTTGCCAGCTAGATGTAAGCTTTCCTTACATCTAGAAAGAATAGAAAAAGCTTAAGTTTTAAGAGTACGTTTAGAAGAAATTACCCCCAGGTTTGTATTACCCAGATCTAAGATAACAATGGTTTTAGTCTTATTTCAAAAACAGTGTATAGTGGGACAGAGAGATGGCCCGGCCCGGTGTGTAAAGGTGTGTGCCACTCAGGCCTGGTAACCTGAGTTCAATCCCTAGACTCCACATAAAAGGTGAAAGGAGAGAGACAGATCCCACAAAGTTACCTGTCACCTGACTTCACACACTTACCTGTATGTCCACACACATGGTGTGCCATGTGAGGAATACAATGGAGGTTACATGCAGCATGGAGACCATCATCTAATAAAACTGAAAGGGTCCATTTTACACTTAAAAGTCACATTGGTCAATTGTGGAAAGGCTCATAGAAATTGGTCATTACTTCTATCTTTGCTGTGCCCCTCACATCAGAGCTTCCCCAGACAGAAACTAATTAAAATGCTATGTAGAAGGTCCTTCCATAGAAAACTAGTTCTGAAGGTGAACCTTGGTAGGGAGTAGCAGGTAATAAAATATAATCAATTGAGAGAAGATGATGTCAACCCTCAATAGGTATGTAAACCTATTAACTTTCATCTCCTGTAAGGTTATAACTTTAACCTATAAACCAGGGATTAGGTATATTTTAAAATGGGAAGTTGAGGTCCCCTCAGGACCAGCCAGATCCAATTAGGACAGGATATTAAATAACCTTACTACTTTTCATCCTTTTCTTTAATTCCAAGGTAGATCTTCCTGGATTCATCCCATCAGAATCCTGAGGATATAAGAACTAAAAGGCCCGCGTGAGTTCCTAAGACTCATGCTGAAACCAAAGGAAGAAGACAGACCTCCTAATTGTTCTCAGTTATACAGTGTTTCCACCTTCTGAATACTTACCCTCTTCTGTGTGTTCACCAGAAACTCAATGAACTTAAGCAACTGTGCTGTGAGACACACCACAGCATCCTTTCTTACTCTTCTAGCTGACCTCTTTGCTAAGCTATGTTTTAGACTACATTCCCCCAGGACAGTAAGCCTCTATTTTCTGGGCTACTTATGCATTAGCATCAACAGGATTTCACACAACTACTAGGAAGATACAGAACCCTCTGCCAGTAAGCAGTTTAGGAATAAGGAATAAGATGTGCCCAAAAGTACTGAGCCACTAAGCAAAGCAGGCATCTTTGGGGGAAAATTCTTATATTATACACTCTCAAAGTATCCTTTTCCTATTTTTTTAAGCTATAATTTTATAAGAAAGCTTAGTATGCCCAAAAGTGTATCCTTGTCCTGTCCTCCATCTTAACATTTCAACATATATTTCATTGACATTAGCCTAAGCATATCCAAAAATGCCCAATGTGTGTTTGTGTGTGTGTGTGTGTGTGTGCATGCACACGTGCATGTGTGTGTGTGTGTGTGTATGTGTGTGTGTGTGTACAACAGCACATGAATGGAGGTACACTCAAAACTGCACATATAAAGATGTCATAGAACAATTTAAGTGTCATCCACCTTTTGTTTTTGAAATGAAGTCTCTCAGTGGCCTAGGACATGTCCATTAGCTAAGCTGGTTGACTAGCAAAACACAAAAGCCCACCTGTCTCCACTTCCCAGCACTAGGATTCAAAGTACACAACACTTCACTCAATTTGGTATGTTGGTGCTGGGGACCCAGCTCAGTTCCTCAAGCTTGTGTGGCCAGAACTTAACCAACTGAGCTATCTCCTCAAATTTTATTTTGGCTTATGGTTTCAAAGCATTCAGTACCTGGTCTCATGTGCTTAGCAAAACATCGTGGTGGGAGAGGGGTATGGCAGAGGAGTTTCTTCATGGTGGGCAGGAAACAGAAAGAAGAGACATACATGAAGAGGCCAGAGACACAGCTCCCAGGGACACACTTAGTGTTCAACTTCCTCCAATTAGTCCCCATTTCCTATCACTTACCATCTCCCAATTATATTATTGTATTATGGCTCCATAAAGCAAATTAATCTCATTGTGTCAAAACTCTGATGGTCTAATCTTCTCTAGAGATGCCCTTTGAGATTCACCACGTGCACTTTACTAACTACCTAGCCATATTAATCCAATCAAGATGACAGTCGAGACATACTATCACAAGCATCTTTCCTTGAACTACGAACTTAAACTGAGCATGCTCATTAACACTCTCCTTCACTGAGCATGCCCAAGAATGTACTCTGCCCTAAAAGTCTTACCCATGAGTATATATAGGCTCCTAGGAAAAACCCTCCACACTTCCTTTGTTCAAGAAAGGCATAGCTTTGGAAACAGCCTTCAGCTCTCCTTGCCTGCTGCAGAGAATAAATCTTTCTCCACTTTTCTTGGCTATTCTTGCTCTGGCATCACATGCACCAATGTATGAACTCATTACATTCAATTCTACTATTGATACTGAGCATCCTGAAACATTCAAGGAAATGCAGGTTCCAGAAGACTAGACCAAATAAGCAGTAAATTAGTAAGTGGCAGCAACCTACTGTCCTAGCTACAGTGAGCCTGGGTCAAGCCTCGGGGAAGCCCATGACGATAATCTTTTTCTTTTCACAGAAGCATAAAGATTGCACAGTAAGTTTCTCTGGTGTAGCAGTAAAGCAACAACTGAGCACAGAAATAAGGTGGGAGAAAAAAGGACGGTGAAGTATCAAGAATCTGGCTTCTCAAGCATGATGCAGTCACATCATCAGCCTCCTGGAGGAATCGTTGTTAGGGTCTGAGTCCGAAACGATTGCACAGGCTCCTGTTTTAACACCAACCCTGGTTCCAGCCAGAGGCACATTTCGGCCACCTTGAACTGAGCTACTCCATCACATCACTCCTTCTCAGGCAGACTGCAAACCTCTGAGGGGGAATGATAGGAAACCTGTCCTCAGCTGTTTCTGTCACAACAATGCAAAGTAACTAAAGGAACTGGCAAGGTCAAGAAACTTCACCTCTGTTATGTACATGCCATTTATCTACTGTTTTGTATAAATATTTCCAAACAAGTCACTAAAGAAAATGCATAGTCCCTAATTGTGTTGACAGTTTTATATTAAGGACTATTTTATTGGGGCTGGAGAGATGGCGCAGTGGTTAAGAGCACTGGCTGCTCTTGCAGAGGACCCGGGTTTGTTTCCCAGCACCCACATGGTGGCTCACAACCCTCTGTAAACCTAGTTCTAGAGGACCCAATGCCCTCTTCAGTCTTCTGCAGGTATCAGGCATGAACGTGGTGCACAAACATGCATGCATATAAAAAAAAATAAAGCAATCAAACACATAAAGTAATTTTTGAGTTTTTATTTATTTTATTTAAATAAATGTATTTATTTTATATCCTGGCCACAGTTTCCCCTTCCTCCTTTCTTCCTAGTCCCTCCCCCAACCCTCTTCTGTTCCCAGCCCTCAATCCACTCCTCCTCTGTTTCTGTTTAGGAAAGGGCAGGTTTCCCATGAGTGTCAACAAAACATGGCATATCAAGTTACAATAAGACTAAGCACCTCCCCATGTATTAAGGTTGGGCAAGACGACCAAGTATGGAGAGTAGGGTCCCAAAAATCTGTAAAAAACTTGGAACTAGCCCCTGCCCCCACTGTTAGGAGTCCCACAAGAGGATCAAGCTACACAACTGTCACATACATGCAGAGGGCTAGGTCCATGCAGGCTCCACGGTTCAGTCTCTGTGAGCCCCTGTGAGCCCAGGTTAGTTGATTCTGTGGGTTTTCTTGTGCTGTCCTTGACCCCTCTGGCTCCTACAATCCTTCCTCTTCTTCTGCAGGATTCCCCAAGCTCTGCCTAATGTTTGGCTGTGGGTCTGCACCTGTTTCTATCAGTTGTGGATGAAGCCTCTCGGATGACAGCTTGGCTAGGCACCATCCGGTCACAGGAGATGGCCAGTCCAGGCTACATATCTGTTATTGCTGGAGGCCTTCCTGTAGACACCTCGAGATTCCCTTGTGCCAGGTTTTACCTGGCCCCTAAATGTCCCCCTTTCCAGTAGTCTCTTTCAGTACTCTCCCCTCCACCCCCAACCTGACTGCTCATGTTCCCATCCCACTCGCCCTTAGTCCACTCACGAATCTCTTCTATTTCCCTTCCCAGGGAGATCTGGGCGTCCTCCTCCCTTGGAACTCTCCTCCTTACCTAGGCTCTCTGGGTCTGGGATTGTAGCATGCTATCCTGTATTTTACAGCTAATATCCACTTCCGAATGCGTACGTATCATGTTTGTCTTTCTTGGTCTGGGTTACTTGAGTCTTTTTAAAAGGACAATCTTTTTTGTGGTAAGTGACTACAACTACATTTAGCTCCTCCTGACAGGAAGAGGAGCCAATCAAAAGGTAGGACTTCATCTGCCTTCCATGAGCATCCCCAGCAGACTGCCTAGGTGCAAATGAAGTGCTTAGGAAATGTGCAGGAGCTGAAAGGGGAAGTGAAGACAGAGAAGGAAATTCCTAATTCCCTCCCTCAAAGGTAGGTAAGCACTGACGCTGGGACGGAACAGCTGCCGGGGCGCCTGGAGGGTAGAAGTCAAACCCCAACCGTACAAACCCAATGTCCAAGACAACGTGGGAGAAGGAGAGAACAGGCTCACACCAGTGTAGGGAGAGGGGCAGACAGGTGAAGTGAATTTGGAGGTTGCACAGTTCTGAGTAAACCAAGCTGTAAGTGTGGAGGGTTTGCTTTATCGGAGAAGGAAATGGGCTCCGGCTGTTACTGCAAGGTAACTATTTGCCACAGACGATCTCAATCTTCAGAGGGGTCTAAACATCTACGCATTTCTTTAGAAGCCTGGTTGACCTTATTTTCACTCATTTTTATACCAAAGAGGCTTTTTTAAAAGCTATGTTTAATATAATATCCTCTAAAGTAAAAATTGTAAACAATTTCAGATATGTAATCTGTTGACTTATCACAAAATAATTTCAGTCTTTAGCATATCAGCAAAAGGCTGTTTTCAGGGAGTTACTGTAGGAAACAAAGGCAATAAGATTTTGCAATAAAGAGAAAAGTAAAACAACAAAATTCTGGCATAAGAAAAAAATCTTTAAAACAAAATAAATAAAAGAAGTTAAATGCATTCATTAAAAAGTCATAAAAAAAGTTTTTCTTAAAAAAAAATTATCTCACTACTACTTCCAAATCCACAGAGAAAATCCCTCAGATGTAAATACACTTTCAACCACTTAATACCCTATGGATATACTTCACAAAAAACAGACAGAGGGAATCTTTATTTTTTAGGTATTCAGACATTATCACACTATCTTTTCTTTATAACTTATATTTTGAAATCTTTCACAATCAGCGCATAAAATTAATATTAGCAACATTTGTCAAGTATTTACAGTGTGGTCAAACACTATACAAAGCTACACTGAATATTCAGAAACACCCTATGAAACAAGTACTATATAAGGTTACTGAAGTTTCAAGGTCATTATAGTTACATAATTAACTAGGAAAGATGCCAAGATCTGAACATAGAGATGCCACAGTGTTACCCACTGTTAATCTGCTATACAGCCCATTCTGTGGACTCACTGAACTGCATTTAACAAGCCTCTGCTTGTGGACACTATGCTATTTCTAGTTTTCCCAAACACTATCACTAGAATGTAAATTCTCCAAGGCAAAGATTTTTTTGTCTGAATGGAGAATTATGGGTAACTTTTGTCTTCATTTTGGGCCTTCCATATTTCCAAATTTTCTATAACAAATGATTTCGTAGTGAGGAAAAGTAGGTTTAGAAACTACAAAATATAAAATAATATGCCTAGCCTTAAAAAGACAGGGGCAAGGAGGTTTAAGTTAGATCTACAACAGGCCTAGCTATAAACACCCATCATTCTAGCACTTTAAAGATTAAGACAAGAGGGCTGCCATAAGTTTTAGGGTGCCTGAGCAACAGTGAAAGGCACTGCCTCAAAAAGAGAAAAAGTCATACACACACACACAATAGGTATATGATGTATCTATAATAGATTATAGAGTCAGATACTACACACACACACACACACACACACACACACACACACATGGGGTAGGGTGGGTCTGATGACTTTGTTCCCATGAAGAATACTCCACTCAACACAACAGACTAATTTGGTAGTTAAAGGGGCAAGAAAGAGAGCAAGCGGTAAGAAAAGAGGAAATAAAAACATTCAGATTGAAAAGCAAGGAAATAAGACTGTTTTTTAATCATCAAAAGTATACTCCACACAGAAAATCCTAAGAAATCCATGAAAGGACAGTAAAATAAACAAATTTATCAAAGTCCTAAGATACCACTTCAGCACTCAAAAACAACAGTATTTATATATCCTAGCAATAAACAACCCAGTTTTTAAAAAAATTCTTTGCCTAACATCCAAAATAGTTCAAAATAAATTTACCAAAAGAAAAAGATCAGAAGAAGAGTAAGACCAAAAGAAGGTGGAGGAGCTGGCAGCCTATACACTGACACCTCAACTCTTGCTGAAAGAAAACACACAGTAAGAGACTGGGAAGGCAGCTCAGTAGGCTGTTTGCCTAGCATGATGCCCTGGGTCCATCCTAGCATGACGCCCTGCGTCCATCCACACATACTTGCAATCCCAGCACTCAGAAGTGGAGGCAGCAAGATCAGAAGTTCAAGGGTGACTTGGCTACACAGCAAATTCAAAGCCAGCCTGGGCTACATGAGATCCTGTGTCAAAACACAATGACATCCCATTTAGGACCAAGCACTACACCATCACTTATTCTCTGCATCTGTATCACCCCTCCCAAGGCTGGAGAAGCAGCAACGAAGAGGAGGAGGAGGAGGAGGAGGAGGAGGAGGAGGAGGAGGAGGAGGAGGAAAGAAGTAAGAGCCAAAGGATGGGGAGATGCAAAGCAAACAGACATCTACACCTGACATGGCCACTGCACTCACAAACTCACTTCAGCTGTGGCTGTCTACACAAAACCTGCAGAGCCCACCAACACCTGCAGGGCCCACCAACACCTGCATGGCCCACCAACACCTGCAGGGCCCACCAACACCTGCAGAACCCACCAACACCTGCAGAACCCACCAACACCTGCAGGGCCCACCAACACCTGCAGAACCCACCAACACCTGCATGGCCCACCAACACCTGCAGAACCCACCAACACCTGCAGAACCCACCAACACCTGCAGGGCCCACCAACACCTGCAGGGCCCACCAACACCTGCAGAGCCCACCAACACCTGCAGAGCCCACCAACACCTGCAGGGCCCACCAACACCTGCAGAGCCCACCAACACCTGCAGAGCCCACCAACACCTGCAGAGCCCACCAACACCTGCAGAGCCCACCAACACCTGCATGGCCCACCAACACCTGCAGAGCCCACCAACACCTGCATGGCCCACCAACACCTGCAGAGCCCACCAACACCTGCAGAGCCCACCAACACCTGCAGAGCCCACCAACACCTGCAGAGCCCACCAACACCTGCAGGGCCCACCAACATTTCATCATGGGTGGGGGAGGGGTCTGTGGGTGTGTCATTTTCTTCAGTGTTAAAGTCGCTGATAAGTTGCTCTTGCTCTGGTAAGTGGCATCCTACCCATATTCTCAAAAGGAGCCCTAAGTATACTCAATATATCACATACACACACACACACACACACACACACACACACACACACACACACACAGCATGAAAATAAAGGTGTACTTGTTGGGGGGGGGGGGAAACGTTTCACAGGAGAGAGAAGGAAATGGGGGATAGAGAACAAATAAAAATAAATCGTTAAAGAATTATAACCAAGGGGGCTGAAGAGATGTCTCTGTGGTTGACAGCATTGACTGCTCTTCCCGAGGATCACAGTTCATTTCCCAGCACCCACATGGCAGCTCACAACTGTCTGGAACTCCAAGATCTGACACCTTACACAGACATGCATGCAGGAAAACACCAATGCCCATAAAATAAAAATAAAAATAAATTATTTTTTAAAAAAAGAATTAAAACCAAGTGTTTAAACAAGTCAGTACAGAAATGCTCAGAGGCACATGTACAATGGCCAGAAGATAGACACCACTTAAATGTTCATTAGCTGAAGGAAAAACAAAATGTGCTAAATAAAATGGAATATTTTTTAGACATAAAAAGTAAAAATGGCAATATGTACTACAGCATGGAAACATTATGCTAAATTTTAAAAGCCACACACAAGACGACCACATGCTACATAACTCCATTTATGTGAAATGTTCAAAAAAGGAAAATATAGATATAATAAAAAATAGATCAGCAGTTAACTAAGGTTTTGAGTAGAATTGGAGACTGACCAAAAACTGGCACAAAGAATCTTTCAGGGTGATGTAATACTCTAGAAGTGGATGATGGTTTCATAACCATAAATTTACTAAAAATCATTCACTTGTACACTTTAAATATGCCTCAAGAGGCCAGTGAGGTGTCTCCAAGGGTAAAAGGACTTGCCATGAGAGTCTGATAGTTCAGCCCCAGAACCCACAATGGAAGGAGAGACCCAAATCCAGAAAGCTGTCCTCTGACCTCCACATGTGCGACTTGGCCTGTGTGCATGTACACTAACAACAAGTAAAGTTAAGTTACACACATCCATAGAGCTAGGTCCTTTGTGGCTGGGGCTGCTCTGAGAGGCTAAGGGAAGGGTAGAAATCAAAGAAAGGATGCTGGGGGAAGAGCTAGAAAGAGGAGAGCCAGTGCAGAGTGACAGAGACAGTCTGGGGCCCTGAACATACACCACTATCCCTGTATCTCTAGCATACATTAATATCAAGCGCTAATATGAATGTGAGGGCTAGCTCAGTTTTCTGATGGCATGAGTGCTCATGTATGAGAAAACCAAAATCCAAAAATAAAACTAGGAAAACATTCCTGTGAAGGTTATAAAAGGTCCCTGTGGCGGTTTGAAAGAGAATGGTCCCCAAAGCTTCATGTTTGAATGCTTGGTTCCTGTTAGCAGAACTATTTGGGAAGGACTAGGAGGTGTGTCATGGGGGTGGGGTTTCAGAAGCCCATGTCATTCCCAGTCTTGCACTCTCTCACTGTCTTCACCTTAAAGATCAGGATACCAGTCCTCAGCTACTGCTCCAGCACCATGCCTGCCTGCCACCACACTCCCCACCATGATGATCAGGAACTAACCAGCCAGCCCCCAGGTAATGCTTCCTTTTATAAGCTGTCTTGGTCATGGTGTCTCTGCACAGCAACCGAACAGTAACTTAGACATTAAGGCCTTAGCTAAACTTTTTAAAAATTAAGTGACAGGGAATCCACATCCAGCTAACATCAAGTTACGATGGTGCTGTGGAATATTCCTTATACTGTGTGAAGATGTGTCACTATGACTGGCTTAATAAGAAGCTACATGGCCAATACTAGGGAAGAACTGCAGGGACTTCTGGACAGAGAGAGCTCTGGGAAGAAGGAAGGAGGGGTTGCCAACCAGACACAGAGAGAGAGCAAGACATGTAGGCAAAGAGGTAAAAGCCACAAGTCATGTGGCAACACACAGATGAACAGAAATGGGTTAATTTAAGTTATAAGAGCTTGTAGGACCAGCCTGAGCTATAGGCGGAGCTTCTAAAAATTAATAAGTCTCCATGTTTTTGATGGGCTAACAGCACAAAGAAAAATCTACCTACATGGTGGTTCTCTTTGAATTTCAACAGTTCCACTTCAATTTAAGGGAAAATATGGAACAATTAAAATGATTAATTTGGAGGCCAGGGAAATTGTTCAGTGGTTAAAAGGCTTGTCACCAAGCATGAGGACTGGGGTTCAAATCACCAGCCCCCATATAAATTCCAGGTGAACATGGGAGAGACCCTACCTCAAAAAATAAGGTGGAAGGTGATTAAGGAAGACACCCAACATCAATCTTGGGTGCACACACACACACACACACACACACACACACACACACACAAGTAAATAAAATGATTAATTTTATTTTGTATATGTGTATGTATATGTGAAAGTATTTGTACATGTATGTTCCTATAGAGGTCAAAGGTCAGCCCTGGGTGTCGTTCTTCAGGAGTCATCCACCTTGTCTTATGAGATGGGGTACCATAGACCTGACCTTCCTGATTACGCCACACTGGCTGGCCAGAGAGCCCCGGGGATCAAACTGCCGCCAACTTCCCTGCTGGGACTCCATACGCACAAACTACATCTGGCTTCTTGATGTGGGTTCTGGGGACCAAACTCTGGATCTTGGGCCTGCACAGTAAGCATGTCACAACCTGAGCTATCTCCCTGCCCTGAGATAGCTCTGAGATCATCTGTCATCTGGGTTGACCAGCACTCTTTCCTTCCTTCCCTCCACTGGAGACCTCTTTTGTTTGGTAATGAATTTGTCCCTGAGATTCAAGTGGGGCAGGCATCATTCATTACACCTCCCTCCAAGCCAGTGAAGAGCAAGGAACCCAGGACTGACCAGACCCTTCTACATCCCTAAACGCAGCAATTGGTTCAAGGAACCACATTCAAGCACTTCAAGCAGACAGGAAACTGAGCTCCTGGTAGGAGCTGAGCCTAGAGCTGTCAAATCTCATTGCAAGCATTTTGGTTTTGATTTTTGTGCAAAATCTGGATACAAAGATAGCAGACCTACTGACAACATCTGTATTCCTTAATCCAATCATCAACTTACAAAGGTGAGCACTTCTTTGTGTATAAAAATTAATCTGATTTGAGCTTCTGTAATTGCATTTTTTAAACTCCTTTGGTTTAAAAAAAAAAATAGCCAATGAAAACGTAACAAGATGGGACCTGTAGAGATATCTCGGCAGTTAAGAGCACTGACTGTTCTTACAGAGGACTCGGTTTGGATTCTCAGCACCCACATGGCAGCTCACAAATGTCTGTAACTCCAGTTCCAGGAGACCCAACACCCTCACACAGACACATGCAGGCAAAACACCAATGCACATAAAATAAGTTATTAAAAGAAAAGGAAAAGTAACAAGACGTCCAAAGTGGCTCCCAAAAAGTTCAAACGACTCAACAAAGCAGAGCAGGACGTAACCCTGGAGACTGAGCTGCCCAGAACAGGAGAAAACAGTAAGGTAAGTGCCCTTTCTGCAAAACCCTCTGCTGATCCGAGGAGTCTTTCTCTGTCCACAGATACTCCTTGTCGCCAGCAAGCACGCCTGCCAAATGCTCTCTCCAGTTCCTTGTGAAGCGGCAGCCAGGAAGACACGCCTCCACTTCACATCACTTCTCATCTTTCTGAGCTTCACCCACTTTCTCTCGTTCCTGACGCCCTGGGATTGTACTTCCCAAACAAAGCGTGGATTCTCAATCCTTAGCCTCTGTTTCTAGGGAACAAAGTCTGAAAGAATTTCTTAAAAAAAAAAAAAAATCACCTCAGCAACCATCAGGCTCAAAAGTGAGACACAGAATGCTTTTCCTTTGAGGTCACAAACCTAACAGGAATTCTCAACATTAATACATTGTTAAACAGAAATAGTAATAATTACATAGTAATGCAAGCTATGGACAGCTTTCCATCGGTACAGCAAGCCACCTTATACAGGTGAATTATAACGACAAGTTCGGTTTGGGTTCACTTGCAGAACTTCCAGGCCAGGCCAATGACCTCCTCTGCCTTAGGCCCACAGTAGGTATCGCATCGTAGGTATGGACATGGCAGAGCCAACCTGGTCACTTTATGACCAGAAAGCGAAAGAAAAGGAGGAATAGGCTGGGCCCCCAATGCTTCTGATGAGCTATGACCTCTCCCTAGGCCCAGCTCTTATAGGTCCCATCAATTTCCAAAAAGCCACCTGGGGACCACCTGTTAACATACAGGCCTTTGGGAGACATTATGATCCAACCACAGAGCAAAATAAAATCAATAAAAATTTTAAAGTTATTAACAGTTGAAAAATAATAAAATTTTATAACTCAAAAAATACAACTATCTATGTAGAAAATATCAAAGAATCCTCAGACATGCTTTATAATCAACAAGAGTTTTGATGGGTCAGGCGGTGGTGGCGGCGCATGCTTTTAATCCCAGCACTCGGGAGGCAGAGGCAGGTAGATCTCTGTGAGTTCGAGGCCAGCCTGAGTGAGTTCCAGGACAGGAGCACAGCTACACAGAGAAACCCTGTCTCGGAAAAAAAAAAAAAAAAAAGTTTTGTGAGATGTAGTTGGATATAAAGGTTTGAATACCTATTATAAACCTAACTAATGACGTGCAAGGACTTCAGAGAGAAAACTATGAAGCTTTTTTTCTGTGATAACGAAGTACTAGATAACAGAAGAGAGATACTATAGATTGTGGATAGCAAACTCAGTATTAAAAGAGCATCATTTTCCACAAAACTGATGTGTAAGTTCAATAATTCCAATAGGGTGTGGGTGGGAAGCTTTTTTTTGTGTGTTTTTTCTTTGGGGGGTGGGCTATAGTCTAAAATTTATATAGAATTTCAAAGGGCTAAATGAAACCAAGATAGTTACTTTAAAAAAGAGGGAATAATCGGTCTACTAAATCCTGAAGATAATTAGAATTAAAATCATCCTAACTGGTGAAAAGACACACAACCAGATCTATAAAACAAAACCAGAACTTAGGGCAGAGGTGGAAGTTACAAGTCCACTCTGTTCACATATTAAGTCGAGTGGAATACAAACCTCAGCTCAGGTTTGTATTAATGTAGACCAATGTCTGTCTCAGGATAAGGAGGTTTCTTATGCAAGAGCCATAAGGTACTGGGGCTGAATTAAGTTCACTTTGGTAGAATGTATAGCGTGCAGGAAATCCTGGGTTTGATATCCAACATCCCATAAACTGGACACAGTAGCCTATAATCCCAGGCCTCGGCAGGTAGAGGCAAAAAGGTCAGAAATTCAAGGTCAGATCGTCCTCCACTACATAGGCCAGCTGGATTACATGGGATCCTGTCTCAAAAAAACAAGCAAGCAAGCAAAGTAATAACCATAATAACATAAGCATAAAATAATAACAACAAAAAACGTAAGCAGCATTGAAACTGACTTTTCAAAAAGTTCCTTAGGATGAAAAGTAAGCCATAATGGGGGTTGCTATACAAGTAATCAATAAATGATTAATACACTGACTGTATGCAAAGCACCCATACAAAAATCACAAAGGAAAAAAATGGAGAGGGGGTGACCACAAAGATTTAAATGGGCAGTTTACAAAACAAAGCATTCAAATGGTCAATAAGCACACAAAGCAGAGCTCAACTTCATTAATAATTCAGTAAATAAAAATTAAACCTTTACAACAGCGTTAGTGAATCCAATATACTGACAAAACTGACACACTTGACAATGCCAAGTAACGACAATACGGAAAGCAACATTGTTGACAATATGGAAAGCAACATTGTTGTAGGGGCAAAACCCCTACCATCACTTTAGAGAACAGTCTGGACTAGCCTAATGAGCCTGGTGAACCTAAAACTGCTACAAGTAACAACTAAATACCTCTCAACCAGAAATTCCAGTTGAATAGACCCTAGAGCAGAGGTTCTCAACCTATGGGTCATGACCCTTTGGGGTTGAACGACCCTTTCACAGGGATAACCCTGCTTATCAGATATTTACATTACAATTCATAACAGTAGCAAAATTAGTTATGAAGTAGCAATGAAAATAATTTTATGGTTGGGGGTCACCACAACCTGAGGAATTGCATTAAAGGGTCACATATTAGGAAGGTTGAGAACCACTGCCCTAAAGAAATCTACGCATATATGGGTCCTAGAATTCACATGCTCTGTAGTCAGAAACTGTATCGTGGTGTACTTATACAATAAAACACTACAAAACCATAAAAATGAATGAACTTTAACTGCAATAATGAATGAACTACACAAATTCATAATTTTAGCAAAAGCAAGAGAATAAAGGAAACAAACATGCAATACAGTACTGTTCAATACCTTCAAAAGTAGAAAAGAAAAGCTATATTGCTTAGAAATCCATCCACAGGTGATTAGAGCAAAATATAAAGTAAAGGTTATCCCCCAAAGTCAACACAGTGACTGGAATAATCTGAGAACAGGCAAGATCTGCCTTGTTTTACATTTTTAAGCTACACTTTCACTATTTCTTGAGGAAGGGCTATATACACATGCCAGAGCAGCAAGAAAATTTGTCACAGCAACCATGAGATAGTACAGCAGATGAAGGCGCTTGCCACCAACCTGGGCCTGAGTTAGAACCCTGGGACCACAGGGTAGAAAGAGAGAACTGACTTCCGCAAGTTGTCCTCTGACCCCCACATACATATGGAGAGTATGTAGCGTGCACACACACACACACACACACACACACACACACACACACACCAAATAAATCTTCTATTAAATAAAAGAGGCATACAACAAATTTGAGAGGAATGTAATCCACAAATGCAAACAACCACAACAGAATAGTTATGGTATATATTACATGCAGTGAAAACACCTCTGACTGGAGAGCAAGGTATAAACTAGAGGACAGTCAACAAAAGAGAGACTAGATTATAGAGAACCTTAGAATACAGGGCAATGTTTGGACTTCCCACTATCAGAAAACTGTATTCCTGATTAAAGCTGTGCCTCGGGGAACCTGCAACACGTGAGTAAGAGGGCAGAGTGTAGCGCGAATCTTAATGACTGGGCCTGTCTGTGACTGCCCCGGGAGGTGTTGGAATACGTTTCATGGCCGCACTGAGGTGGTGGCAGCCAGATGGCACTGGACTGGAACAGTCAAGACCCAATCTAGCAGTATCTATTGTTTGCTTTTTTGTTTCTTTTCCCAAAACTAGACTGTAAGATTCATTCATTGCTGTATCTGAAGTTCATTTGCTTTGATACTTTATAGCAAGTCAGGGGGAGGAAGGAGGCAGCCATGAGAGGGGCAGAGCTCCTAAAATCAGTGCTAAGGCAAAGGGGTCAAGCGTTACCTCAAGAGCGACAACTCCGGAACCCAGAAGCTAAGCATGCTCACACAGGCAGCACTCCTAAGAGCAGAAGCAGGAAGTCGTCAGGCCCATGGCATAAACCTGAGAGAACTGGGACTAGAACTCAAAACCCAGTCACTGGTGGCAGCGAGAATGCCAGACAACTCCACAGGCCTTGGTTTATACTGAGACAGGCACAGGAAGTCCTAGGACAGAAGAGGAAGGTCCCTTTAAGGGAGTAAAAATGTTAGAATGGAAAGGGCAATGTGTAGAGCCGCAATTCTGAGAAAGTGATAAGAAATAAGCTTCAGGCCATCATCCCAGCACATCGGTGGCTAAAGCAGAAGACCAGGGTTCAAAGCCAGCCTGGTTACATAGAGAGACTGTCTGAGAGAGAGAGAGGAGAGGAATCTGAAGTAACTGCATCTGAAAGAGGATGGTAATAAAAGGTAACTGAACGGTCCCAGTCCCCCTCTAACACATGGCTGAGAAGAGAGGAGACTGGATACTGAGCATTAAAAACCAGCGAGATAAGGGCAGGCATGTAGATCGGTGGTACAGAGCGCTCAACTAGCACTCCTGACAGCCTGGGTTCAGTTCTAGAACAACAACAACAAAACCAAAAGAATTCGTGAGGATAACGTGAACAAAAGCTCAGGGGAGTCTCTCCGTCCAAAGACAGAAGTGTGCCCACAACTACAAGACTGGGTCCACACAGTCACAATCACTCACAGCTAAGAGGTCACGTTTGAGCGACTAAGACTATGTTCAGTCCTCTGAAATAAACACCTGCCCCAACCCCCAAAAAGGTTTTCATTAATTCTGCTTCTTAGAAAAAATTGTAGCTAATCAAAAGGCAATAAAATAAGCATAAAGTTATGATGCTAACAGTGGTGTGGGGGATATGTTGCAAAAAAAATACAAATAAAATACAGTAACTAAAATCGGAAGACAAAAAGGTTTGAATGACAATTTAGGCAATGGCATGTCATCTGGAAAATAGTATCACTATTAGCAAATAATATCCTGGTAACAAAGCAGTGGCTAACATTTTTTAATGCTCGTGTCCCAGGCAGTTTCAAGTGCCTCAAGGGTATTCATTCATTTAATTCTCTCGTTAACTGTGTGGGGGCTTCTGGAAACCAAAACAAGGAGATCTGATGAAATGTTCAGATCTGCCCAGCCAGAATGAATGCTGTGCAGGCAGAGTCTGAAGCTGTGCAGTCGGCCCCAACCAATATTCTTGACTATGTTGTTGTGCCTCTCTAGGTATAAGGATAATAATCTAGTACAGATATACACAAATGTCCACCCTCTTGTTAAATATCAAGTCACAGGACAAAATGGTCCGAATGAAATCCTACACCATTAATCTGCAAATAGTTAAACTTCACAAATGCATAAGTCATGTCCTCAGAAAGGAGAAAGTTCAGAGAAGAGACGATTTCTTTTTTTTTTTTCTTTTTTGGTTTTTCGAGATAGGGTTTCCCTGTATAGCTTTGCGCCTTTCCTGGAACTCACTTGGTAGCCCTGGCTGGCCTTGAACTCACAGAGATCCGCCTGGCTCTGCCTCCCAAGTGCTGGGATTAAAGGCGTGCGCCACCACCGCCTGGTGAGACAATTTCTTGATATGGGCAAAATGCAGGAGGTTTGGCAGAGCTGAGCTGGGGTAAGCAGTCCGGTCAGGGATACATGAACTTTCGACATCAGATCCCAGCCTCAGAAAAAAACAAAACAAAACAAAACAAAAAAACAGCACTCCATGCAAAGGGCTGAAAAAAAGAACTCAGCCAGAACAGCTGATCAGCATGGATCTTTATAAAGATTTCTGATCAGCATGGATCTTTATAAAGATTTCTGATCAGCATGGGTCTTTATAAAGATTTCTGATCAGCATGGAGCTTTATAAAGATTTCTGATCAGCATGGATCTTTATAAAGATTTCTCATCAGCATGGATCTTTATAAAGATTTCTGAACCATCACGAATCTTTCTTTTTCTAAGTAGTCACACAGCAGTAGGCTTTTACAGAGCAATGAATTTCATATATGCATATATTATGGAAAAGACTGTCACTTTGAAGAGAAGGTCCTAAGTCTCATTTCATACACACTACAAAAATAACATAGCTGCTACTTACTAAGCGTTCACTGCACACAAGGCTTCATTCTAAGCATTTTAGAGATATTGGTTTCTTTAACCTCATAACAACCCTCTGAGGAAAGTCCTAGAATTATCATTTTTAGGGCAAACGGAAATGGAGTCAAGTAACTTGCTCAAGTTTATTCAGTGAGTGGCAGGGCCAGGCTATCAACCCCAACTTATCCCCAGACATTGTACTGTTTCCACTGGCAGGCCACTTAAAAGCACAGCTATCCTTTCTTCAGAAGTATTATTTGATGGTACTCAGTAACAAGGAGAACAGCATTCATTCATAAGGGATGACTACTAATTACATACAGCATTCTGTCCTTGGTTTGCTGTCTCGACAATCCTATCAGCTCCACCAGCTTCAATTACAATCTGCTTGCTGATGATTCTGGATGCTAGATCCCCAGTCTCTCCTGTGTTTCCAACGAGCACCACAAATCTAATCAATGTTTCCATTTAAATGATTTATAAGCCGTCAAGGCAAAGATGTCCAAACCTGTATCATCATTTCCATCCTATAGTTCTCCCACTTTTTAAACTGCTTCCTCCTGTACCCAGGACCACAGTGACTCCTTCCATTATCCAGCTGGCTGCACGGTTATAAAGCTCCATGTTCTCTTCTACAACTTCTGCATCCACTCACTCACTCTCCATCGCCACGTCCACCTAAGAGTCTCTCTTGCAATGGCACACACTATTCATTCCCTGCCTTAATTTTATAACTTCCAAGACTATCCTCACTTGTATATGAGGCTGTTTTCCACAACAGATTCTATTTTCTTTCTTGAGGCTAGTCCGGTTCCATCTGCTAGCTCCATCCACAGACAAGAGGACTGCCTTTATCTCATACCTTACCCTCAAAGGTGTGCTTACTGTATGAGACATCAACTCTAGCTCTATGTAAAAGAAATGTATAAAATGTGACCGTTAATGGCATGCCTTAAGGCCCAAAAACAAATTATTATTATTATTATTATTATTATTATTATTATTATTAATATTTCCAATCCCAATTACAAATGTTTGAGGACAGTATGGGTAATACACTATGCTAATTATGCACTTTATACAAAAATGACCATTTAATATTCATGACAGTCTTATAAGCTAAGTACCATTATTTAACCATCTTTCAGATGAGACAACTAAAATGCAAGATTTTCAACAAGATCTCGATTTAGAAAAAACAGTATTTGACTTCATCTTAGTCTTCCAGTAGCGCCCACATTCTTAAGAATTTATTTCATCTCTTAAGAAGAAAATGAAACACATGCTTTAAAACTCAAAACAAAAAAGAGACGTTTTACACCTGATCTGGGCCAAAAGAGAGATGGAAAATGTTACTTTAAAAAAAAAAAAGTGTCCCCAAACCCTTAATACTGTGGAGGTCCAGAAGCTAAAAAAAAAGCCTTTCTTTGACACATCCAAAAACCTTCTAGAAATGCCAACAAGCTAAAAAGATTCAGAATCACAGAAATGTAACAAAACCATTGAAAGAAAAATTTCACTTGAATGTTGTCTTTAAAAATCACGTCAGAGAAATTAGGTTTTATTGAAACAAGCAAACAAAAAAATGCCTAGTGCCTTATCCATAAGTACACTCCATAGTTAAATTCTACAAACATCCTTTAATTTTTATCTGGACCAGGAGGTAAACTACTGGGAAACCTTATCCTCGGTGGGTGGCTTACTCCTAGGAGGTGAACATCAGGCCCATGCTTAAAGCACAGTGCGGGTCGGGTCATCCATCTTCCTCTGGGGCGAGAGAAGGGACGCCCACCGAGCCCACGGGGAAAGCGGGGTGCTCGTGTGTCCCGCAGCCCGCAACTTTGCACTGCGGCCTCTGTGTGCGTGTGCAGGCGCGTCTGCAAAGCCGCTGGTGCGGACGGGGCACCCCGGGTGCTGTCAGCGGTGGCCGCGGGTGCGGGCGTGAGCGCCGTGGCCTCCTCGCCAGTTCCTTTTGTTGGGGCGCCGGGAGCCGGGGCGTGGGCGTGGAGCGCCGGGGCGGACTCGACTGCGGACACAAAGAACCGCCCGGCTGCCGCACGCCCTGCGGGCCTGGCGAGGCGCGGGCTGCAGGCCCCGGATCGCGCGGCCAGGCCCGGGGGCCGCGCCACACCCACCCTCCCACCCACCCCGAGGCCCGGCCGGCTTCCCCGCCGCGTACCTGCTGATCTTCTGCGCGAAGGCGCGGCGCTCCGCCATGGCTGCGGCGGCGCGGGGCTGGGCGCGGGGCTGGGCGGCCTCCTCCACGCGCTCCCGCTCGCGCTCCCTCCCGCGCGCTCGCCGGTCGGCTCTCCGGACCCCACCGCGAGGATGGGCCCGCCGCCGGAGCCCGGAACGAGGGTACCGTAATGCGCCGAGGAGGCGCGCACGAGGAAACCTCTCTCCGCCCCCGCCCTCTCCCCCGCCTCCGCCCCGCGCGCCAATCCCGGCTGGAGGTCGGGTTGCGAGGCCGTTGTGGCTGGCCGGAGCCGACGGGACGCGGGGCGTGGAAGCCTGCCGCGAGCCCTCGCTGGCCCGCCGCCGCGCACTCACGACCAGGAAGACCCAGGACGGGCCCGCGGCCGCCGAAAGTGCGCGGAGCTGGGCTTTGCCCAAAGGGAAGGTTAGGGAATGGGAAGGGCCTTGCGGCCCGGAATGGCTGAGCTCGGTTCCGGCAGCTCCCCACTCCCGGCAGTTTAAAGCACCTTTCTTGCACGCCTCGACCTCGTGAGTGGAGTCTAGCCGGAGAAACAATGGCTCTTTTTTTGTAGAAAGAACTCTCCCGCAGAGCTGGTGTGGTAATCGCCGATTTGTGGTGCATAGCCAGGCTTACACGCATGGTTTTACTTAATCTCCACAACAGCTCTTTGAAGTAGATTTTCTGCATTTTAGAGAGAAAGAATTGTCTGAGACTGTGACTAGTCCTTGGTTCACACATGGCAAACTCTTCCCGTAAATGTGAGACCTAGAGCCCAGGCCTTATCTCCGAGAACTGTTATTCCTGTAAAGAATTCTTTTGTGAGTCCATCCTAGTAACTCTGGTGGCTCGTTTCATATATGTCCATATACATGCATACCCATCAGAGGAGCTCTGTTTACCACCCTTTTGATGTTCTAAAAATAATCTCTATCACTGAAACTGACCTTGACCGTTCTGTCCTAATGCATTGAGTACTGAAATTGTGATGAAACTAAGAAAAATCCCTTGGCTTCTTGTAGCAGCTCTCCTTTTGAATGTTGTAAGAATTTAGTAAGCCTCATTTGCAGTTACTGTGTGCCCCCTGTGTCTGTGGAGCATGTCAAGTCCAGTTTCCCCTTCACCATGGGGAAAACCTGCGGCTGGAAGCCTGGTCTTTGCCCAGTCACACAGTCAGAACAGAAACCCCCCATTGTGTGGGTCCATGACTTCCTGTCTGTAATCTAACCTGGCTTTCTGAAGCAGTGCTCACTCCAGTAACATGATGCTTTTAAAAACACTGGTTTACTGTGAGGATAGCCTATTTGAAGCAAGTATATATTTAACGTCTACTTAAATACAGGTGTCCTAGAGTAAATACAAAAGTGAACTAGACACAGTTCTGCCTTCAGAGTATTTGAGTCCAGGGAGGAAGAGGACACAGCGGCTCAAAGAATCCTAAGTTGTCAATTAACACTGTACCCGACCTTTCCATTGATAGGAACCCAGGTGCATTCTACTTCCTGACCATGTGACTCTGAGCAAATAATTTTAAAAGAGGACTAATTTTACCTACTTTAAAGCATCTGGTGAAGATGCAGTGAATTCAAGGTCTTCCAGTGGGGTCTGGGACGTGGTGGGTATTAATGCTAGCTGCTGCGCTTTCGTCACAGGTGTGGTGCCATTATCCCTCTTCTACTTGACTTTGTCCTGGGTGCTTCATAGTCCCTGGACGGCCTGTCTGCTCTCATGCTCCCGGCAGATGTTGTAGGCCTTTATCTCTGCTTGACAAACATCTTTTCAGTACTCTTTTAGAGACTGAGCACATTTTGCTTTGAATAGTTCTTTGTATACATGACTCACTCGTTGCCAAAGAGTCTAAAAGGACATTTCGTGCACAGTGAAGCTTACTGGAAACACAGTGGGAATGGGACAGGCAGAGCCAGAATGTCCCCTGGAGAAATGGAGTGTCTGAGGAAGACTCCACACAGGAAGTGTGACCCTGACCTCAGGAAGTCACTGAACAAGTCCGGTGTGGGCCAGTACCCATATGCCACCGGCTCCAATCTAAAGGAAAGATACATGCAACTCAGCGATGGACATAAAAACAGAATTGCTTTGGCTGTCCTGTGCCCGTGCTCCCCACCACCCTTTACAGGAATGCATACATGTGTGCACATCTCAGTCCCTGGTACTTTGAGCGGTTGATGCCCTCACCCCTGTTTCTGAGGGTGAGCCAAAGACCTAACCTGCCAAACGAACCAGCCTCAAGTTAGGCATATGAATCAGGCCAAGACCATGAGGTCCATTTAGAACTGAAGTCCTTGCTGAACCAGGGACTTCCATTGTGAACTTCTCTCCCTGGGCGTGAAGCCACAGGGAGCAGTGAGAAGAACAAAATCCTGAAGAGGAGCTCCTTAGGGGCATGACATCAGCCTGGACGCCGCTGGGGTTTTGTTTTTTTGCTCTGGAGTTCTGTTCTGTTCTGTTTTGTTTTAAGCTATCTTGAGTTGGACTTTTAGTCATTTCCTCTTACCTGACCCAGGCTTTCATCCCGTCGATATGCCTGTTCATTCCTGGAAATACAATGTAAAAACCTATTTCTGTCCTCAGAGAGTTAGGCATCTGTTTGAAGAGGTGAACAAATATTTAAGAAGTATGCTCAGTGGTGAAGCAGGAACACTTTCAGAAGTTAGTTTAGTACATTTAGCACCAAATTCGGTATTCAGAAATTACGATGTTCTCCCTAGACCTCATTTGAGGTGGTGAGAAGCCAGCAGAGTTTAACTCCTGCTGTAGCCTTTGCAGAGAGGCTGGGTGTAGTTCTGGAAGTGTCAGTAGTCTGATCACTGGTTGGCTGAGATTCAGGACCCAGGCTCCACACTAGCAGGAAGATGCTAGGCTAGCAAAACAACTTAGCAGGAGCCAAACCAGTTTCATAGAGTAGGCTCAGAACAGTAGATACGGGGGAAGAAAGCCTCAGGGCAGTCTTCCCATTAGACATGCAGGTGTGAAAGATCCTCAAGCAGAAGGCCTGGGGATATGGCAGGGAAAGAAGAAAGTCCAGTGAATTCCGCATCCCACCCTTCAATGCAGTACCGATGAGGATTAGGGATGGGGCATGCTCAGGATTCTGAAACTGCAGTACAAAGTGGAAGAATGCCTACCTAGTGAGAGACGCAGTTCTGACTTTGCAGGCAGAATGTATTCTTGTCTTTAGGAAACACCTCTGATCCACACAATAAAATGAACACGTATCTCCCATCACTGGAAGCTTCTGCAAGGCCACACAGGTGTGGCCCAGAGGAAGGGTGGACTGGGGCATACTGCAGTCCCAAAGTACAGCTAGTGCTGGGCTCCATATCCAAGCTGGAGATGCTTTTGCCTGGCCTTGTTCTTCCTCACACTGTCTTAAAACCTAGCAAATATAATTTTTGCAGGCTCTCCACTAGTCGCACCAATGTTTACTCTGTTGTAATACTATGTTATTAGGTTATTGTCTGTTTATCTACGCATTCCAGTCTTCAGCAATGTATCTGCAGCATCTAATGTGCTAGTTGACACATGTAATCCCTAAAGCCATGAGCTGAGACATTTTCACATATGCTTTGATTTATGTTTTTCCCTAAAAAGGAATAAGGTACATGTTTATTTGGGATACGTTGCTGAGAAGCTAAAATAATGGCGGAAACAGTAGAACGCCCTTATGGTACAATGCTGAGCTCTTACTACCATGGACAATTGAGACTCTACATGCTTGAGATAGACAATACACCCAAAATTGTCTATCCGAGGCCAGATGTGACTCTAATAACTTCTTGACCTTTTGGCGAAAGACTCACCCTGGAGACATTAAGTACCCACACATCACTCTTCATGAAGCTAAGAGATGTGGTGGGCACCTCAGGTAGGAAACCAGCATGTATGAAAAGAGTCTACTTGCAGCTAAAATCAGACGAACTGTGAAGATGAAGTGTGGGTCTCCAAGAGTATGCAGTACAGAGATCCTGGAAGTTGACACAGACATTACAACAGTCCTGCCACATAAAACATATGTGCTACCCTGAGGGTCTAGAACTGTGTGGCTCTGCTCCTTTACAGAGCTGGGAAATGTCTGCCCTCTGCACTCTGCACACTGAAGGCCCAGAGAACTGCAAAGGTTTTTCTATGAGCCTGAAGGCCTGAGAAGCAGGACGGCCTTGGGTTGCTTCCCATCCACAGTCCAACAAGCTGGCTGGAGACACAGAAGAGCTGATGTTTCAGCTCTAGAGGAAGGAAGGTAGAATTGATGCCCATTCAAAGGGGTTGGACAGGAGATCTCGCTTACCCAGAGGATAATCTGTCCTGATCTTCTACTTGGGCGTCCCACAACAGTTGAACTCCAACTACATCAAGAAGGCAACTTGTTTTCATCAATGTATGTGTCCGATTCATTCATCCAAAAGCACCCTCACAGAAACACCCACAAGGGCATTTGGCCAATATCTGGACACCCTTGATCCCACTCAGGTTGGCATATAAAATTAACCATCACATATGGAGTTTGGCAACCCAAAGAAAACAGACGTAAAATAAAAGACACATTTGAGACAGTTGACAAATTCTAATTGCTGACTAAATATTAAGCAATATTAAGAATGATTTACTGGAAGTTCCTCAAAAGAAAAAAAAAGCAACTAAAAATAGAACTGCCATACGATCCAGCTATACCACTTCTAAGCATATAGCCAAAAAATTCTAAGGCAGTATACCACAGAGATATTGGCAAATCCCTTTCATAGCCTAATGGTCCACTGGTCTTAGTTTATTGTACTATATCTTATTGTTTCCTATACCCACAACCATTTTAAAAAAAAAAAAAACTTGCTAAAATTGTCCTGCTTTGAATATATCTTCTGTTTCCTGTTGCTACCTTGATTTACATGGTGCAATAACTGTGAGTATGAATACTGAAGGACATCCTTTCTTCTCTGGATATACTTACTGGATTATTTATGAATGAGAGAAGACCTGGCATTTACTTGAAAAATAATCCAACTTGGACGTAAATTAATAGGTGACAGGAACATGGGTGTTCATTAAGTAGTTCTAAGTTGAAAAAAAATCTGCAAGTAAGTATGATGCTAGACAGGAAGATCCTTCATTGATTTGAGAAGAAAGAAAGACAATGAGTGTAACCAGCCTAAGACAGATGCAGACAAGGATTAAGGAAATAAAAGCCAAGAGAGGAAATGCAGGTCAAGGGTCAATTTGGAACCAATGCTGACATCTTCCTCTCTTACTTTGCTGGCATGAGAACTGAGACTTGCTGGGTATCATTGGATCAGAACAGATCTGAACCTCCAATCTGAGATAAGCAGATATGACTTGGAGAAAGGACAGAATACTGGAGTTCAGGGAGCTGGAGGCACAGGTTTTATTGAGGGAAAATCTTACAGGGGGACTTAAAGGAGGGAGAAAATGTGAAAATATCTGGGAAACACTTTGACACACTTGAGAAGACAGGTAGCTTTTATCCCGGACCTTGAGAGGGATGAGGATGGAAAATCACATAGGATGTCAGAAAGAAGGATGAGTTTGAGGTCACTCATTCCTATGTTTCATTTTCTTGCTGAATATGTGTAAAGCCAATACATTGCTATATGATGGCATAAGGCTAGTAAAATGGAGGCTCTTACATTGTTTCATTGCCTTACTAAATATAATGATGTGGAGATGGCTCTGTAAGTGAAGGTGATTGCCACCAAGCGTGATGACCAGAGTTCAATCCCCAGAACTCACCTGGGGGATAAAGACAAATACACACATACACAAAACAAAGGATAGATGAATAGATACACACACACATATACATACATAGCCAATATAAGGTTTCTCTCACTGCATGACCAAAGCTGACCATCTCTTTTGTCATCCAGGGTCAACTATCTCATTACATCTACATATACCACCCCTATGAAAGGGAAGAATGAATACAGAACAGGTACACCGGGGACAGGAATCTTTGAGGACATTAGCCACAACCAGGCAAGGCTAAGAATCATAGCTAGTTGGAGCATTGCTGGTACAGCCTTTGAACCATGGCAAAGGCCTGCAATGCCCAATTGATGACCATACTGAAAACTCACCAGGAGACAGCCTGTCAAATAAGGAAGGAGCTAAAACCATATCCCTCCCGAAAAGTTTACAGCAGGCAAGTGGATGTCAGAAAAGGTGAAGTTTGGGTTTTGGCTCAACCATGATCCTGATTTTGAGCAAAGCACAAACTTTCTGGATGTCCCAACTTAGCCAAAAAGATGAAGGTCATCACACCCAGTGACTGCTGAAGGAAAGGAAAATGTGCTGGTATTGCTATCCTGGGGCACTAGAACAAATAAGGAAAAGAACTGTGACATGCTCTTTTTACTGATTATTTATTTTAATTTTTTATGTGTATGGGCATTTCACCTGCACACATGTCTGTGAACCACTTACATTCTTGGTGTCTGCAGAGACCTAAAGAGGATGTTAGGTCTCACAGAACTGGAGTTACTGACCATTGTGAGTCACCAACTGGGTGCTTGGGAATGAAACCCTAATCCTCTGAAAGATCGGCAAGCTCTCTTAACCACTGAGTCATCTCTCCAGCCCCTCTTCTCCCCAGTATTTCTGAGGAATTGCATAACATACTTGTTGGGAATTGATTTGGGATAGCCTTGCAATAAAGGAAAAGCGAGATGATTACCTCTTGACAGTGTGTCAGGCCATAGTCACATGATCCAAGTCAGTGACAGTGTGTCAGGCCGTAGTCACATGACTCTAAAGTAAAGGACAGTGTGCCAGACCATAGTCACATCATTCTAAATGAGTCTGGCATCTCATGGCTGAGCGTTGGCATATGCTGCTGCTGCGGTCTGTCCACAGTCTGAGTTCACTGCTTTCTTTACTGCTGTCCGTCTCTAGAGCATCGAGGCCCTCCAAGAAGATGCTATGGTCGGTCGCCTGAGCTCTGAATCAGATTCTCACTCTGCTTCCATCTCTGCTTTTGTCTTTAAGAATTTGTTCAGTAGTCTTAAGTTCACTTGAGATGGTTGTAGATGTTTCTAGCAGCAAGATTTTGTTAAAACAGATTCTATAAAAAAATAACTCAGATGAGTAGAACAGACTTCAAGATTGCTAAAAATCTTGCTAAAAAGGGGGTGGGGGGCTCCTGCTTTTAATCCCAGCTACTCCGGAGGCAAGAGGATTGAAAGTTCAAGGCCAGACTAGGCTACAGAGGAACCTCAAGGCCATCCTGTCCAATTTAGTGAAACATTGTCTCAAAATAAGTACACCAGGGCTGGAGCTATGGCTCCAGTGGCAAAAAAGGCTTAACCCAGAATTCAGGTAGCACTGGGTTCGATCCCCAGTAATGAAAAGAAAATCTTTTCAAAGTTCATATTTATTTAGTGTGTTTTTTAAATGAGCCTTGTAGTTTATTTTTCATAATGTTTTACATTTTCATTTGTTTGTTGAAGTCAAAGACAGCGTGGAGGACTCAGTTCTCTCCTTCTACTAAGGGGGTTCCGGGGATCAAACTCAGCTCATCAGGCGTGGCAGCAATACCGTTACCCCCAGCCATCCCACTGGCCCCTGAATCGGTATTTTAAAGTGCTGCTGTGTGCCGGGGCAAGTGCTAGGGACCGGCAATCGGTAAGAAAACAAGGTGGAGATGGGGCGATGGGAAATGCTCTGATAGACATGCACAGAATACTTTGGAAACACAAGGGTACTGTAGCTGATCCTGGAGTGCTCAGGAAAACTCCCAGCAACCAAGAGGTGCTGGCCTGAGGCCTGAAGGACCCCTAGAAACCAGACGGGTCTAGGAAACTACTCAAGGTGGGGAAGGTCCCCTCTGAGCAGAGCAAACAGCTTATTCGGATGCACTGAGATGCATGGCCGCGGCTTATGCTGTCGAGCTGCAAATGGTTCCATGTGCTTGGACCTGAAGAACGTAAGGAGGGAGTGACTGGATGTGAGGCAGAGTTGCAGAGGCCAGTGTGTGATGAATTTGGTCTGTCACACTGAGGAATGTAAAGTACACACTTTAGGAAATGGAGCCAGAAGTAGGTAACCCCGAGTAATACAGTCACGTTTGAATTTAACAATGAATGTCCTGATTTTAATGAAGGAAAAAACAGGTTGAATATATTTCAGAGAAGTTCCAAGTGGAGGCCGGAAGACTAACCTTAAAAGGCCGTAGCTCTAATCCCGGAGTATTAGTCTGAGATTGGTTACTGTAACAGAAGCCCCAAGCAACAGTAGTTTGCATAAGAGAAAAGTTCATTCCTCAATTGGGAATCTGAATTAGTGGTCTCAGGTTGCCTCAAGGCCACTGACTCAGGTGTGTCCCTCAGCTGCACATTCTAAGATGGATTTCCGCATCACAGTGTATACCCAGCAGCCTAAGGGAAAGAAACTGGGAGAAGGGAAGACTGGGACTCGCATCTCACCAGTCAGAACGCCGACGTCAATCACTGTTTAACTGCAAGGATAGCTAGGGGAAACAGAGAGCCGAGTACCCAGCTCAAAAACAGGATCTGTTACCAGAGATAAAGAGGAAGATGGATTCTCTGCATGACTACAAGCAGTTTCTGTTGTGCCGCGAGAAGAAAAAGAGCCTGACTGGGATAGTGGTGTGAAAGCCAAAGAGGGTGAGCTGATGGGATAGTGGTGTGAAAGCCAAAGAGGGTGAGCTGATGGGCTGGCAAGAGAATGGACGGGGAGAGGCGGGACGGATGCCGGAGGTGACCCCCTGACGGCAGCACTGAGTTAGATAATGGTAGCAGCGACGGTTACATAGAGTTATGGATTGGTGGTCACCAAGGGTCCATGCGACTAAAGATTTTGTCCCCAAAGTGGCAGTATTAGGAGGTTCTGTGGACCCTTTGAAGAGATGGGGAGGTCCTGATATCATGGAGGGCATGGAGTCTTTCTCCTACAAACCCTTGAGTTCTTTGCAAGATGACTGCTACAAGGCTGGGAACACAGATCCTGTGGAGAGCACTGTCTTGACATGTCAAAGCCTTGGGTTTGACCCCAATACCAAAAATACTTTTAAAAGGGAAGGCTAGAGGGAAGGACAGGAAAGAGAAAAGAGCCAGGGATGAGCAAAAATGACTCAGTGGGTAGAGTCACCCGCTGCCATGCCTGTCCCAAGCTCAACCCCTGGAATCCACAAAGTGGAAGGAGAGAATGGACCTCCACACTGGCACCATGGCATGTACACACACACACACACACACACACACACACACACACTCACACAATAAATAAATAAACAAACAAACAAATAAATAAATAAATAACAAAATGTGAAAATTTAAGAAAAAGAAAGGAGCCAAGTGTGGCATTGAACAGTTGTGACAGAAAACTGAAGCAGAAGGGTCTCAAGTCAAAGGCTTGCCTGGGCTACATAGCAAAATGATGTCTCAAAACCAAAAAGGGGGGGAGGGATGCAAAAAGACTCCCCTACAAAGAGCAGATGTGACTTCACCTAGCCCTCTCTGCTCTCTGACCAAGATGCTATCTCATTCCCACCATTGTGTCCCACTGTAAGGTGACACAGGTGACACAGCCAATCGGTGGCCCTTGCTGCAAAGGCTTTTCAATGCTGATTGGACTCCATACCTCTGGGAAAGAGAGACACACAGTCCCCTTACACCTGTGTGCGGGATTTCTTGCAAGTAACAAACCTGACTGCTCAGTGGAAACAAACAGGGGGAGGTGGGATTTAGGGAGAAAGTGAAATACATGAAAAGCTTTGCTCCGGGCTTGAAGTGTATGTAGGACGTTCGGACAGAAATAATCCAGTGGGCTGAGTTTAGAATCATCCCTTTTACAGGGAACTTCAAAGTATGACAGCAGATGCTATTTGAGGTCTGAGAGGAGCCAAGAATTGTCCAAGAAAAGGAAGAAAAAGATGAGGACAGAAACCAGATTTTCAAAGACGTAAGTGAAAAAGGGGATAATGAGGAGAACAGGGGAAAGTCAAAGGAAGTAGGAGAGACGGGGAATAATCTAGGACGAAGCCAAGGAACAGCAGCTTTCAGAAGGAAAACTCAGAGACGCGCGGGCACTGCGGAACATACTTCCAAGGACAAACCATTAAAAATCAAAACTCTCCAGTCATTAAAGGAAGGGGATGAGCATTAGTTTTCCTTCTGTGGGGCAGCTCCCCCAGTTCAAAACCAGGCTCTGCCACCAGAGTCAAAGAGAAGGACGAAACTTCCCAGACTCCGGCGCCTGACACAGAGCAAGCTCAAGGTTTGGTTTTCTGTATGAATTGTTGTTGATTGGCTTTTGCTTTTGTGGGTCGTTGTTGCTGTGGTCTGAGCCAGGTCTCACTGTGTAACCCTGACTGGCCTGGAACTCCTAGAGAGTCACCTGCCTCCGTCTCCCGAGTACTGGGCTTAAAGGAGTGCCCCACCATCTCCTGCCTTGTTTTGTTTTGTTTTTCACTCCTGACAGGGTCTCATGTAGTCCAGGGTGGCTTCAAACTCCACATGTGGCTGAAAGGATGACTTTGAATCAGTTTCGGGTCCTCTGCCACCACTTCTTGATTACTGGGGTTACAGGCATATACATACCATCATGCCCAGTTCATGCTGTGCTGAGGATCAAACCCAGGGCTTTGTGAACAGTAGGCAAGCACTCTGCCAACTGAGCCATCTCCTAGTCCTTCCAACACTTACTCTGTTGCTTTTACAGTTGAAGTTCATTGTTCTGTTTGCCACATTTCAAATAACTAAAGAACAGAAGTGTCCTAAGTAAGCTATGACATCCAGGCATAGTTAAAATGGTGCCTAACTGGTCCTTGTCATGCATGCAATGCAACTACCAGGAGAGAGGTATTGTGGACTTTTAGGAAGAGGGTCTTGTGCCAGCCAGGTCCTTAGGTCGATGAGGCCTGCCAAAAGATGGGATTGTGGCACTCCTTCCTTCTCCTCTCTTTACCAGTCTCCGGCCATGAGGGGCTTTGCTCTGACTCACATTTCTGTTCCAGCTGTGATGAAGGCTTCGCAACAGAGTCAGCCAATCATAGACGAAAATCTTCAAAACCATGTGCTAGAATAACGCTTGTTTCTCCTTGTAAGTCCATTATCTCAGGCAAGTGTTATAGTGACAGAATGCTGACTAACATGGGTTCTGTTTTGCAATATTTAGCATGAGTGAAAAAAAAATGAAAAACTCTAAATGTCCAGCAAAATAATTCATTTGGCAGTTGCTTCGAACGTGATGATTTGGGCCACTGAGATGGTTCAGTGTGTGTGGGTACTCGCCGCCACACCTGACAACCTAAGTTGGCTCCCCAGTGTGGTGATATATTGGGTACCCTAATAAAATTTGCTTGAAGATCAGAGAGACAAAGGAACGAGCCACATCTTATCTCTAGGACTCCTCAGCCTGAAAAAGCTTTAGTTCCTGTCTCCTCACACATTATATACCTTTCTTTGCCCAGCCATCACTTCCTGGGATTAAAGGCAAGTGTGCTTCCCAAGCAAAGGCATGAGATCTCAGGTGCTGGGATTAAAGGCGTGTAACTCCCGAGTACTGGGATTAAAGGTGTGTGCCACCACTACCTGGCTCTGTTTCTCTCCTAGACTGAGTCAATCTCATGTAGTCCAGGGTGGCTTTGAACTCACAGAGATCCAGACTCCCAAGTGCTAGGATTAAAGGTGTGTGCCACCACTGTCTGACCTCTATGTTTAATCTAGTGGCTTGTTCTGTTCTCTGATCTTCAGGCAAATTTTATTAAGGAACACAATATATCACCACACCCCAGGACCTGTGTGGTAGAAGTAGACAACTCCTGCAGGTTGTCTTACAACCTCCCCACATAACATGCATGTGCCCCTCCAAAATAAAATAAATGTAATAAAAAAGTAGTGTTTGGGGCTAGAGCGGTGGCTTGGCAGTTACAAGCACTGGTTGTTCTTCTAGATGACTTGGATTCACATTTTAGAACCCACATGGCGCTAACAACTGTCTGTAACTCCAGTTCCAGGGGCTCCGAGGCTCTCTTTTAGTCTCTGTGGGCATGTGGTACATAGTCATACATTCAGGCAAAATGCTCACATGCATAAAACAAAAATGAATAATCTCTAAAAAGCTTTTTTTTTAAAGAAGAGTTTTATGGCATGTCATTTGAAGCATCCAAATATCTGTATCACATATGGGTATCTATATAATCTATAATATATAGCATTACTGATTTACTTGCATTTTGACATCAGCCTGAGTGAAATAGGATAGAAGTGTATAGGGTTAGGGTATAACTCTGTGGTGCTGTGCTTGTCCAGCATGTGCAAGGCCCCTGATCCAATCCTAGTAGCATCGAAACAAACAAGTAAAAATCCCATCATACAAAAGTAAAGTATGCCCTGTAGATCCCATGGGGATGTGTCTCTTAATGAAATGTCATTTTGCTGCTTTACAAAAAAATCTGGTGACCTGTGAACTGGTTATTTTGTTTCTTGGCCCCACATTAATTCCTTCAAACTGTTCTTTGAAAAGTGGATATAGGCCTTTAAAAAGTATTTGTCCTTCAACAGCTGACCCTGAAGTCTTCTCAGTCAAGAGTAATGGCGTAAGAAATTGCATTTTCCTTCCTGAAGTGTTCACTGAGCAGGTACTGCAGCACACTTCTCCACAGGCCCTCTTCTGCAGTGCATAGTGGCCAGAAGCAGTCAGAGACATCGGCCTCTCCATTAGCCCCCTGGGTAGAGTGTCTCTGTGAGCAGTTTGCCTATTACCCTAAAAGGTGAATTTCTAGAAGACTCCATGGCAAGTTTCTAGCAAAATTCTGTTCCGCCATTACAGCATGACAGTGGCTTGTCTGCTGTCCAATGAGCCACCTCTACCTTCTCTCTGAAAAGGTCAAGATCACAGCTCACAGGATGAAGATGGAGTGGTTCTCATGTGATTGCTATTTCTGTATTCTTTAGAATTCTTACTTCACTTCTTCCCCATTTAAAAAATGTGTATGTATGGCTGCTTTTGCCCACATGTGTGTACATGCTCATTTGTGTGCCTGGTGACTGCAGGGGCAGAAGAGGGCTTTGGATCCTCTGGAATTGAAGTTACAGACATTTGTGAGCTGCTGTGTGGGTGCTGGGAATGAAACCTAGGTCCCCTGGAAGAGCAGCCAGTACTCTTAACCACTGAGACATTTCTTCAGCACCTGTTCTTACTTTTTTTCTCTCCTTTTTTTCTTCCTTTATTCTTTCTTTCTTTCTTTCTTTCTTTCTTTCTTCCTTCCTTCCTTCCTTCCTTCCCTCCCTCCCTCCCTCCCTCCCTCCCTCCCTCCCTCCCTCCCTCCCTCCCTTCTTTCTTTCTTTCTTTCTTTCTTTCTTTCTTTCTTTCTTTCTTTCTTTCTTTCTTTCAATTCCAATACAGGGTCTCACTATGTGGCTCTGGCTGTCTTGGAATTCACTATGTGAACCAGGCTGGCCTCGAACCTTCCTAGTGCTAAGATTAAAGTCATGCACCACTACACTCAGCTTATTCTTACTTCTTCATAGCTAATTTCTTGTTATTCTACTCCTCATTTCCAGAACATCACATTTATTTTTAATTTAACTTCTGCAAATTGCTATGTGATTTTTCTCTCCTGATTAGGTCCTGAGAGTCACACACAGGAGAACTACAGGACAGAAACAAGGAAATAGGATATTCTTCTATTGCAATTTAAGGGTCTTCCAAGCCTCCATTCTTTCGGAGTTAGATGGAAAGGCTGTTGATATGAAGGAAAGTAGCTAAAGATGCTGTCAATTGCATCTAGAATTTAGATCCTCAGCAAATAGTGAAAACTGAGGCTGGCTGATTAGCTGTTATCTTCCTCTTGTGCTCAGGTTTCTCCCTCCAACATCTTTCAAGACTTCTTGAATATTAAGTTTTCATCAGATCTCAGAAGTATTAAAATGATAAGCTGCTGTATAGTAATTTTATCTGAATTGAAACACTCCATCCTAGGAGACTAATGAAGACTCAGGAAGTAAACCTCTGAAGTCTCAGGAATTCCCTAAAACTTAGCAGATTCACAAGGCCCCTCCCTCCCTAAGGTTTATATATACTGTAAGGATGCTGAAGAGACTCTGTCCAGTGGAGCTGCCTTCAGGTTGTGCAGACAGCTCCAAGGCTGCAGTTTTTTGAGTCGTCACCCATGCTAAGATGGACTTTTTGGTGCTGCAGCTGCCTTCGAGTCATCCCTGCTCCAATGAATAGGCCCTGGCTCCTACTCCTGCCTGCAACGCCAACAAACTCATTGCTCCACCACGTCGCCCACAGAGTAACTCTGCTCATCTACCTGTATAATTCTCGTCTTTCTGGAAACTAGTAGTCAATTTCCTTCAACCACAGTTGATGAAAACTCTACTTTTGGGGTTACATCCTAGGCAAGCACGAATCTTGACCCTTCAATAAAACATTTCTTCTGTAATTTCACGTCGAATCTAAGATTCGGGAAGTTGAGTGGCCACTGGATTGCAGGGTCTTTGCAGTGTTGATTGGATAGAGACAGACAATATCTCACAGAAGCTACACAAGGAAGCTGTGGGCTTTTCTAGAAGCAGGGTCCTGAAAACATCCTAAGCTTCCTTAGGAATGAGCTCAACTCTCTCCCTTCTTTTTCTGCTTGTGCCCATGCCCATCTGTAAGAGTTTTTCCTTTTAACATTGCCTTTGATGTAGATTTACACACATGCCATTGTTCTTTTTTATTACTGTTGTTTTGTTTATAAAGGGGTTGGAGAAAACCTATATAAAACAACCTATGTGTTTTCTCCCTGGCCACTTCTCTAAGGATAACACCACGTGACATATATTAATCATTTCAGAACTGGCCATTGTGGTGGGTATTGTGTTCCCTGAAATAAACAAATCTGGGGTTAGAGAACAGCCAGCCACTAGAACAAAGCCAAAAATGGTGGCTAGAAAATGGGAAGAGTAAGCTATAGCAGAAATTGGGCGGTGGTGGTACACGCCTTTAATCCCAGCACTTGGGAGGCAGAGCTATCTCTGAGTTCAAGGCCACTTTAGAAATAGCTAAGCATGGTGACCCATGCCTTTAATCCCAGAAACCCAACCTTTAATCCCAGGGAGTGGGGGCAGGAAGAGAAAGGTATATAAGGCATGAGGACCAGGAACAGGAGGAGATAAAGCATGTAGTTAGTTAAGCATTTGGTTGGTTAAGCGTTCAGGCTTTGGAGCAACACAGTTCAGCTGAGATTCATGTGGAGGAGGACTCAGAAGCTTCCAGCCTGAGGAAAAAGGATCACCTGAGGAACTAACATGGTGAGGTAGCTGTGGCTTGTTCTGCTTCTCTGATCTTGCAGCATTCACCCCAATAACTGGCCTCAGGTTTGGTTACATTAATAAGAACCTTTAAGATTCATGCTACAGGCCATCTTATTATTTTGTGTGGTAGAAAAGTAGATGCGTGGTATATGTAGCAAGTTTGGGGCTGTCTGGCACTGAGTCCCCTCAGATAGTCTCATACTCCTTTTGTTTGGAGAAGTCTTCCTCTGGTCTCTGTCCTTGAAGTAGGGTTCATCCCAGTTAGGTATAGGAGTTATTTGTGACAAGATCAACCAATCTATGTGCCACTTTCCCTGATCACAATTATCGGTGGTTGGTTTAATGAGGGAGGTTCTCAAAACTCAATCAATATAAAGTCATGAATATCAAGACCGACACCACTTTGTTTTTTAAGTTAGAGAAAATGCTCTTTTGCTACATCTGACAAACTGCTAGACTATAAGACAGAAACCACTGGGACACATACCTAAAACTGGGAGACATCTTACCTGTTTGAAGTAAAGACAGGGGAACAAGAACAGACTGAAACACAGGTGAGAATGTCCTCCTGGTCTGTGCCTTTAGCATGCATAGTCCAGTGTGGCAGCCACTGGCCATTTGTGATGACGATGCACTTAAAATGTGACTCATCTAAATTGAGATGTGCAATAGCTGTAAGGTTACACAAGCTTTCAGACTTCTAATACATGTAAAAGAATGTAAATTTCCTCTTTGGAAATGATTTCTGGAGGTGTTGGGGATGTGTCCCAAGGCCTTTTGTGTGTCTGGAGTACACTCCATCATGGAACTACATCCCCAGCCTAAGATTTCTAATTAGACACTTTGACTATTGAGTACATATTGGGATAATTTGGGTTAACTGGGCCAAATAAAATACATGGGCAAAATTCATTTTACCTCATTTTCTTACTTACATAACCAGTGGAATATTTTAAATTATACACATGGTTCATATCTGTAGCTTATTTTTTAATTTTTTTATTATTTGTGTGTGTGTGTGCATGTGGTTGAGTGTGCATTCCATAGCACACATGTGGAGATCAAAGGACAGCTTTGTAAACTCAGTTCTCTACTACTTTTATGTGCATAGTGCAGATAGAACTTGGGTTTGCCTGCCAAGTACTTTCCCTGACTGCAATTCATCATGCTGTCACTGTCCTCTGTACTAGTAACATTTATTTATTTATTTATTTATTTATTTATTTATTTATTTATTTATTTATTTAGGTTTTTCAAGACAGGGTATTCATTTAGGTAGGGGTGTGTGTCCCTGTGTTTGAGGTTGGGTGATGTGTGTTGTATGGTATATAAGTGGAGGTCAAAGGCCAATTTTCTTGAATTTTTCTGTGTCTACTGTGGGGGTCCTAGGAATCAATGTCAGGTCATCAAGCTGGATGGCGAGTGACTTCACTCACTAAGCCATTTCTCAGGCCCTATTTGTTTTTTTGTTTGTTTGCTTTTTTAAAGAATTATTTATTTATTATATTCACAGAAGAGGGCGCCAGATCTCATTACAGATGGTTGTGAGCCACCATGTGGGTGCTGGGATTTGAACTCAGGACCTCTGGAAGAGCAGTCAGTGCTCTTAACCTCTGAGCCATCTCTTTTGCCCCTGGTTTTGGAATTTTGTTTTGTTTTGTTTTTGTTTTTTGAGACAGGGTTTCTCTGTGTAGCTTTGCGCCTTTCCTGGAACTCACTTGGTAGCCCAGGCTGGCCTCGAACTCACAGAGATCCGCCTGTCTCTGCCTCCCGAGTGCTGGGATTAAAGGCATTCGCCACCACCCGGCTGTTTTGTTGTTGTTGTTGTTTTTGTTTTTTTGGGGTTTTTTTAAAGTCAAAATCTCAAATAGCCCTGGCTAGAGTCAAGGCTATAGGTGAAGCTAGCCTTGAACTCAAGATCTTCCTGCCACACTTCCTAAGGAGTAGTACTCTAGGTCAGTACCACCACGTCTGCTTATGTCTTTTGAATAGTATTAGTTTGTGCAGTGAACCATAGCTCAATTTAAATAGGTCTGGACTAAGGTAAGCTGATAATACACATTTTTTTTAAAAAGTCACTTCAAGTTTAAACCTGATGAAATGGGTTGTAGCTAATCGATTAGTAAATTAGTCTAGGGGCTGGAGAGATGGCCCAGCAGTTAAGAGCACTGGTTACTCTTCCAGAGGACCTGAGTTTGATTCCCAGCACTCACATGGCAGCTCACAACTGTCTGTATCTCCAATTTCAGGGGATCCAGCAGCCACTTCTGACATCCACAGGCCCCAGACATACACATTCTACTTAGACATACATGCAAACAAAACACTCATATATTTAAATAAAGTATATTTAGTCTGATCTGGTATATTTTGTCCACAAACTATTTTTTCTCTTATAAGAGGAAACGAGGTGCAGGGCGGTGGTGGTGCACACCTTTAATTCCAGCACTCAGAGGCAGAGGCAGGCAGATCTCTGAGTTCTAGGCCAGCCTGGTCTACAGAGGGAGTTCCAGGACAGCCAGGGCTACAAAGAGAAACCCTGTCTCAAAAAACCAAAAGCAACCAAGCAAACAAACAAGCAACAACAAAAAAAGAGGAAATGGGGTTTAAAAAGATGCAAATCAACTGAAAAAAATGACTTATTGGAATTTAATAAGAAAACATTTTGTATGAGTAATTTTGTTTAAAAGAAGTATGGGGGAAGAAGTCACCTGATTTTATTATGACAGAAATTAAACAGAATAGCTATTAAGATATCCCTAGTTCATAAGCCTAACCAGATCCTCATATAGTGTGGTTTAGACGTGAAATGACACCTTCAGCTTGGGTTTGAACACTTGGTTCCTCCTAGCTAGTGCCTCTGTTTTGGAAGACTTTGAAACATTTAGGAAGTAGAGCTCTGCTGGAAGGGACTGTAGGGTGAGGGGGGTCGGGGTCTTATAGCCAGGCTCCACTTCCTCTTTACCCTGTGATTTGGACTGCAGAAGCAAAGCAACCAGCCTCCTTAAGCTTCTGACACCATCCTTTCCCCACCATGATGGGCTGCCACCCCTCAACTGGAAGCCCAAATGAGCCCTTCCCCCCAAAGTCATTTTGTTTGTTTGTCTTTGTTTAGTGTTTGGTTACCCCTAATACAGTATGCTCCCAATCATTTATTGATGTATACACGTGGTTTGCATTGCATCCTGCGTTCCCGAAGAACTGACTCTTCGCTTAGGATGATTCTTTATGGGCCTTCACAATAGGACAGTGATGTGTGAAGTTCCTGCGCTACAATCAACAGCTCATTAGTGCTTTACACAAACAGTTACCACCTGTCAGCACACACAGATTCCTCTGTGTTCTTTAGTGCTAGTTTATTTGTGTTGTGCTTCATGATTTGGGTGAGGAACAGAATGGACTATGAAAGCATGAACTCAGCAAAAGAAGAGCGTGCCTGCTCTGTTCCTACAACATCTGCAGGGAAGACAGCCGAAAACCCCTTCCAGAACAGCATAGAACGCGTGAGAAGAACCACTTCACAAGGAACAGCCTAACCTACATTATATCTATTTATCTTATTTTCCAGTAGAGAGAAGGGTCACAAACTGATACAGTTGTTTTTCATTTATTTGAGCTAAAAAATGAGTATCTCTGAATGAATGAATCTTAGAGAGCATGTATCAGAAAATAATAGAAACTTACCCGGGTTCTTTTCATAAATCTTATCTGGCCACAAAATATTCCACATTTGTGCCCGTGATGAATTGCAGTCAGCAGAGATGGGGAGAGGCACGCAGGTGAAAAAGACCCACGGGCAATTCAACACATGGAGCATTAGCTTGAAAAAGGAGGAAGTGCAGTCTACAAAATTAAGAACCCGATTTATTATTTCTCATTTCTCCTTACCATGACTGACTTAAAGGAAAACTTTAAGTCTTCTTCAGAGAAGAGCATGAGAGAGAGACAGAGAGAGAGAGAGAGAGAGAGAGAGAGAGAGAGAGAGAGAGAGAGAGAGAGAGGAACAACAAAAATTAAAGAAGAGGTCATGAATTTGAGGAGTTGGGGTCACAGGAGGAGTTGGAGGGGGAAACGGGTAGGGAAATGATGTAAATATGGTACTCAGGTACAAAATTTTCAAAAATATGAAGATCTTAGGCAGGGCAGTGGTGGCACACTCCTTTCATCCCAGCACTCAGGAGGCAGAGACAGGCGGGTCTCTGTGAGTTCAAGGCCAGCCTGGTCTACAGAGCTGGTTCCAGGACAGCTGGGCCTTCACAGGGAAACCTGGTTGTATTGGCTAGTTTTATGTCAACTTGACACAAGCTAGACTCACCAAAGAGGAGGAAATCTCAATTGAGAAAATGCCTCCATAAGACAGGGCTGTAGGTAAAGCTGTATGGCATTTTCTTAATCTGTGATTGATGGAGGAGGGCCCAGCCCGATGTGAGTGGTGCCATCCCTGGGCAGGTGCTATGGATGATTGATTGATAAATAAAACGCTGATTGGCCAGTAGTCAGGCAGGAAGTATAGGCGGGACAAAGAAAGAGAAGAAGTCTGGGAAGTGGAAGGCTGAGGGGAGGAGATGCCAGCCTGCTGTCCAGGGAGCAGCATGTAAAGGCAGCAGGTAAAGCCATGGAAAACACGTGGTGACATATAGATTAACAGAAATGGGCTGAGTTCAAGTGTAAGAGCTAGACAGTGGTAGGCCTGAGCTAATGGCCGAGCAGTTTAAATAATATGAGGTTCTGAGTGATTATTTTATAAGTGGTTGTGGGGTCCGTGGGGCTGGGCAGGACTGGAGAAAACTCCAGGTACAGGCAGGTGGTCTGGGTTCTGTAAGAAAGCAGGCTGAACAAGCCACAAGGAGCAAGCCAGTGAGCAGCATCCCTCTCATGGCCTCTGAATCAGCTCCTGCCTTCAAGTTCCTCCCCTGTTTGAGTTCCTGACCTGACTTCCTTCAATGATAAACAGTGATATGAAGTATAAGCCAAATAAACCCTTTCTTCCCAAGTTGCTCTTTAGTCATGGTGTTTCATGGCAGCAATAGAAGCCCTAGCTAAGGTACTTGCCTTGAAAAAACAAAAACAAACAAAAATCCATAGGCTAACCAAAGGAGTAATAAACTGGAAATAAGTACTTTCACTTTATTCTAGCTTATTTCCCCCCAGAATTCCAAAGATATTTTAAATGACCAAATATTAAGGCATACAGTCCTTTATAAGGGAAATTTATTGTTTAGTTAGTTAGCCCTTAAAAATAAAAACAGGTATGGGGCTGGAGAGATGGCTCAGTGATTAAGTATTGGTGAAACTATTAAGGCCGCTCCACGTAGTTAAAAGGGAGGTTTATTTTGAGGGGTAGCTTACAAAGGAAGGGATAGGTTGTAGGGCCTGGCAAAGGTATGGCGCAGTCTGGTGGTGTTCTCTGGAGAACTCTGCTTGGTCTACCTCCAGCATCCAGGGTCACAGAACCAAGAGAGAGCTCTCCTCTCGATCCTGGGTCTTCCACTTCCTCTCTCAGCCCCGCCTTGTGGGCGTGATCATTACTGAAGCCTCAATGGGGGTTGGAACTTCCAGGCAATGCTGGGATGGCTATCCACTACAGTTAAGAGCAGTGACTGCTCTTCCAGAGGACCGGGGTTCAATTCCCAGCAACCACATGGCTGTTCACAACTATCTGTAATCCCAGTTCCACGGGACCTGACATCCATGGCAAAATACCAATGCACATAAAATAAAAATAAACAACAAAAAAACAGATATGGGGGCGGCTAGAGAGGTGGCTCAGTGGTCAAGATCAATACTGCAGCTGCAGAGGACTGAGTCCGATTCCCGGTGCCCACACCAGGGGGCTCACACGGCCTGTAACTCCAGCTTAGGGGGATCCATTGCTTCTGGCTTCCCTGGGAACCTGCACCCATGTGCACACAGCCATACACAGACCCTCACATTTACACACATAATTCAAATAAAACAATATTTTTTTTTTAAAGTCTAGCATTCTTTCAAAAAATTGAGTTTTCACAAATGGAGAACAACATTAGTGACTATCCCAGTGCTGGATATTTAAAATCACTCCGACTACCACCAGCATGCTTCTATTTTTAATGCTAGGTATTGTGTTTGATAATTAATGCTATTTTAACCATTGCAAGAATGCTAGGCCTGCTACCTCTGAGTGTTAAAAGAGGGACAAGGTTAGTTTGAATTCAAGACCATCTTGAATTCAAAACTCGGGTCAATTTGTAGGGTCCAGGAATATAGGAATAAGATAGGAATATAGGAGTAAGATAGAAATGTAGGAATAAGATAGGAATATAGGAATAAACTTAAGAAATGGAAACTGACAGCCATCAGCTTGGCTAGTAAAAAGGGATTAACCTTTAACTGGCCCCTCCCTGTTTTACAATGGGCAGCTCTGTCAATCCAAATGTTAGTTTTCTTTTACTAAAGATTGCCCTTTGCATGCTGGGCAGTGGGGGCGCATACATTTAATCCCAGCACTTGGGAGGCAGAGGCAGGCGGCAGTTTCAGGACTGTTGCACAGAGAAACCTTGTCTCAAAATACCAGGAAAAAAAAAAAGATTGCCCTTTGCAGCCCTGGGGTTAGCTATTCTTTGATAACCCCCTACCACTCACTACCAAAACCAAAGTTAACTTTTAATGAGTTCTGTGCAACAACCTGCCTTGCATTGTTTCGTATTCCCCACCAGCCCACTCCCCCACTCTCCCACATCCTCCTCCCCAGGATCCCAGCTATGTCAGGAAAAGTTGCAGGTTTGGACAAACATCAATTAACTGAGTCGAGAAGGGCTGCAGGGATATACAAATATTGTTTAGCTAAAAACCCCTAAAACTTTGTAAATGGAAAATTGTAAAAACCTAAAACAATTAGTCTCTAAAAATTTAACTTCAGCCAGGCAGTGGTGGCACACACCTGTAATCCCAGCACTCGGGAGGCAGAGCCAGGCGGATCTCTGTGAGTTCGAGGCCAGCCTGGGCTACAGAGTGAGTTCCAGGAAAGGTGCAAAGCTACACAGAGAAACCCTGTCTCAAAAAACAAACAAACAAACAAAAAGTTTAACTTCAAAATTGTAAAAATTCCTTTGTCTGTGTCTAATGCTTACCCCTTACTATAAAAAGAGGCTCATAACTCCCCAACTGCCACAGCCTCAGAATCCTGAAAACTGGCTGTGGTCTCAGCTTTTGTGCCCTTCAGTGATATTTCCATTCTTTCGGGTTTGTTTATTTTTTGTTTTTAAATAAAGCCTGCTTCTGGTTTAATAGATTTTGGTGGTTTGTCCCCCATTATTGTATGACCCTGGACCTAACAAATTAAAGAGCTTGGACACTTTCCACTGAGTTCTGTGTGTTTATATGCACAATCACTAGGGCAATATTAACTTGATCTAAAGGATTGCTGTGGCTTAGATATAAATGGCTCCCATATTTTGGAAACTTTAGGATCGGAGACTTAGCTAGAGGAAGGGGCCAGGAACACGCTGGTTGTGGCTGTATCTTGCCTTGGCCCACTCCTCTCTGTGTCATGATGAGAGAGACCTCACTCCTTCCTCTGTGGTATTCTCCCTCCCCACAGACCAGATGACCATGGACTGAAGCCTCCAGAACCGGAAGTGAGAAGAATCCTTCCTCTCTGCAGTTGATTCCACAAGGATTTGTTACAGTGATGAAAAATTGAGGAACACAAGAACCAGTAACTATCATCCATTTCTTACCTGATTTCCAACTTAATAGGAAATATATATATATAAAACAGGTGGAAATCAAAGGAAATGACCTTCACTGCTCCTAAAGCTTTAGCGGGAAGGTTGGTGTCTGAGCAAGTAGGCTCGGCAGTACTGAATCCAGATTTTTCAGTTGTACCTACCAAGTTCCTACGAAAACCCAGCCCTCCCTCTCAGGGCCTGTCCCTGCCGAATCAGGAAGAAAAGCACAAGCTTCTTCTCCACCACATCCCAAGACGGGGAAGCTGAGTTGCCCACATCTAGTTTCTTTTTCGAGACCCACTGATTACCCCTGGAGGGAACAAGTATTGGCAGAACAGGTGCACTATGGTAAGACACACACTAATAGGACCCTGCCAAGTGGAAGAACCCTCAAGAGTGGGAAAGAAGGGTCCTCAATCACACTAATCACATAGCCACAGGTTAAACACATCTATTATTCTAACCAGAGGGTTTCAATTGATTGATCGATAACTCTTTCTAATATTCTTTATAGAAATTTTTCCATTGCCTTATAAAGTTCAAGAAAGAACTCTGACTATTCTTAGAGTTTTAATAGTGTCATTACAAAGCAATTACATTAAGCACCTATCTGTGTATAACCTTGGGATAGATTCTTTCATCTGCCATGTTCTCCTGCTATGATTTCAAGAGGAGGCATTTACTGTGATAGATTGTGAATCATGAATGCACTAGTGAGCTCAATGCTAATGAAATCTCCAAAGGTTTTCTGACTTACTCAGCACTCCCCCTCAGCTTTGAACCTGACATAAAAAGACTCCTAATGTCTATTTTTTAGGTAAAGGGGTCAATTAATACAGTTTTTCCAAATCCCATATTTATTTAAGTGGCCATATCTAAATGTTTGCAAAATAATTTTCAAGTGAGAGCATTTCAGTTGTGTATGGAAGAGAACAAACCTCAGAAGAGAAGATGCAGTTAAAAGAAAAAGCATGTGGATCCTTTTCCAAATATTTGAACAAATTATTCTCTGCAGCACTTTCTGCTGTCTACTGTTTCCCCCGTCCTTTTTTCCTTTTCATTCTCTGCTGGTTTTCCTTCCCTCACATCCTTCTTCTTTTCCCTTTCTTTCTCTGTATTACATTTTATTTATTTATTATGTGGGCGCCATGATGTGCATGTGGAGGCCAGAGGACAGCTTGCAGAAGTCAGTTCTCCTTTTTAGCATGTGAGACCCAGGGATCACAAAGCCTGTGACTTTCCAAACTGATCTCAACGTCAGCCTATCAGTCTATACTTAGAAAGACAGGCAGGCAGGCAGATAGAGACAGGCAGAGAGGCAGACAGGCATGGTGGTGGATACCTTTAAACTCAACACTCAGGAGGCAGAGGCGGGCAGATCTCTGAGTTTGAGACCAGCCTGGTCTACATAGGGAGTTTCAGGCCAGCAAGGCTACATAGTGAGAACCTACGTCAAAAAAAAAAAAAAAAAAAACCACAGAAAAAAGATAGATGAAAATTAGATATGGGAACATATCCATATGTTTGATCCACAATGGATTCTATGATAAGGTAAAATTACAAAGCAGGTTGAATTTAATGACTAGCATTTACCATCACACCTGTTCCTACTTTCTTATCACCACTTCTCCACGGTCTCATGGGCTTTATATTGATGCTTTCTTGTCAAAAACATCCATTATCCTTCCGCTTGTTTTCCCCAAAGTACCACATATTAAAGGTCCTCCTCCTTCCTACATCCATGGCATCAGTATCAGACAGGAAGTAGTCACATACTCTAGCTAATATAAACTGAAAACAGCTTCATTTTTTATTTACTTTGTTATTTAGATTTAAGGTGTTTTGTTTTACTTTTTTAAAAAAAATTTTGTATGTATGAGCATTTTGCCTGCACATATGTCTATGCAACACATGTGTGCCCGGTGCCTGCAGAGCCCAGACGGGGGCATCAGATACCCAGGAAGTGGAGTTAATGAGTGTGAGCCATTAGGTGGGTGCTGGGAATCGAACCATGGTCCGCTGCGAGAACAACAAGTGCTCTTAACTGCTGAGCCACCTCTCCAGTTCCCTTAGGTTTGTTTGTTTGTTTTTGTTTTTAGAGACAGGGCTTCTTTTCTCTACAGAGCCTTGCACCCTTCCTGGAACTCACTCTGTAGCCCAGGTTGGCCTCGAACTGGTGGTGGTGCACACCATTAATCCCTTAGCTTTTTTATGGCAGTGCTGGAGATTGAGTTCATGTTGTTACCTGCTAGCATTTTACGGGCGATTTATGCTCCCATCTCAGAAAACATCCTTTTAAAAGGAAGTGTTCACCAGAGCACTTCAGCAATGATTCCAAACCAGGAGATGCCCTGCAAGGACGGCGTGAAACATCGACTTGCTCAAGAGGCAAGTGAGAAGCGTTCTTTCTCACGTTGCTCCAGTAACAATCCCCACTGAACACACTGTGGAAGGAGATTGGAGGCCTGGAACAACAAAAACAGCAGGTTACTTACTGCTCTTTCTCTCCTGGATTGTTCCCGAGCTCTGGATCTGGATTTCTTGTGACTTCCTCTGTTTGGAAGGAAAATGGACACAGTGTGCCTCCATCCCCTGTGGCCCCTGCAGTGACCTCGCTCAGCAATTGTCCCAAGAAGGGTGTAACCTCTATCAGCATAAACAGACAAGAGGGAGAGCTCTCCAAAGTGTCTTCGCTGCTTTGCTCCGGACACAAACTCATACAAGATATCATTAGAGAATGGCAGAGGGGCTAAGTGTCTGGGACGGTGAGAGAAAAGTGAGGACTCTCTCAACTTTTCTCCCTGGCTCCCTTCAGCAGTGACTCCACACCTGGTATCTCCTCTTCAAGGTGGGCAGGAGACGTTGCTTGAACAGGATCCCCTGATCTGCCCCAGCGATAAAGCCAGATCTGCACTATGCCTCCAAGGCCTTTTATACTTGCATTAAGCACTTCAGAATTTGTAACTGTTACCCCAAAGGATTGGCTCCTAGTTGGTCTAGCTCTGCGGGTTGACAGAGATGTGCATTCCTCAGCTTCCTAGTCCACAGAACACAAAAGGTGACTTTTAAACACACAGACACTCCATGCTGTCTCCCTGGTTCAAAGACAGCAATCTAGCCAAGCAAGCAAGCAAGCAAGCAAACGTCGGTCTCCGTGGTGTAGGGCGGGGCATTCAGAAATTCCAACTCTTGGCTTCTTTCTCTACCGGTAACGAAGGAAATGGAGCAAACAAGCACCACCCCTTCCGGCTGCTCCAGCTTCATCACAGAGGAGTGGCTTCAGTAGAGGACCCACACTTCTAATTTGTGTGTAGGGTACACTCAGAATAAGTACACGGATGGACAGGCACAAAGAGTTTGTAGCTCACCAGCATCTCCAGCAGGGCCAACTGTGGAGGCACACCTCTTTGACAAAACAAGACACAGACATGGAGGTGGTTCCTTTACCTCATGTGCAGAAGCTGGCATGGGAGTCAAGAAAAATGAAGAAACAGAACTGTGGTGCAAATAACCAAGAAAGGTAAATCTTCAGAAGCCAGTCCTAATTCAATGGAAATATCTGATTTACCAGACAGGACATTCAAAGGGTCAGTCATAAAGAGCTCCAAGAGGTAAAGAGAGCAGCGGGTAATTTGAACAAGGAGCTGAGTAACTATGAGCTGAGCTAAAATATTCAGTCTGGAAAGTGGTGGGCAGCCTTTAATAGCAGCCCTGGAGAGGCTGTCCATGAGTTCCAGGCCAGCCAGGGCTAAATAGTGAGACTTTGTTTCAAAACAAAACAAAAAACAGACACACAAAAAAAGAAAGGAAGGCCGGCGCACCTTTGATCCCAGCACTTGGGAGGCAGAGGCAGGCAGATCTCTGTGAGTTTGAGGCCAGCCTGGGCTACAAAGTGAGTTCCAGGAAAGGTGCAAAGCTACAGAGAGAAACCCAGTCTCGAAAAACCAAAACAAAAAACAAAAACAAAAAGGAAGGAAGGAAGAAAGAAAATATAAAACTCACTAGTAAAATAAGTATCAAATTCAAAACCCCCATTTATGTAATAGTAGTGTAAAAATCAACTCTATCTGTAATGTGAAGTTTTAAAGACAAAACTATTAAAATGACTATAGTCAAAATAACGTGTGAAGGGGCACAACCTGTACAAGATACAAACTATCAACAAAAACAAATCCACAAATTCTTCCCAAGAAGGATGAAAGCATGGAGTTTGAGGCTGGATGTGGTGGCCCATGTCTTTAACCCCAGCCCTTGGAAGGCAGAGGCTTGTGAATCTCTTGAGTTTAAGCCCAACTTGGTTTATATAGTGAGTTCAGGCTAGCCAGAGCTATACACTGTTTAAAAAAAAAAAGAAAAAGTTTTTGCAAGTGATCAAAGTTGTTAGCATTATCAGATTAAAATAGCGACTAGTATAATATACTTTACATAATCCATATGGTAACTGTGTTACTAACTTTTCTCACTGTTGTGACAACTACTAACAGGTATAACTAAGGAAGTGTTTATTCGTGACCACACTTTGAGGATATAGCCAGCTGTGGAAGGGAAGGAAGGCTTGGGAGCTGGAACCAGGGACAGTTGATCACATTGTGACTGTAGTCAGTAACCAGAGAGATGACTGCTGGTACTCAGCTCGCTTTTATTCAGTTTGGAAGCAAGGCCATGAAGGCACTACCATAGATACACATGGCAGTATATTCCCAAGGTGATTATAAATCCAGTCAAGGTGACAATGAAGATTAACAATGACAACCCCACCTTTTGTCAACAAGTCACACAAACCCATCACTTTAAATCATAATCTTCCCCCCTGGCCTCTGAAGTCTCGTTCTCATAATGCAAAGTGCTCTTTGTCTCTAAACATCCCACAGTGTTAGCGTGCCACCACTGTTCAAAAGTCTGGAAGTCTACTTTCACACTCAAGACAAACTTAACTGTGAAGCTCAAATGCCAAGTCATATGCTTCTAATTCACGATGGCTCAGAATAAGTATTCCATTCCAAAAGAGAGGGATGGGGACCCAGCAGGTAAAGATCAGGTCACAGCAGGACAAACCCAAGCAACAGGGAAAACAGCAGATCCTTCAGCTCCATAGCCAGCTTTTGGGGCTCATTATGGAATCCCCTCACTTACATTTCTCTCACGAACTCACCAATTGAAGGTCAGTTCCTTTTTGAGTATTAGCTCCAGCAGGACAATAATTAAAGGGCTTTTCTTTAACCTCTAGGTGTGTGGAGTGATTTCTCACTGGGAAAGCATATTACTTCTGTAACAGTTGCTTTTGTTTTGTTTTGTTTTTTTGAGACAAGGTTTCTCTGTGTAACAGTCCTGACTGTCCTGGAATTCACTTTGTAGACCAGGCCCGTCTTATACTCACAGAGATCCATCTGCCTCTGCCTCCTGAGTGCTGGGATTAAAGACATGGGCCATCACCCCTGGGCAACTTTTTACAGCGGACTCACAACCATCTGTAACTCCAGTTCAGGAAATCCAGTGCTCTCTTCTGACTGCCATGGTTATCAGATGTGCACATGGTGCACAAATATACATGCCAGCAAAACACAAAAAATAAAACTTAAAAAAAATATTCTTCCACAAATCCACAAATCACACAGTTCCAATGTGGAGGGTTCTTTGACTTGTCATTGTTTGCTGCAATGAGAAATCTGCATGTTGCATCATGGAAGTTTTCCTTCCTCTGTATTTAAAGGACTGACCCGAGGGAGAGCATCTGTCTATCATTTTTATCTTACTCTTTCCCCCTTCATGGTCAATTTCTCCCCATATGCTCCAAATTTTTAGATCCCAAGAAGGGCTTCTAGCACAGAGAGGACTTTTTTCCCCTCTTCGACCCATGGATTATAAGAAGTAAGTAGCCAGCCAGCACCTCCAGGCCATCTTCCTTTGGTTCCTATGTGCCCAGCTGTTGTTCGAATCTTAGATGGTCTTTTAGTAAAAAACCCGGAGCCAGATATTGGGGTGAAAGCTGAAAGATCAGAGAAGCACAGCAAGCCACAGCCAACCTCACCACGCCAACTCCAAAATCTTATGACTGAAATCCTCTGAGTCTTCACCTGAAAAGGTCTCAGCTGAACTGCTTTAGTTCCTGTTTCCTCATGCCTTTATACCTCCCCCCACCTCCACACCCAGCCTTGTCACTTCCTGGAATTAAAGGAGTGTGTGCTTCCAAGTACTGGGATTAAAGGCATGTGCCACTATGCCTGGCTCTGTTTCCAGTGTGGCCTCGAACTCTCCAGTGATAGGATTAAGGGTGTGTGCTACCATGGTCTGGTATCTAGTGGTTTGTTCTGTCCTCTGATCCCCAGGCAAGTTTGTTAGGGTACACAATATATCACTGCACCCTGCTAATCTGGAGGAGCACAACTGTACACCTTTCCCCATTGTATTTGCTCCCTAGAGGAGGGGGTCACAGCTAACAAACCATGTCAACCATTGTCTTAAAGAACAAGAGTCAACTGCCTGTAGGCACATGTTGGAAGACACTCCCAAGCAAGTGCTGAGAGAGGAAGATGTGGAAAAGCAAGAAATGTGCTGTGCTGTGGAAAATGATTCTGCATGGCCTGGAACCCAGAATCACAGGGGCAGAGGCAGAAGCAAATGCTGTCTTGGGAGTCAAACTCCATTTCATAAACAATGGTCTGCATTATGCTAAGGAGTGTGCATTCCTTTGGGAATTATATTTGCATGCTAGCCACACCCACTTTTTCTTTTGTTGTTTGTAAGAAATAGATAGGCTTTGAACCCCATGGACAACAATAAAGTAGGGGAGCCCCTGCTGGCAGGGCAGCCCCTCCAGAACCGTAATCAAGTGAACCCAGAGATCCTGCCGTTCCTTTATGATCCATGCTTCAGTCCCACAGACCTCCCACGCTAAATTACCACTAAGCACTATCTGAACATAGGCTTTTCTTGAAGGCTCTAATTTTGCTGTGTTGACTGAGGCCTTGAGTGACTCTATTATTGGAAAAGGAAGCATTTATGCTTCAAATACAGGAAATCTAAACAATTAGCTCCCGTGAACTCCAGCCGCCTGGGTTAAAGGCCTGGGACTGGATGTCTTTGTTTCATGTTAGGCTATTGAGGAAGTGTTTTACAGGCTAGAGTCTTGGCTTTACTAGGTTGTTGGGAGTCAATAGGGTCAGCTGGGAGATCTTGAACATTGATTATTATTTATAGCGGAGAAAAGTGTACACCAGAGAGGCTTTCAGAGCAGGTGGAGAGCATTCTCTAACATGTATTGTATATTTGGGTATTCAAAGGTGGGAAGGGCACTTGTGCTGGCCAGAGAGAACTAGCGTGGGAAGAAAAGAAAATAGAAATAGTTATTACATGCTGTTGCCAGGGGAAATTCACCCCTCAGAGGCAGAGAACGTGGCATGTGTTAGACACAGGGTGGCTAATATAGGTAGGCAGAGATAGTAAAAGATCACCAGAAAGACTCATGTCACAGAGAGGAGTGCCAGGGCTACCTCCAGAGGAATGTAGGAAAGTCCAGATTTAAACTGTAATGAATATAAGAGATAGCTTCTTTGTGCTCAGTGTCTCCTGATAAACCATTCTGAACAAACCATTTTGCCAAATGAGGAAAAACTATATATCCTGGGGCAATGTTACATGTTCAGAAAACTGATCTTTTTTTTTTTCTTTTCATTTTTAAGGTTTTATCTTATGAGGCTAGAGAGATGCCTCAGAGGTTAAGAGCACTGGCTACATTTGCACAGGTCCAGGGTTCGGTTCCTATCACTCATATGGTAGCTCAAAACTGTGATTCCAATTCCAGAATATCTGACACCTTCTGGCCTCCACAGACACGAGGCATGCATGCATGAAGTCATATATATTAAAAAAATATATAAATAAATAAATCTAAAAACAGGATTTTATTTTCGTGTGTGTGTGTGTGTGTGTGTGTGTGTGTGTGTGTGTGTGTGTGTGTGTGTATGTATGTATGTCTGTAGAGGCTAGAAGAGGGTGTCAGATGTCAGATCTCCTGAAGCTGGAGTTATGGGGGGTTGTGAGCCACCCAAGATGGTACCCAACACAAGTGCTAAGAATCCAACTCCAGTCCCTTGCAAGATAGTGCTCCTAACTGCTGGGCCATTTCTCCTGAGCCCTGCTCATTAACTCTAGTGAAGAAGGTTACTTACAAGCATGAGGTAAGACTTCCTGAGTTCAAATCTCAGTGCTGTCCTTTACCAGGTGTGTGATCCTTGTGAGTTTCTCAGTCTCTGTCCTCATCTATAAACAGAGGATAACAATGTCAATCATTTCACAGCCCCACCCTGCTTAATTGTAAAGGCATAAAATAACAGGGAGCTAAGACAGTAGATAAGCAGCCTGCTACTTACAATGGCGCAGTGAGTGGAAGACTCTCAGGCTGTGAGATTTAAGGGGCCATCCAAAGGCGGAGTAAGAATCAGTAATGCTGTAGAATAATCTTTTAGCTAGGCTGGATTTCCAGGCACAGAGGACTCTGGGAGGAAGAAGGGAGGAGACGCCAAGAGACAGAGAACAAGCAAGACATGCCGGAGGAGAGGCAGTGTCCATGAGCCATGTGGCAGCACACAGATGAAAAGATACGGGTTAATTTAAGTTATAAGAGCTAGTTAGAAACAAACCTAAGCTATCAACCAAGCTTTTATAATTAGTAATAAGTCTCTGTGTGGTTATTTGGGAGCTGGATGGTGGGACAGAAAAAGACTCCTTACACAGTAATGACTAGAGAGTTTCTGAAACAGGAAATGCTGGGTGCATAGATGAGGGGCAGGAAGAAGCTTACTTGAAGAATATTGGGGAGAAGGTGAAGAGGTGAGACCTCTTCTATGTGTGGTAAAACACAATAAGCAAGAGAAAGTTGTATTAATTATTTGCTGCTCCATTAACCAATCACAACAAGCTTAAAACAGCACTCACCTATGTCCTTGCTGATTGGCGTCTAGGTGGGTTTGGCTGAGCACCCTGCTAGGATCACACAAGACTGAAATCAAGGGCTGGGCTTTCATGTGGAGTCCAAGGGAGAACACAGTTCCAGTGTCATTTGGACCTTGATAGAACTCAATGCCTTGTTGGTATAAGACTGGACTTCTCATGACCTCACTCGTTATCAGCTGGGGCATTTTTTATTAGAAAAATTGCCTCTATCCTTTGGCTCATGCCTTTTTTAAAGCAGGAAAAGAGAGGGCCAAATCTTTCTTACCTTTTGAATTCTTCTGACTTCCCTTTCTGCTTCCACTTTTAAGGGCTCGGATAACATCCCCTTTGCCACATAACATAGCACAATCATGGGGAATAACTGCAAGGGTTAGAGATGCTGGGCCCCAAAATTCTTCCTGCCGCATACAGGAAATGCATTTGACATGAGCTTAAGTCAAACTGTGAAAGGTGTCATAGGATCAATAGGGAAATATTGTTGGTACTCTAGGCAGCCAAGAAAACCTGTAAAATTTTAGCTTATGTCATGATCTGATTTTTATAGTTCCAAAAGAAAATAGAAAACACAATTCCATGATGTTTCTCTCTTGGCTTAGTGGCTGCACATGAATGTACTGATATTTCAGTTATCATCTGCTGCCCTAGGGCCCCTCATCCAGTGCCCCACCAGCCCTGGCCACAGCCTGATGTGGCTTCCAGTCCTAAGGTCCTGCCTATGCCACAGCTGTGATATGTAGGTTTAAATTAAATCTCTATCATTCTATTTATCAATAAGACTCAGGAGTCAAAGGCTGGGATGAAAACCTGCTAGCTCAGGGAGGCTGACCTTGCTTTTGGCTAGAGACACCACATCCCAGAACCAAGAGAGCTCAAACTCTAGCCCCCTCCCATTCATTCCTGTGCATCTCCCCCATCCAAACTGCTGGCTTCACTAACTAACAGAACTTTCAAATCTTTGCCAAGATGACGTAACATTTGCACACCAGTGTTTTAATTTGCATTTGTAATGAGTATATTAGTTCCTTCTTTGTTTCTGTGATAGAACCCCTTGACCAAAAGCAACTTAAGGAAGGTAAAGTTTATTTTGACTTACAGTTTCAAAGAGATAAGAGTCCATGATGGGGTTGGGGATTTAGCTCAGTGGTGGGGTGCCCTCAGCTCCGGGGGGAGGGGGGAGGGAGTCAAGGATGGCAGAGCAGAAGCATGACAACAAATGCCAGGCATGGCATCTGCAGCAGGATGCTGGGAGCACAAAGCAGAGAGAACAAATAGGAAGCAAATAAGGCTTTTTACCCTCAAATCCTGGGTCCAGTAACATGCTACCTCCAGATAGGCCACTCCTCCTAAACTTCCCCAAACAGCATCTTTGACTGGGGACCAAGTGTTCAAACACATGAGCCTATGGAGCCATCTCATTCAGACCACCACAACGAGCAAAGTGAGATTCACAGGAAAGCATCCTGTAGACGTTTAGTAGAAATGCGTGTTTTCCTCATTTTGGTAAGTAATATATGCTGCATACTTTAGACCCAATCTCCCCTTCAATAAGTGATTACTTTTACAGTAAATCTATCATTCTTATTTATTTATGTCTATTCCCTTATATGAAGGAAGACTTTGCAAAAAAATTAAAACATATATAATAAAGTGGCAAATTATAAGTAAATGTATGAATATTGAGGAAATGAATACTAATATGGGGGCTAGAGAACAACTTGGACTCAGCCTCAATTCCCAGCATGCACATGGTGGCCCACAACCATCTGTAACTCCAGTTCCATGGGATCAGACGCCCTCTTCTGGTCTCTGAGACCATCAGGAACACACGTGATGTACAGACATTCACACAGACAAAACACCCGTACATATAAAGTTTTAAAAAAGAACACTAATATAACAACCATTGCAGTAAAATACTCTATTTGATTTTTTTTCTTCCATGAATGTCTCAGTATTGTTAGAAAATCATTCTGTAACTTGGGTTGCATATACAAAGATGGACACCCATACCCTGTGTTTCTGGTGTTCATGCCTTGGATAAGCCCCTCTCCTTGGATGTGGGTGAAACCTGTGGCTTGATTTACCCAGTAGCACAGGACAAAGATGACGAGATACCACACATGATTGTAGAGCCGGAAGCTGTAACTTTGGACTGCCAGTGGATTCCGCTGACTCACTAGTTCTGATGAAGCATGTTACTACACGGAAAGACTCACATGACAAGGGATTAAAGATGGTATCCACTCAACAAAAGCTGAAGTCCACCAGTCTGCAAGAACATGAATGCTACTGAGAGCCACGTGAGCTTGGAGGAAGAGCCCAAGCCCTGGAACCTTTACATAATATCTGATTGGAGCTGTTGAGACCCCAGGAAGCAGAGGACTGGGTGCAGCTACGGCTAGATCACAGTTCAGAGAGACTAGGAGGGATGAATGCATTTGCTTTAAGCTTTTCGCCAATGAGTGATGTTTGAAGCCACGTGGTTTGTGGAAATATTGCTTATAACAGTGATAGGTTACTGTGAAAAAGGATTCCTGGAAGGAAGCTGTGTCTGCAGAGACTGACTGACTGATTGGGACTGATACTGTGGGGAGATTGGGACAGTGCAGGTCCTGGGGTTAGTTACCTTATCTTGGGCTAGTTCTAGCCCTTCAGAACAGCCTTTCCTTGCTCAGCTGTGTAACAGAACCAACATCTTGTGACTAACAGATGGAAAACCTTTAGAATCTATTAACTTAGCAGGCCACTAGCTTCCATCAACCCAAAAGCATCTTGGGCCTATAGGAAAGCGTTTTCCTTCTCACTGTACCTGCCTCTCTGATGTACCATCCACTGTGTTTTAATGTGCCTTGATTCATGACTTCATGTTGTTAGAGTTTTCCTGCCTGGCCCACAGTCAGGACAAATCTCTCTCACCTGCCAGGCCCATAGATGCTCAGACCTAACCAAGTAAACACACAGAAACTTACATTGTTTATAAACTGTATGGCCATGGCAGGCTTCTTGTTATCTACTTCTTCTATCTTAAATTAACCCATTTTTATAAATCTATACTTTGCCACGTGGCTCATGGCTTACCAGTGTCTTTACATGTTGCTTGTCATGTCGACGGCTGGCAGTGTCTCTGCCTTCCACCTCCCATAATTCTCTTTTTCCTTGTCCCGCCTATACTTCCTGCCTGGCTACTGGTCAATAAACATTTTATTTATACAGAGCAATATCCACAGCACTTCCCCTTTTCTTTTTTTAAAAGGAAGGTTAACTTTCACATAGTAAAATTACAGATAACAAAACAATTATCAAGCAAGAATTACAGTTACAATATCTAGTCTATTTATTAAAATATCTAGTCTATTAGTATTTGGCAAAATTAAAGAAGATATACTATCTATCCTATATTTGTGAGTCTAAGGTTTAATATCTAACTTATCTTTTATCATAACTAAGGAAAATTATACGTATCTAGTCTTTAACTACATCAAAGACCTCAGAAGGTATAATACTACCTGAGAAACAGGAGAACGATGCAAGCAACTTCCAGGAGTCTTGCAGGGCAGACAGAGACAGCTGGCAGCCTGGACAGTCACCTAATGTTCCTTTGTAAAGTTGGGGCATGTCTTCAGCCCACAGGGCTAGAGTCTCTTGGTCACTTCTCTCAGTGTCTTGTAGAATGTCTGGCAGTTTCCTCTATGAAGCAGGAACCTGAAGGACCATTTTGTCAAACAAAGTTTAGTGGTCACCTTTCTATGGTTCCTTCATGTCCAGTTGATCAAGCAGTCCAGGCAAGAACAGTTTCTTGCCCAAATGGCTATTTTTGCCAAGGTGAAGATAAGATATGAAGTGTCTTCAATGCCCATCCTCCTCTCTGAAGTAAATCAGTGCTGCCAGGAGCAAACATGTCTCACTGTCCAGAAAGTCTAAATTTTAAAAGTATTTTAAATGCCATATTCTGTAGGTCTTTGAAGTATTTGAAGATTACCTATCTATCTGAAATATCTCTATGTATACCTAGAAGACTTAACTAACATGGCTATAAGTATGATTATCATACATGATTAATTATTAATCTATTTTTAATTATCCATTACAATTTTAAATGAGCTATACAAACATAACACCTTAAACAAGAGTAGAAATATACACACAGTATAACAAAATTAACTTTAAGTTTGTATCAATAGACTAAAATCTATACCAATGTAAAACATTTTAAACAAGTTGTTGCTCTTTAGAAGTAAGTTCATTAATCTACCCTTTCATCCTATTATATCTATATCATATCCCCTTTTCTTCTTTAGAAAGAGATCACATTTATAATCAACCTGCTTTAAATGAAAATATTGGTTTTTTTCTGTCCCACACCAGAGGGCTCTTCTGATTTGGGACACAAAAATCTCTTAACCTTTTCTTTTAGCAATATGCCTGGGTTTAAAGAAGGAGTGAGCCAATTCCATCTCCAAAGCCAGCTTGATAATTTTGGGAAATTGGGCGTAGTTTCTCTTACTACTTCCTGCTGGAGGGGGGCGCTGTATCTTATGGGGACATAAAGAAAATTTTAGGATTATGGAGTAGTCCGTGAGGGTAAACCTCTGAGCCAGTTGCCTTGAAACCATTTTGGATGTTGGATCATCTGGGCCAAGGTGTCATTGGAGACATTTCAGGTGGTCTTGGCTGATCAAACCTGATGTATCTTAATCTGGAAGAAATCCACAGCCTCTGGCTTTCTGTGGAAACAAAAGCAGAGACTCTTTTCCAAAGCACCATATCCTTATATCCAAATTTTGAAGTCAAGGTACCTTTAAAATTTACATATTTGTTTAACTCAACAGCTTTTACGATTAAATCTTTTTCTGCAGTTAAAAATCCCAAAGACAAGACAAACCAGATTCGCTGTGTAATATCCATCTTTGTAAGACTGAAACACCACTGTGGCTGCTGGCTCCGCCCACCTCAGCTTCCCAACATGGTGGTGGTACAGTTTACCGCCAGCTCTGGGTCTGGAGCCATGTGTACCATCAACTATCAGAAGCAGGTCTATCAAAGCAGCACATAGCCCAGAAAACTTTTTTTTTTTTTTTTAAACTAGCAAAGGCTAAATCCACCACGCAGCAGAGTAAAGTGCCGCTTGTAGACTCCTCATTCCCGCCACACTGCAGGTCAGACGCACACGCCAGGAACCGCCATAGTAGCTCAAACCGGCAAGCTGCCGCTAACTTGAGAGAGACAATTAGGAAGCTGTTTTTAGCTCCGTTTAGAATCTTTTTTCTCAGGTTTTAGGTGGAAACACATGGCCAGCCGCCGCCATGACAAGAAAGAAATAAGGTACTGGTAAGCCATGAGCCATGTGGCAAAGTATAGATTAATAGAAATGGGCTAAATATAAGAGTAAGAGCTAGACAATGGTAGCCCTGAGCTAATGGCCAAGCAGTTTAAATAATATGAATGTCCGTGTGTTTACTTTACAAGTGGGTTGTTGGACTAACAGGGCTTGGTGGCACCTGGAGAGAAGCTCTCCAACTACAACTTCATAGTTCTATAAATCTATGAAACTCCATGAAACTGCTTTCACATTGGAACATGAGATTTGGGGCAAACTGAATCTGTGTTCCTAGGCCATGGTCACTGAAAATGGCTCCAGAATAAACTGTCCCTTATTCCCTTTAAGATGAGAGCTCTGGGTTTTGTATTGACGTTACTAATACAATGAAAAGTGTAGGAAATGCTACATTTTATTGTTTTCCAGGATTAAATCAACCAAGTCTGTTAAGGTTGATTTTTTTTCCTTTTGGTTTTTTGAGACAGAGTTTTTTCATGTAGCTTTGGAGCCTGTCCTGGAACTTGCTCTGTAGACCAGGCTGAAGGCTGACAATCTAATCAACTACTTTTCCAGGGCCTCACTTCATCTTTCATGAAAGAACATTAGGCTTATATAACTGAGAAGACCTGTGAGGAAAAGGAGCCTCAGGAGAGCCCAGTCCATTACTTCACAGGGTCTATGGGAAGGAGGCCATCCAGTGAAGATACAAGGACTCCTGCCAGATGTGGCTGCTGAGACCTTCACTCCACAGGGGTGGCTCTGCTTAGCAACTGTCAGTTCTGCCGGTCAAGATTCCTGTTAGTTCCCAGCTCCTGTAAGGAGTGTAGATCCCACAGCGAGAGGCCCTCCTGTTGTCCTTCACACTCAAATCATCTCCACTCCAAGCCCTTCTCTCTTGCCCCTTGTTCGTGTTTTGTAAGTCAGTTTGTCAAGTCTCTAACACCCTAGGTTTCAAAACCAAGCTTTCTTTTAACTAAGAGAAGTAGTGTTAACACAGCTAACCTGTAAGCTGTGTTACAGTTAACCTGTAAGCCCCATCCACCCAAGGTCAGGTAACTTTCTGGAATGCTGGGGGTCATCGTCATGTAAGATAGTAAGTCACATGTTTTCACTTCAACAAACTAGGTTCGTAGTCCCAACTGTACAGGATGTGTTATGCCCAGATCGCAAGGACCCCCAAAAGACCACCATGGAGACCGAATCCTGGATGTAAAGCAAAGAGCCTTATTTTCAGGCTTGGAGCCTGGACTCTGTCTAATGTAGTGATGAGAGCAGAGAGCCCCAACCCCAGGCAGGGTGGGGTTTGCTGTTGTTGTTTTGTCTTTATTTTATTTTATTTTATTTTTTTTATCATAACAGAGGTTGGGATGAGGGGATTTCTAGGGTTCAGGACCCCGATTAGCTGACATTTGTCTAGGGGTATAGTGAGTGTTTGAAATGTCAGGTATTTCCCCTTAGATGCAGGCCCTCTCTGGGTGGGGTCAGCTCATGGCTTTTCCTGGGTCCAGGTGTTGCCTGTCAGAAGCTGTGTCTGGGCCTCTAAGCCTGTTATGGAAGCTGTGTGGTCAAGCTGTTTTGCAGCCCCTCCCTCCCGGCTCCCCCAGATGTACTTGATCACATGTAGGTAGGAGATATACAGACAGGAAGTTCATCAGGATGTATGCTCATTCCTGATTGGCCAAAGGAGGAAAGTACACAGCCTTGTGGGTTGGGCTTTTCTAGGCATCTGACTGACCTAATTCAGGGCCATTCTCAGGAATGGACCTAGCCAGTGATCATCTTCCTGGCCAGTATTAAACAAAGCTTGCTTTAATTGGACAATCATGGGTTTGGTCTCTCTCCTTGAAATTTATGTTTGTTTGTTTGTTTGTTTGTTTGTTTATTTGTGGAGCTGAGGATCGAACCCAGGGCCTTGCGCTTGCTAGGCAAGCGCTCTACCACTGAGCTAAATCCCCAGCCCCTGAAATGTATGGTTTTAATAGTGGTCCCAACCACTAAATAGAGTGTGGTCTTAGTTATCTCATCCTAAGAAAGGGAGGGGAAAAGAACTTCCTTTCTTCTGTGATGACTCCACAGCAAGCCAAAGTCACTCAATCTGTTGCTTAGGTTACAAGAGCCACGTAACCAGCCAAAGCAAGCTGGAAACAAGGGCTGTCCCAAATTCCTGGCTATTGTGAAAGATGCCAGTTAGCAGCGTCTCCTGGGGAGGAAAAACAAGACTTCTGGCCCAAAATCCTGCAGGAAATTTTTATTTTAGGAAATAAAAGGACAAGAGCATTAAGATTTGCTCATTCTAAACCTCATTTAATTCTAATTTGAAATCTCGATGCTGGTGAGATCCATGTGCCAGTGAGCCTGGGCCTGTACCAGTTACTACCCAAGTATAAGGGGAAGAGAGTATCAGGCGGGAAGACAAGATACAGAGATACGTTCAAATGCAACCAAATATAGACATTACAATGTTTCTTCTCAGGGTGGGGGACTGAACTCAGGGCTTTGCCATGCTGAGAAAGTGTTCTGCCACTGGGCTACACTTCTCAACCCAAAGCAGGAATTCATATTTCACAGCTTGTAGAAATAATTAGTATAGTTTACCATTATGATCCTTGTGCTTTTGGCTTCTGAGGCTCTTTCTTTTTTTTTTTTTTTCCTTTTAAATGCATTGGACCGTATCCAAATTCCTAAACCAACCACAACCTTTTTGCACAAAGATAAGAATTTATTTTTACAGCGGTTCACCCTCCCCCTTTTCCATTTTCTGTAATACTCCTGTGTTATTCCTCCCACTCAAAAGCAGAGAAAGACAGCCCAACTACTTCCTCCCCCAACATACTTACAGGAAAGAATAGAAACAATTCAACTCCAGCTGGGCCAGCAGGAAAGCCAGGAAGCTTTTCTTGGATTTGGGAGTCCTGTGCAGTGTTCAGTGACTTCCAGCAATTTGGTTTTATTATTTTTGATTCTGCTCCTGCTGCAGAAACCTTCAGTTGTCTGGCACTGGTGGTATTCAGTCATCGTTGCCAAGCTTAATTCCTGTCCAGTTGTTTGGAGGGTTTGAGTGGCCACGGGAGAATGTTTTTATAAAACTCCTTGTTTGGTGCATTGGCAATTTGCTCAGGAAATATGAGTCAAGCCTCCCCCCCCCCCCCCCCCCGCCCCTGGAAAATAGCTTGATTTATTTCCTCTAAACTAAAGGCAGAACCACAAATGTGACCATCACACTTGGCCTTACCGTGGTACAAGGACCTCCTGACCTCCACCCCCACTCTGGCAGCAATGCAGGAAGTAGTGTTTGCCTAGGAAGTACGCGTGGGGGAATACTTAAGTTAATTTTTGTGAAACCCTGGGACAACTGATTGAAGTGCCTGTTTAACATTATCAAAGTGTGGGCTGAAAAGATGGCTCAGTGGTTAAGAGCACTAGCTGCTCTTTCAGAGGTCCTGAGTTCAATTCCCAGCAACCATCCCATCTGTAATGAGATCTGTGCCCTCTTCTGGCCGGCAGGCATGCATACAGGTATACATAATAAATAAACTTTAAAAAAAAGTATGAAAGTGGACTTAGCTGCCAGGTTGTCCCAGCATCCCTCAGTCCCTCCTACCTGCTACAGAGTCTTCCTGGCTGGCATTACACGCACACACACACACACACACACACACACACACACACACACACACACACACATACAACACACACCTTCTCAGACCAGGGGCTGGGCTGCCCTGCCCCCAGCTCCCCTTCTAGAGATGACCTAACCATTCTGGTTCTTTTTGTCGTTGTTTTTCTACTCTCTTTTGGGCCTCTGGCTGCTGTACCTGGTTCTCCTGCTCTCTCCTTTCCCTTCCCCTCCCCCTTCTGCTCACCTGTCTCAGGGTCAGGTCCACTCTGGATTCTCCCAGATGTCCTTCTCTCCTTTTTATCTACAATAAACTTTCTCCTCCACCATACCTAGGAGCAGTCATGACCTTTCCATTTCTTTTTGTCATTCAATTTCAAGCAGTAAGCAGACACATTTTTAATATTATTTATTCATCCATTTAAACAAATCCATATATTCAGACAATATAATATATCAACCCATAATTTCGTGGATGTTATTGCTTAAGGTTGGGTTAAATAAAAAGTTTAAGAGTTCACGGAGAAAAGGAAGAGAATGATAGCATGGTTGGCGGACAAACGTGGCGACCTCTGAGAGCCGTAGCTGAACAGTACAATTAAAACAGCCTAGGACTTGTCTCCAGCAAAACTCTTCCTAATTCAATCTTGCTACTGAGCAGTTCAGTGCTTTGAGCAACTGCACAAACATCTGAACTGGCACCTTCATTTGCAGTGTAAGGATAATTCCGATCCTAAAGCTCTTCACAGAAACTAAGATTCGAGATTCCAGTCCAGGATATAGTGAGGATGGCATATGCTCTTAAAGGGAACACCCTATCTGATTCTTTCTTATCTGCATCTCCTCACTCTGTCTTATTGCCATTTATCTTACATAAAAATCTAAAAGTCAGAAAGCAAGCAATCAGTTCTCCTAGCCAACACTAGAAAATGCTGGTACCTCCGAGAGACAGAAAATCTCCAGACTTGGGCTCTGTCATAGGGTGCAGGGGATTGGACTGTCTCCTTGGACTGACTGCAACAGGGACTTGATTTAAAAAGCAAACACACAAACAAGTGTGTGATGATTTGTTTTGTGTCATCGTCGTCTACCCCTCCCCCCAATGAATCATCTCTCCTCTTTCTTGACAAGTGTTTGATGGTTGTGAGACTGTTTTCAGAATCAAGAGGCTGTGATTCAAGTTCAGTAGAGTTCAGCATACTTCTTTTTTCCTGTCAGGTCTTGATTTGCATCTATTGGTTCTCAGGAATAAATATGAATAAGGCAAAGTTTCTGAACTCTCATGTATCCATTCACAATACTTAGTGTTTAAATAGAAACTATGTAGAATCATGGGAAATCAAACAGAAATCATTACTGTCCATGTAGAATTTACAGTATGAAGATCATTGGGGCAGGGTTGGGAGTCTCATAAGAGGATCAGGTTACACAATGGTCACATATATGCAGGCTCCTTGATTGTCAGTTCAGCCTCTGTGAGCTGTTGCAGGATATTTGATCACACTGTGAACCCTGAGATTGTGTTATTTATGGGTAAAACCTGTTTCTAGCTGTGGTGTTGCTCAGTCCTAGCACACACCTTTAATCCAAAAGCTTTCTGCTTGAATATTGTAAATAGGATTAAAAAAGTCCACCATAGGTCAAGAGGTAGAGCAAGCAACCAGTTGATAGGAGATAACCATAGAGAGTAAGGGGAAGTCAGGAGGATGGAGGGAGAGATGCACAGGAAGAAAAAAGGAGGGGCATCTGGTTGGAAGCGTTTCTGTTTGATATCATGTAGGAGAAAGCTCTCTTTCTGGGATGACAACTGAGTAGGAAATGGCTTGGTGCTTTCTCTGCCTCTCTGAGCTAGCAAGTTTTCACCCCAGCATCTGGCTCCCAAGTCTTTATTGATAAAATAGAAAAATAGAGACTTAGTTAAAAACAACAGTGAGCCAACCATGGCAACTCTTATAAAGGAAAACATTTAATTGGGGTTGGCTTATAGTTTCAGAGGTTTAGTCCAGTATTGTCATGACAAGAAGCAAGGCAGCATGGAGGCAGACATGGTGCTGGAGAAGAAGCTGAGAATTCTATATCTTGAGCCAAAGGGAAAGCAGGAGAAACTGTGTATCACACTGGGAGTAACTGACACATATATGAGACCTCAAAGCCTTCCTCCACACTGACACACTTCCTCCAATAAGGCCGTACCTTCTCTAACAAGGCCACACCTCCTAATAGTGCCACTCCCTATGGACCAAGCATTCAAACACATGAGTCTGTGGGGGCCATACCTATTCACACCACCACAAACAGCTAGTGCTCTTAACTACTGAATCATCTCTGCACCCCATATTTACATTTTCTTACTCAATTTAAGTCTAGATAATGGAAGATCAGGATCAATCTGTTGTTATAGTTTTTTTTTTCAGTTTCCATGATATAAATAATCCTACTTCTGCTCTTCTCTTTCTTTTGACTTTTTCTTTTTCCCTTTCCCTTCACTCTACCTTCCTTCCCCCAGTCCTGGGGAATGAACCCTCTGAGCTATGTCCCCAATTCTTTTTTAAAGTTTTGTTTTGAGACCAAGTCTTGCTAGGATGGCCAGACTGGCTTTGACTGTGACTCTCCTGCTGCATCCTCCCAAATTGCTGGGATCACAGGTGTGCATAGTTCCAGGCACTACTGCCACTTTTTAGCTATTTATATGACTTCTCTAAGTGAGAAGTCATGGAGGATTTATGGTATCACATTAGAGTATTTCCGGCATAAAGATACAATGAATGTAAATAACCTTAAGAAAGTAGAAGGTAAAAGCCTACTTAAATGATTAGAAGTAATGAATTTTGGATATTTACCTTTGTTTTTAATATACTTACTTTCTAGGTGATAATGAGTATTGTAAGTTTATTTTTTTAATGATCTTTTAACAACCAACTAAAAAAAAAAATCCTGAAAATTTTTGTGAGTCAGTGTGAGATAACTGTAGCACTGTTGGAAACATCTTGACATGCTAACATTGTGTTCTTTCTTTTCTGTTGTTCCTTGTCATTGGTCTTTTTGTTAGGATTTGTGCAGCAGAGTACCTTACCAAGTCAGGGCCAAGGTATGGCACAAGGATCACACCATGCAATAGCCTTCACACAAGAGGTTTATTTGGGTGGGGGAGAAAGAAGAGACAGAGAGATAGAACAAGAGAGCAGTCATGATGACAGGGTGTAGCTGAAGTTATCCTGTTCCTGTCCAGCTCCTGTGGCCCTGCAACCACTTGGACCCAAGTAAACACACAGAGGCTTATATTAATTAAAACTGTTTGGCCATTAGCTCAGGCTAACTATTGACTAGCTCTTACACTTAAATTAACCCATAATTCTTATTTATGTTTAGCCACATGGTTTGGTACCTTTTCCCAGTTCTGCCTTCACATCTTGCTTCTCATGGCAGTGGCTGGCAGTGTCTCCTGACTCTGCCCTCCTGTTCCCAGAATTCTCCTCTCTGTCATGCCTATACTTCCTGCCTGGCTACTGGCCAATCAGCATTTTACTTATTAACCAATCAGAGCAACACATCCACAGCATACAGAGTGATATCCACAGCAACAGGAAACTTTTAAAGGGTACACATGTTGCATTTGGTGGCTAGTGAGGACGTGGTTCCTGATGCTGAGTTGCTGAAGGCAAACTGGGGCTAACACTTTCCCAGTAACTCAGAGGTACCCATGCTGTCTTGACAAGTGTAATAGTTATGAAAAGCCAACAATAACAAATACACAAAAGAATCCTCATTATAAACAGTGGATTAAATGAATGCAATCATCACACATTTGCCTTGAAGTTGTAGAGTGACCACCCTGAGAAGTCCCAAGGGGGAAAAATAAGAGACTAAGAACTGAGTCTGCATAGTTTAATTTGGAATATAGGGCTGAGGAATAAGATAAAATATGTCTATCTCGAGGAAAGTTAAAGCCAAGCTCACTGAGAGGGAAGGGAATCACAAGGTGATTCATGTTGTTGTGAAATCCCCCTTAAAAGTGAGTGAACTGAGCCAGGTGTGGTAGTATACCCCAATAATTCTATCACTGGTGAGGTAGAGGCAAGAGGAGTTCAAGGTCATCCTCAGCTATATAATAGATTCTGGGCTAGGCTGAACTACGTGAGACCCTGTCACAAACCAACAATCAGCCCCAAAGCATCAGAACTAGAAACATGAAAAGATAAAATTGGAAGAAATCTCTAAAAGTAGAGCAATAAACAAAGAAAGAAAGAAAGAAAGAAAGAAAGAAAGAAAGAAAGAAAGAAAGAAAGAAAAAAAGAAGGAAGGAAAGGAACAAAGAAACAAAGAAAGAAAATAGAGGATTTTAAAAACAAAAACAAAAACACAGTTCCTCTCAGGTTGGGATGGTCTTTGACTCATCTGCATACATTGCAGGATCTTCCTTTTCCAAAACAGAGAAGCCTGAGGCTTGAGTCACAAGGAATCTTGTTACTACCGTTTTCCCTAACCAGAAACTCAAGGCACCAGCCACCTCCAGGGGCTACACGATCCCCACAACCTTGGAGTAATCAGACTTCATGCTTTTCAGGGTGGGGGAAGCAATTATCTCCAGTGAGCAATCTAACTGGTGCGGTAAGGCCAGTCTTTGAAAACAATGACCAGCCAGGGTTGGATGAGCAAACATCTGGTGGTGTGGTGGAGGAACCCTATTTGAAATTTACTGGTCAATTAAGGTGGATGGGGTGGTTTGAATGTAACTGGCTCTGATAATCTCATACAGAGGGGCACTATGAGAAGGTGTGGCCTTGTTGGAGTGGGTGTGGCCTTGTTGGAGGAAATATGTCACTGTGGGGGCGGGCTTTAGGGTTTCCTATGCTCAGAAAACTTCCCAGTATCTCAGTTAACTTCCTATTGCCTACAAAGTATAAGATTTTCAGCTACTCCAGCACCATGTCTGCCTGCATACTGTCATGCTCTCTGTCATGAGGATAATGGACTGAACCTCTGAAATTGTAAGCAAGTCACCCCAATTAAATGTTTTCTTTATGACAGTTGCTGTGGTCATGGTGTCTCTTCACAGCAATAAAAACCCTAAGATAGGGGGACTTATACTTTAGCCCAGCTGGCTATCCCTTCCATTCTGGCATTCTGACACCCTATCCTGTCTAGTGGTCTCTTTCATAAAGAAAGAGAACTCTTAGCTCCAAGAGGAGAAATTGACCCTCATGTTTATTTAGAGGCTGTTAGAGCACCCCAAGGAATCTCAAATGAATTTAAGACTTGGAATCAAACCTTAGTTTAGTCTTCTGTACTTTGGTGGTCTGCTGTTAAGAGAAATATAAACTGGATTAGTTATAGCTACTATAACCAGCCAAGATTTGTTCATTATGGCCAAGATACGGTAAGAGGGATCCCTCAGCAACTTGACCCCACTAATTGAATGGCTTGAGAAAATAGAATAGTCATTGACATGATACTAGATAAAAAGGGTGGAAGTCTGTGAAGTGCTAGAAGGACGATGTTGCATCTAAATTTTCAGCAATGTGACTCCAGATGGGAGCATTACTAGAGAGCCTGGCAAGGCCTCCATGCTCTTGGCAATGAATTGGAGAAAAACTCAGAAATAGGTGACTCTTCTCCAACATCATGGAACAGTGGTTTAGCAAATGGAAGGAAATGACTTCAGCTTTAACTTTTAATAAAAGTCTTGATCTGAATGGAATGTGGTATAAACCCCTATGCCACAGGGCCCATTAAAGTAAGTTAGGGAGATGGCATTGCCAAATGACTTATGAGTTACAGAGACAACCATTGCCAAACAGCACCTATAACTGTATCACATATCCTCTATATTCTAGACATCCAGGCAAAGTAAGTCCAGTGCCTTTTAATGGAATTTGAAGAAGAAAAATATAAAATGTATATGACAAAGGAGGAAATTGTTAGCAACATGGCTTTTTTGTTGTTGTTTTTTGTTTTTTGTTTGTCTGTTTCATTTATTTTGCCATCAAAGCATTGATGTAAAATCCAGAGCTCTTGTCCTAAAGGGAGTAAGAGACAGTTTACTCTGGAGCCATTTTGAATGACCTTGGCCTGAGAACACAGATTTAGGTTGCCCAAAATTCCATGTGCAATGTGAAAGCAGTTTCATGAAGGTTTCCATACCACCCTACATCCTCACCCCACACCTCCTGAGAAAGGGTTTCTCTGTGTAGCTTTGTGCCTTTCCTGGAACTCACTCATTAGCCTGGGCTAGGCATGAACTCAGCGATCCGCATGCCTCTGCCTCCCAAGTGCTGGGATTAAAGTCGTGTGCCACCACTGCCCAGCATTTTAGTATCTTTCATGATCAAAAACATCACCAAGAAAGTAAGAAAGGGAAAATGCAAGATCCTGAAAACATGGGATTCAACCTGGGAAATTGAAGGGATTCCTCAGGGATTGTGCACAAGAGATCAGAATGATACCTGGACCTACACAGTATCTCTACAGAGTGATCTGTCCTGGGGCAGTGAACTTGGAAACTTGGGAAACTTTGTCAGAAAACCAAGAGAATAACAAACAACTGGATACATTTGAAAATATTACTTTGGATAAATGTTTGCTAATGAATTAATTGTGAGTTCATAGAAATGCTAAGCAAACAATAGTGATGTGCCAATGGCTGTGGGGAGTATACAGCAGGTGTCAACTAGTATTTAACAGGTCAACCCACCAGACGGGGAGCCCCACTTGGCAAAGCCATGGAATTACTGACTATAAATGCCTGGTTGCTCCTCTCTGTAATTTCTCTCATGTGCCACTACATTTCTTCCCTAAGAACTGCTATGGGTGTTTTCCCATTGCTTGTGTGTTTATCTCATAAAAATATTCCATCTTTGGGCACACATATAGCTGAGGATGGTCAGGAAGATGACTTCTGCTTAAGCTATATAATTCTGATAAATAGAAATAATATTAGAATGTTTTTCATAACTAACACAGGAAAGTAACAGTATTCTCAGTCACAAAGACAGCTAATTTTAGACTTCAGAACAAATTCAAAACAGATTAGCTGTCCTTGTAGAGAACACACAAAGACAAATTCCCAGGTGTTTATTGCTAAATAAAGATCAGACATGAAGGAACTTTGGAAGATATAACCCCCTGCAGTAATTCTCTTTCTACACATACCCCTACCACTCAAAGTTCAGCCAACTAACTGTTATTGTTAAGTCCTGGATTTCAGTGGCACTTTCTGTTTGGGAAACAGCTATGTGCATGGCCAAGTGTTACTCACTGGCCTGTTAATGAGACCTTCCTAGCCTGAGAGAAACCGTGTAATTCCTTATGTGTATCAGTTTGGCTCTGTCTCTGATTGTTTACTCAAGAAATGCTTTGTGACCCTGAAAATGTAAGTCATATTTGTGCAGAATTTGTCTGTAAGAAGGGGCTGTGTAGAGCTTTGTAGAGAGCTGCTATGTAAAGAGCTGGTCAGAGGTGAGAGTGTGTGTGTGCTGAGTGAGGGATGTAGCTTAAGAAAAGAGAGAAAAGTGTGAGAGATGAAGAAGTAGTTTGAAAGTAGTGTGAGAGAGAATTGGAACTAAAGATTTAGAATTAGAACAAGAGAATTAGAGCTGAAGAAGAATAGAGACTGACCCTCAGATCATGTGTGAATTATTATAGATAAGAAATCTTTCTATTCCTGCTCTTGAGAAGTCTTTATCTGAGTAACCCTGGGTAGCAGTTCTGGGAGCTAGACCTCCATGATGTTAAAGCAATGATTGTTACTAATCCTAGAAAAAGCCAAAAAAAAAAAAAAAAAAAAAAAAAAAAGTACAATTGGGTATGGTGTTGCAAGGCTTTTCTTTCTTTCTTTCTTTTTCTTTCTTACTTTCTTTCTTTTTTCTTTCTTTCTTCCTTCCTTCCTTTCTTCCTTCCTTCCTTCCCTCCCTCCTTCCTTCCTTCCTTCCTTTCTTTCTTTTTTTTTTTTTTTTTTGGTTTTTTGAGACAGGGTTTCTCTGTGTAGTTTTGTTGCTTGCCCGGCATCTCACTCTGTAGACCAGGCTAGCCTTGAGGTCACAGCGATCCACTTGGCTCTGCCTCCCAAGTGCTGGGATTAAAGGTGTGTGCCCCCTGGCCTCAGTTTATACTCTAAAAACCACAAGGTGGGAAGCAAGTGGGATTTTGCATCCATGGCAGCCAGCATTTTGTTTTTAAAGATTTATTTTATGTGCATTGGTGTTTTGCCTGCATGTATGTTTGTGTGAGGGTGCCAGATCCTCTGGAACAGTTGTGAGCTGCCATGTGGGTGCTGAAAATACAGACCTGGGTTCTCTGGAAGACTAGCCCATGCTCTTAACCACTGAGCCATCTCTCCAGACCCTGCTTTTTGTCTTTAAAGGTATATATTATAGTTGACAGGTGTAAGCTGTCAGATGCTTCTGCCTATAGTCACTGTTAAGTCACATAACAGGATCCAAAATGGCAGCACTACTGACATCCTAAAATAGCTGCTCGGGCCCAACCCAGGACAGAAAACAGAATCCTAAACTCAACATTCCTCAAAAACCTTGTGATACAGTTTTCTGTTTATTAGAAAAGCCACTGCTTAGCTTTTCTGCCCCTAGTGGGTCAACAGAAGAGGGCAAAGTACATTTGGTTCCCAATAACCTGGTTGGCTTGGGAAAACCCACCCTGCTGACTATTGTCTAAAACCCAATTTCTTTCTGGTTGAGTTGCTGCTCTCTACTCCTGTGAGGCAGCCCATCAGTTTGTCCCCAATAAACTGCTTCTCTCTATGGCATAGCCCCATTGGGTGGCTTTACTGCACTCACTTTCAATAGCCCCATAGAGAGATGTGGAGCAGAGAATTTATAAGTGTGTGAGTGCTTGCCTCTCTGTGTGTTTACCATGGGACATGTGGTGGGAAAAACAACTTAATCTTCATCTTCTAGAGTAGAAAGCCAAAGATATGAAATTGAGAACACAGGCTGGAGAGATGGCTCAGCAGTTAAGAATACTTGGTGCTCTTGCAGAGTGTGGAGACCCACAAAAGTATCCTAGTGAGATCTGAGCTTGCTTTACCCAGCAGGGCTGCATTAGAGGATGGCTTGACCACATGCATGGTCACCAGATGATTGGTCTGCACTTGGCTGTGCTAGGGGGAGGTCTTTTGCTCCACCCCTTGACATTCCTGTAAAAAGCCCTTTAGAAGAGACAGAAGGGGAGAGTGGATATTAATCCAGGCTCTCCCGAGGCTATCCTGTGTTTCTGTTTCTCTCCCCTCTATCTTTCTACCTAATATCCCTAATCCCCCTCTCCTCAAAAGTACCCTGGGGAAAAAGTGGGGGTGAGTTCCCCCACAGCAGAGGACCCAGGTTCAATTCCCAATCCATTTTATAGTTTATAATCATCCTTAATTCTAGACCTAGGCAACCCTCTTCTGGCCTCCACTGACACCAGGCATGCACATGGTGCACATACATACATGCAGGCAAAACACTCATACACATTAAACACACACACACACACACACACACACACACACACACACACACAAATAAATAGAAAGAAATTGAGAACACTTCAAATGGAAGCTAGTACAGAATGTTCTTTAGGAAAGGCAAGGGCCAACAAGAACCATAAATGCAATGGAAAATTCGTTGCTTGTGAGTCATGAGATTTAGAGGTAGAAAAGGAAAAACTGTTTGGTTGGAGCCTCTTGCTCCCCTGTACCATCCAGAGAGCTCCATTCTCTCTCTCCCCTCCCCTCTCTTTCTCTCTCTCCTGCCTGCCTGCTAAGAGAGTCTCTGAACAAAGGAAATGTATTGGTGAAATTATTAAGGCCACTCCACGTAGTTAAAAGGGAGGTTTATTTTGTGGGCTAACTTACAAATGAAGGGGTAGGTTGCAGGGTCTGGCAAAGGTATAGCGTAGTCCGGCGGTGTTCTCTGGAGAACTCTGCTCGGTCTACCTCCAGCGTCCAGGGGCCCGGAACCAAGAGAGAGCTCTTCCCGATCCTTGGTCTTCTGCTTCCTCCTTCCGCCCCGCCTTGTGGGCGTGACCATTACCAAAGCCTCAATGGGGGCTGGAACTTCCAGCCAATGCTGGGATGGCTATCCACTACAGAAATGCACCAAAAAAGCCCAGTTCTGCCTTCTTGGCAACAATGGCCATTTCCCCTCCCTGATGTTGCCAGCCGTCTAAGTTCCTGAGTTAGCACTCAGCCTTTGACCACACTTGGGCACAAACCAAGTCTGTGGCTGATAGGTCATCACCTCTCATCTACAACCTATAAAATCTCCCTGCTTTAGTTCAGGGGCGTGACTTCTCCAGCCTGGATCTCTGGGACCAGAGAACCCACCTGGGAGTTGCTCTCCAATAAACCTGTGGTTATACTTTTTCAATTCAACTTCATCTGGCCTACTGTGTCAGTGGAGAAACTTACTATTTTGATGTTGAAAATCCGGGAGGAGTTGATCCCCCAGCCAAGTGGACCACATTGGGGGCTGTTGCTCTTCTGTCTTTCTGTCCACCAAATGCAATCAGCTTTCAACTTGGGGTAAATGCATTTCCCAGCCACCACCTAAAGAGATACCAGGTATCGCCGTCTGGGTCCAGGATCTCCAGGATCTCGTGCCAAGCAGTGGATGCACCAGGGCAAGCCCTTTCTATTCAGGAGCAGAGATAATCTCTGTTCTGGGGAGCCTTTGGGTTTGGAGACATCCTTCTCAAAGGCTACCCCACCTCTACTTCTCGACCCCAGGCTATGATTGCATGGGACACCATACCCTAGTCTTTGGTTTCCCACACAGGCTTGGTAATGAGCAGCACCAGGCCTAAACCTGATCCCCAGTCACCCCTAGGGTGTCTGATGTGAAATTTATCCAAATTGGGGCTGTCTCACACCATATGCCCAAAATGCCTGGTTTTCTTTTGAACGTGGCCTGGCCTCAGTACACTCTTGATAAACAGTCAAAATGGCCACCAGAGGGCACTCTTGACTTTAACATCCTCTGTGATCTTGAACATTTCTGCCAGCATGGGGACTGGTCTGGAGCACCCTTATAACCAGGGTTTGGGGGTTCTGAGCCCCTGTCCTTCTTTCTGTAGCCAGTGCTCAACAGCTCAGGTTTGTTGGCTAGAGTTGCAGCACCTCCAGACACCCATTCATCCAGGGATTCGGACCCTGAGCCCTCTGCCCTGACTGAGCCACCTGAGTCCCTGGTACACCCTCCCCCCCCCACACCGTTCCTTAGCCAAACCCCACCTGCCCCCCCCCCCACTACCACATGCTTCACCTAGTGGCCAACCTTCTTCCCAGTACCCACTCCTTCCCTTTTCTTCCTCCTCCGGGGACAAAGGTTGAAGAACAGCCTCCCTCCTCCTACTGCCCTTACTTCTTCTCTGTCACTGCAGGCTCCAGGTCCCCCTCCCCCTTTTAAAACAGAGCAACCTGCACCCTGGTCCTGTCCACACACTGGCCAACTCCTCCTGAATCCCCCCTGGTGGCTTCTCATAAGTGGCCTTGGCAGACCCCTGCCCTCCTGGGCACCCTCCAAGAGGTGACAGATGTGGAGAGAACGGTTTGAGTCCACATCCCTTTTTGCCTTCAGGACCTCTCACACATCATAAAGTGGTTAGGCTCCTTTTCTGCTAATCCTTCTGCCTATATTTAGGAGTTCTGTTATCTTTCCCAAGCCTATGACCTGACCTGGCATGACCTTTTTGTCGTCTAGGTCTCCACCTTCACTCCCGAGGAGCTAGGTCAGGTTCAGGCAGCATTTCGACAGTATGCAGACCAGACCTACCTAGTGGACAATATGGTCCCTGTGGGTTAGAGGCTAGCTACAGAACCCAACTGGGACTGCTAGCAGGGTCAAAATGGCCACCAGAAGAGGGACCTCATGGTCTGCTGCCTCTTTCAGGGTATGAAGATGGTCTTGAACAAAGTCCTTAATTTTGACAAGCCCCTGACCACTTAGGACCAGATCCTCTCATTTTGGGGCCTGATGGTATTCTTCTGTCACTGTATCCCTAACTTTGCCATCACAGCCAAGCCCCTGTACCAGGCAGCCAGAGAGAACCTCATGGGGCCCCTCACCCACCTGTCCACCACAACTTCTCTTTACTGCAGGATGTCCTCCTAATGGTCCTTGCCCTGGCTCTCCTGGACTCCACCCACTCTTACCACCTCTTACAGATGAAAAGGTGGGAGTGGTCACAGGGGTTCTAACCCAACCCATTGGGCCCTCAATTTGGGCTGTTGCTTTCCTATCCAAATAGATAAACCCCACTGTGTATGGATGGCAGCCATATTTGAGATCCCTAGCCAAACTCACCCAGGAGTCCCTCAAGATCACCCTGTTTTAGCCAATCACTGTATATTACCCACTACCTCTTGGACCTTCTGAATCATTCTTTTTCCTTCCTTGGGCCCTCACAGGTCCAGGTCTTTCATTTACTGTTTCTAGAAAACCCCCAAATTACCTTGGCATCCAATCCTGTGACTCCCTTCCTCCTCTCAGACCTTCTGGATCTGGCAGCTGAAGGCCGATGCCGTCCTTTACAGCAGCTGAAGATTTAATGCTGTCCTGTATGACATCTGAAGACTGACGACTGCCCCCAACAAAGCCATTGAGACCATGGGAGCCCAGGGCAACCATCTGGTAGTGGTTAAGTCTCTACCATTTTGATGGATATTTCCTGCTATAAATCCCAGTGTCTTAGGATTTCTGTTGCTGTGAAGAGACACCATGACCGTGGCCACAATGACTCTTATAAAGCAAAATATTTCATTGGAGCTGGCCTACAGTTCAAAGGTATAGTCCACTATCCTCATGGTGGGAAGCATGGTGGCACACAAGCAGACATGGTGCTTGAGAAGGAGCCGAGAGTTCTACATCTAGCTCCTCAGGCTACAGGAAGAGAATGAGACACATTCAAAGCACCACACACCTGTTAGCTGTTTTTTCTACAATGTAGATTTCAGTACAGATTATAAGACAATGGTAATGCTAACACATCTAAAACTTTCATTTCATTTTGTAGATTAAAAAAATTCATGTGAACTTCAAGGAGTCAAAGGAGTCATAAGGCTTGAATTCATCTCTCACAGGTCAAATGGACTCTAGATAAGTACTCTGGTCAATCAATTCCTAAGTTTTCACACCTGTCTATTCCTGAGTGCAAGAGCTCGCTCTCTCTCCCCTGGTCTTGGAACTCTTCCCCTCCCCCAACTACAGGGACTATGGGCCCAAAAGTGCCAAATGTAACATTTTAAGTTCCTAAACTTTAACTTCTATCCCTATCTGTACAGTAGATTTTCATTTGACTGACAGATGCCACCCAGGAATCAGCTCTGGACTACAAACTGCTCCAAATTGCTGAAAGCCCTGGATTTGCTGAAAGCTGATATGAACCAGCCCAACCAATGTGGTTGCTTCCTGCCTCTTCAGCTGTTTCAATGAACTAGATGCTTCTGATGAGTGCCCCATTGCTTGAATCCCCTCCCAGCCTTTGACTGGCATTCCAGCTTTCCTGGGCCCTGACAACAACGTCCTAATTTTAGTAGGAAGTAGTTACAGAAGAAAGTACATTGCCCCTTGTCTTCAAGGAAAGGCTGGAAATTCCCTGGCAAAAGGAATAAAATGGTTACCTATAGAGTATATTGGAAAGCCGGGAAAGGTACCAGGAATAGACCAAGATTCATTAGCTGATTCATTAGCTGAGGTATTTCTACAAGGTGATAAGGTACTCAGCCTGCTCCATGTAAAACTAGGAGGTTATTGTATGGCTTTAAGAGAAAATTGTTGTTTCTAAACAAACTACTTGGGAATCATTAGAGATAATCTGGCTGTACTCAAAAAACATTGCAAAAGGGGCGGGAGACCAGAGATGAAATAAATGACTGTTCCCATTCTCATTTTTAGGCTCCTTCTAGATAGTAACTCTGATGTCAGCTATCACAGAACCTTTGGCCCTTCTGTTTCTGCTAACGATTATTGGCCCTTGCATCATTAATGCCTTAACTAGATACATAAATTTCCATTTGGGTGCCATTAAGCTGATGGTTATTAGATCCCAATATGAACAGGTACTCACCATAGAGTAAAGGATTTGATTCAGGATACAACTCAGTTGGGGAATGTGATGGTTAATTATGGTTTAAGTTTAAATTACTATGCTTAAGAGATCTATAAAACAAAAATACTTCTAACCTGTAAGCTCCACTGGCCAAAGGACAATACCTTCCTGGAATGCTGAGGGCTGTTGTTCATGTAGGATAACAAGCCACATGTTTTTGCTTCTTTAAACATGCTTGGTTGCCCCAACTGCACAGGATGTGCTTGATCACATGTAGATGGGAGACATATTGATAGGAAGTATATCAGGACACATGCTAGCCCCAGATTAGATGAAGGAAGGAAATTTATAGTCATGTGGGTTTTTGCCTTTACAAGCCCCTTCCTAATGTAGTTTAGTGCCATACTCTGGGAATCCCATGTATGGACCTGGCCAGTGTCCATTGTCCTAGCCAGTATTTAATAATGCTTGCTTCAAATTTGGCCCAAAAATTGTGGTAGTGTTCTTATTCTTGCCTTGTGGGATTTGCAATAGCCCAATAGTAAACATTTTTAATAAAAAATGCACACAGTGCTGGGCAGTGGTGGTATACACCTTTAATCCCAGCATTAGGAGGCAGAGACAGGTGGATCTCTGAGTTTGAGGCCAGCCTGGTCTATAGAGAGAGTCCAGGACAGCCAAGGCTACATGGAAACCCTGCCTCAAAAAAATTCAAAAAAGGCCAGACAGTGGTGGTGCACACCTTTAATCCCAGCACTCAGGAACCAGAGGCAGGCAGATCTTAGTGAGTTCAAGACCAGCCTGGTCTACAAAGTGAGTAGGAAAGGCACAAAACTACACAGAGAAACCCTGTCTCAAAAAAAAAAAAATCCA